>NC_135269.1:17499083-17799407 GCF_051311805.1 Agelaius phoeniceus
AATACACACATCAAAAAGTGAAATACAGACGTCAAAGTCAATGAGAAAACCCATTTTAATTGTGCTTGTGAAGCCTACAATGGGAAACTTTAGCTGACTGAAAAATTAATTAATTGCTGAGATATTTGAAGATTCTCACTAACTTCATAATTCTGCTAATCATTTATAAGTCTAAAGATATTTAGACTTTGCTAACTGCACCTCCAAGAAAATAAGATTTGAAAGCCAACTGGGCCCCCCTCTGCCAGCATCTCTTGTCTCACCAGCAATGCATTTGTAGCAATGCAAGTTCTGTTAATTCAAAACTCTCATTCATGCTTTAAGACGATGCCTTAGGTTTTAGCTTTTATATTTTTCAGATTCTGTGTAGTTCTGAGCTTCATATTAAGGGATAGCAAGCTCTCTTCACAGAGAAGGTAGACAAAACAATCCCTTCTCTAGCTGGGGACCAAGGACAAATGATCCAAATTTCAGGCCCAAGAGCATAAACAACAGTGGCCTGAACAGAGAAAAACAAGAAGGATGGGACTTCATAAGCTAAGGCTATAGTTGGACAACTAACTCCAATATAGTAATGGACCAGAACTTATAAAAGCGAGAGACATCATCACCAATCATCCATTTTGTGACTATTTTGGGGTCATCTGGGGTGTAGCTCAGGTTGGGCTCTTGTGCTGCCCAAGGGGTATCCATTGGGGACTTTTAATAAATACCGACTTTATTCTTTAATTCCATCTGGCCTCCATTCTAGGTCAGCCTTCACAAGGCATCAATGGAATCGATGTCCTATTGATGTCTACTGTCCCATCTTGCTACAGCTTAATTGACAACTCTGTTGATAGACAAGCTATAAAAGAGCATCTGTAGATTAGCAAAGGAAAAAGAAGATTGAAGAAGTAGGAGAAATACACTTGCATGATTGCAGTAAGTTATGTTTAGAACTGAACGTGGAAAAATCCAATTTTAAGAGTAAGATTTCACTTATGCAGAATCAAATCAAGCCAAATGCTGAAGGGGTGCTTTGTGATCTAATTCAAGTTCTTTTCCTTTCTCTGTGGAAGAAGTGAGATGCATTGGCCCACTCCTCAGTACATGCTTACATCTTCCTCTCCTAAAGTTGCTTTCCCAACTCAGCTTTCCAGTGACCAGTCTGAAAGGCAGCAGTCTAATGGCCATAAACTACCTCCCTTCACACAGAGTTTAGGCAGGTAGGCACTGCAGCTTTTCCTTGGTTTGGAGCAGGAATGCAGCTTTTAATAGCTTATCTCAAAGGTCACTCCACCTTTTTCTGCTCCCTGTTAGAAAAAGGAGCTTTGAACTCAGGTAACACTGGGAAAACATATTTGTAGGGGGAAGTATTTACCTTCACCTGTTCTGACCATCTCACCTCAATAAAATAGAGGGGCTCTTGAGTGATTTTGACCCCCTATTTTCTGTAAGTCACCTTATCAAAGGCACATCGAGGAACTGATTTCCACATGCAACTCTTTAAGGATTCTCTGTGACAGAAGGAAAGGTGACAAAAGGAATGATCATGAAGCCATGAGAAGCCATGTGAATGCCTCATGCAAATGCTTTCCTTCAGAGGCTGCCTCTCATCATCTTTACGTCTTTGTCTAAAATTCCCAAAATTTCAAGGGAAAAAGGAATGTAAAGCTCTCCTATTAAAAAAAAAATGTATACAACTGCCTGACCTTCATTGAAATGGAGAACCCGAAGCAAGATTCCTTGCCCACATTTCCAATCCCTATCATCTGTACAAAAGGTTTATGTGGTGGCTGGATCTGTTACATCTCCTTTTTAGAAGCACTGTACAGGAAAGAAGAGTTGCTGATACAACTGCTCCCTCAGTTCTACTTGTGTTTTGTCAGAATAGAAAGTAAGCAGGATGCAGAGGGTGGTTTTAATGATGTGAGTAGCACAGCTAACAAATAGGACTTCCCCTGAAGATGGGATGGGTTTTGTGTGACGAGATGAAAAAGGAACCAAAGTCTGGATTTTTTTTACTGAAAAAGATTGATACAAGCATCCTGAGGCAAACTGTCACTGGTGAAATCAGAAGGAGCAGCTGTCAGAGAATAGGAATAGTCATCAATTGCTTGACAGAACATGACAGCTTGGTTCATAAATAGCTTCTTCTGTGAAAACAGATCCTAACCACAGAGGCAAAAACATATTGTACAGAGAATCAACTTTCTGCTGTGCTAGCCTCATTCTAATTAACACACCAGTCCTGAGGCAAAAGAAGCCCTTTTCTACAGCTCACACTGCAGACTCCTAGTGTTTTGTATATTTTAAAGTGAAAAAAGACCCATCTTTTTTCACTCATGGCACTCATCTACCAAATTAGTATTGTCAAAATTACTACATGAGGCCACTCGGCTCTGCCCCAGACTGAGCAGGAACTTCAGTGGAGGCTATTTTTCCTCTCCACTTACTGGGGTTTTTTTGAAGATTGATATAACATGCAAGGATATTTCAGAGAAGTGCAAGACACCACTAGAAAAAAGGTCTATAAAAAGGAAGTATTAATAAAAAATTGCAGTGTATTAAAATGAATATGCACATGCAACACGAATATATACATTTTTAATGACACTTTTTATAACTGTCAGTGGAGGGGAAGGTTATGGATTTCTAATTCTGAAAGAGTGATAATAGGAAATTATGTCTTCAAACAAAGTAATGCTTAAAGAGAAGGCATATGCCCCAGACAGTGTTAGTGCAGAGCACTCAGTACTCACAGTGGAGGAAAACACTGCAAGTTCATAAGAACTGTGTAAAGAAAATTGGCAATTATTTAAGGAGAAATGATTCATTTTTATGCATGCCCGGCTATGTTGTCACAACTGAGGCTCTTCATAGAGCTGTGGCCTCTAAAGTGACACAGTCACATTCCAGTCCATTTAATCCTAATTTTTCCTTGGTTTTACTGCAGGTGAAATGCACAAAAATAATATCTAAAATTCCTTCAGTGTTACGTTACAATCCCAAGTTATTTTGACATTTTATGCAAAAGAGAAAACAATTCAAAAGAGTTATTCCAGCAATTTGATGCTCCAATAACTTACTGTGTTTTTGCTGACAACTTTGTCTTTGATGATGTCAAATTTAGTGGCAAGCTTTAAGATTGCAGTGTATCTAAGACTACAAAAGCCTATCCTGCTTTTCATTACCTGCCTGAATCCATATGTTTGTCTTTATTCCTCCATATCATGAACAAATCTAATTTAAGGCATGTCTTGATGCAGTTTAGATCTTTATTCTTAATTACAGAATCACAGAACCATTTAAGTTTGAAAGGAACCCCTAGATCATCAAGTCCAACTTGTGACTGATCCCCACCTTGTCACTGAGTGCCACATCCAGTCCTTCCATGGACAGCTCCAGGGATGGGGACTCCACCACCTCCCTGAGCAGCCCCTTCCAATGCTTAAAAACCACTTTCATGAAGAAATTCCTCCTGATGTCCGACCTGAACCTCCCCTGGCACAGCTCAAGGCTGTTTCCTTATGTCCTGTCACTTGGGAGAAGAGCCCAAACTTCCCCTGGCTGTAACCTCCTCATTGCTTCACTGCAGAGTACCTTGAGTCCCCTCTCAGTGCTTGGCCCGAGGACTTCTGGGACAGCTCCAGAGAGTTCTTGGAGGGGTGAAGAGGGTGAAAGGACGAAGGGAACCCCATGGCTGTAGGAAAAGTGTGTGAGCAGCTCAGGGAGAGGGCAGAGAAGGGACAGGACACTGCCCTGAGAGAGGGATGACCCTGGCCCCTGCCCTGTGGGGACCAACTGGTCCCAGTAGGAGGAACCCAGTCCTGTTTTCCTCAGCACTGTGAGGAGGATCCTGGAAAGCATGAAGGCAGCTGGGGCTCCCCCAGGAATGTGAGGAGGGGATGAGCCCTGTGTGAGGAGATTCTGGAGGCAGCCCAGTACAGGAAAGCTGTAAGGCTTTTGTGTAAAGTTATTTAATGATACTTTTCTTCTGACCCATGAATTCCCAGCACGTGGTTTGGGCAGGGTGGCTCTGGGCTCCCACCCCAGGAGCCCCAAAGAGCAGCTGAACCACTGCTTTCCTGGATTTTGCAGGGCAAGCCTCTCCTGGAAACTGAACTAACTGCACCTCAGGTGAAGTTTTTAAGGTTTAAAAAAGTTTTCCTCTGGTTATCAGTGCTATCTGGCTATTTTACACAAATTGTGGCCTGTTCTGATGCAGGGCACCAACAGAGATGCCAGAATAGACCTGCTCAGGTGCCATCTGTAGGCTTAGCTCTTTGGTAAATATTTATACTAAAGATAAACTGACAAGCTTATGTGAAAGACCTCTAATTTATCTGATTTCACAATGTTTCAAAAATTTTGGCTAGAGGCTGTTCTTTCTTTCCATTTTTTCTCTTTACCACTGCAAGTCCCTTGCAAAAAGACATATCTGCTTTCCCCATACCTCTTTAGATTGTTGTGTAAATCTATTTTAGACAGAATCTGTGCTAGTGCTGCTTGACATGGCAAGAGGACTCTGGATGTGCTGAATGTTAAGGGCCTGGTGCATGCCCAGCTGCAAGGCATAGACAAACTGTCAGGATTTTGTTTTAAATCAGGGTTTAAAAGAAACCCAGGGCCAGGATGGCAGGACTGTTTCACTGTTTAACTTCTCATTATCTTTGTGACTTGGATTTCTATCTGCAACTCAGCTCATGGGAGAGTTTTGGGGACATTTCTCTTCAGTCTCTTTCTTGAGAGGCTCCTACTCTTTGGTAGAGTAGGAGAGAAGATTGTCAATGATAGTGATCATGACTGGGGTGAGAAAAATTTTAGTTTACTTAAAAGGTGTTGTCAAATAAAAGAGCAACTGCAAGAGAAAATAATGATTTTCAAATTTAGAAATACTCAAAACAGTCTAATTAAAATCTGAATTTTGGATGTTTGGTTTGTTTGGCTTTCTTTTGTTTTGTTTTGATTTTTGGAATTTTTTATGGGGGAAAAACCTGGAAGCTTGGGACTAGAAATTATAAAGATGAATAATTGCATATAAATACCAATCTGGGCCTTGGTAATTAGACCCTACAGCACTTTGATTTTTTAAATGAGAATTTGGTGCTGAATGGATTTCAAGAAAGGCAAGCAAAGTATAACAAATGTAAAGAAGTAGTTTGCAGTCATATTTGTACCAGACTGGTGCAGGTGTGATATGCCTCAGTACAGAATTCACTCTGTGTTTTGCTACTAAGGGAACTTGATAATTTGTACTCAGCTATAACCTAAAGGCCGTAATACAACAGGTAGGGCTGGGATGTGACAGATAAGCATAGTATGGCCTAAATACAACAGAAGGGAACTTCAAAACTGGGCCTAAAAAGTTTCATTCCTCATGTCACCCTGTGTATCATGCAGTAAAATTCAGGACTTGCCATTTAATATGGCCAGTAATGCTATTTTCTACTACATATTGAACTAGATTCATATAGACAATAGGATTCTTGTTAGATTTTTTTTTAAGCACAATTTTAATTTTCTAGACTACAAGCTGATTCACACTCTAATGCTTAAAGAACCACATCTCCATCTGAATTTCTTTAATTATTAATCCTAGAATTTCATGACTAAGTATAGGAATTCAGTGAAGTATCAAATGATTATTCTCCATTATACTCCTTGTTATACAGATATGTGAGGGAATATTCTCTCAGAGATCTGTTGAAGATTATTAGAAATAAACTTCCTCCAGCTGGTTGTTCACATAATAGCACCTGAGTTGATTAAATGAACCTCAGCAAATGACTGCCTGGAGGATGAGAGAAATGCACAAACCTGAGTTAAATTCTGCACAGAAGATTTTCTGTGCAGGATGGAGAGCTCCATTTTCACAGCTATTATTGAAATCAATTACTCTCAAGCAAAAAAAAAAAAGTGTAATGAGGAATTTAATTTACTGGTGTGTGATACGCATTTAAAGAAAAGATTTAAAGACAGAAAAAAACAATGAAAAAGAAAAAAAAAACAACTAAGCTGTTTTCTGTTCTGAAGTGATGCCCAGAAATTCAATTCAATTCAGAGGTTTAAAACTGCATGAGTCTTCAATTGTCCAACCTATGTTTTCCCCCATTTAATACAGTGCAATTTTACAGCAATTGTACAGCATATCTAAGTATAAAATAACTTAATTGACCTAATTTTATATGTGATTTTTCTTATTTCAGCTTATTTTTGCTTTCTTCTTTCAAATTAGGATGAAGATTCCTGTTCTGTGTATAGAAGCCAGTCCCAGATATTTCAGTATTCATCTCTTTCCTTTGACCTCTCTTATCCTGTTTGCAAGCAAATCAGGCATCACTGATAAACTGAGCGCAGCAACTGCAGCAGTACTGAGTCTTTATTTTCTTGTACTTTTCCCACTGTAGCCATGTGCAGAGACTTGATTTGCACGAGAAATCTGTTTGGCTGAACTGTCTGGTGTTTGCATTCTCCCTTGAAGGTCAGAGATCTTACCCCCTGCAAACTGCTGTGGGACAAATACCACTGCACATGTTAAATCCCAGTTCAATTAAGAGGAAATGCCTGAATGAGGTTAGATGTATGGCTTGGTTGAGAATTAAATGCTTAAAATTCAAGAGCACAGAGGTTTCATTCAGTCTCTTCTCTAATCAGAGGTCTGTGGAGACAGCTGAATATTGGCTTATGTTGGATGTATTTGGTTTGAATTTTGCAAGCCTTGTTTTGGAGAAGGCCTTGTTGACTGATGGAAATAACAAGTGCTGACATGGAAATGTACTCATTTAAATGGCTACATTTAGTGTTTCTAGACTCAAGAAAAAATAAGTTTATGCCAGTTCTGATTCACCATCTGATTTTTATCATTTGTATTTCAATTCTAATTGAAAAGGAGAACAACACAATTATAAGTTCAACTTTCTCTTTTTTTGTTTTTTTTTTTTTTTTTTTGTTCCTGTTTCTTGCAGCAGGTAACAGCTTCAAAAAGAGGAGTTGAGGAGTTCCTCTGTTTCTGACCTACTCCTTTACCTGTGTTTGGTGCCTCTTCCTCTTGACTCTATGCTCCTACCACCTTCCTTCTTCAGACCACATTCTCTTAAGCTGGTTCAGATTCTTCCCCTCAGACAGGGAGTCTCCAAATTTCCAGGCTTTAATCTCCTCTGTACCTTCTGGTTACTCCAATGTCCTTGAAGGGCCATAAATTTAAGATCCCAGATGTCCAATCTTCAGTTCCATCTGGCTCTGTTCACTGAAGCTTGTCAGGGTTAGTTTTAGGAAATTTGATGTTTCAGTAATTTAATGATCAAATAACAATAAAATTTTATGAAGAAACTTAACTTGTGCTGGATAAAAGTGGGCACTGCTTACAATTAATTAAAAGAACTAATTAAAATTAGTTCTGAAAATGAAATAATTTCCAGCCATAGTGAAGGTGGAGGGAGAAAGAGAGGGGTGGAGATATGGGACAGACCTCTCACTTCACTTTCTGGATCTGAAAATATGCTTAGTAATGGCTGATAACAGAGATAGCAGTGCAATAACTTGCTCTGTTCTCTGTCTGTGTTGGTTCTTCAGTTTTGCTTACTTAATTAAATTCATTAGTTGGGAACCAACAAGGCAGACCTAATACCTCCTTTTTTCTCCTTTTAAACCTTAGAGCCTGAATTGACTTTGATGGATAATGCAACTGAAAGTTTAAGAACAGAAAATTAAATCCCAGGGATAGTAAAAATATTTATTAAAGCAATGGAGCTATTTAAACCAGTGAAATTTAATAAGATAACTGGAATACATCTATTTGCATTTAAAGCTGGATCTGTTCTTCCAGCTTTAGCATTGCTAACTATGTTTTGCATGATACTTTTTATTATGATCTTCTGGTAACACAAGCATTTAAATCTAGACACTACCCTTTTCTCTTACATCCCATGCTTTCATCCTGGCTTTTCTTGTAGGCCTTTTGGCCATAATAATTTAACTATCCAGCACTTTCCTGGTATATTTTTCAGGCTTATAAGCTGAACCATTAAGTTTGCTCATTTTAGACTAAAGTACTGAATGACTGTCAAATTAAGCTGATTTATTTGTACTCACCTAATGTTGCATTAACTAGTAGTATAAGATAACTAATTGGTATGTGAGCAAGATTATGGGGTTTTATATGTAGGATTATGAAGTTTTATGGAGTAATCAGATGCTTTGGGATGTTACAAAGCTGTAAAAATATATTTAAAGATTCTTTGCTGTCTTCAGATCAAAGGAACACTAAGAAAAAATTAGTAATGACAGACTAGGAGGTGATTACTTGACATAGGGGGTTCCCTGTAGCTAAACACATATCTGAAAAAGGTCCCTCTATTTTTCAAGCTTTCTTCTATTGTTTCCAGGAGAAGAATAGGATTTGGCAGCATTCCTCTGGAAATCAATCATTTCAGGCTGGATCCGAAGCCACAGAAAATAGATAAAAATTTCTTTGACTGCAAAAGGAGATAATTCCCTGAGCATGGTGTGTCATCTTAGTGATAAAACATGTTTCCTTGCTGAGCTTTATTTAAATACTGCTGTAGTACTTGGGCTAGAAGCTTCAGAACTATAATCATGAGCAAACAGACCTGTACTGCAGCGAGGCTCTCCTGCCTTGCTGTCAACGCAGTCACACTTCCTGAAGCATAATTAATTTGGGTATTTGTTTCATAGGCTGTTGCTTCTCCATCTCCCTCACTGCTTATTTGTTTTTCCTTTGTTACCCTTCTTTCACAGTCAGTGTTTTTTCTTTCTGGTCTTTTATGTTTCCACAGATTTGCTTGGAGGCTTGTAGGAATTCTAGGAAACTCTGCATTTGTGTGGGGAAGTGCTTTGTTAAAACACCTTTATTAAACAAAATCACTTCAAACTTTTGCCAGCATAAGTCCCCTGCCTTTCCTTGAGGGTCCTGTAATGTGCAATAACCCTTCTGCATTTCAGAAAGCAGTGCTGGTATATTTTAGGTAAGATGAAATGCAGTCATTTCCACTTTGAAGCTGCACAGCTACAGCTCAACACCTAAAATTAGCCCAGACACAAAGTTTAAAGAGTTATTCCATTTCTGCTCATTTTAAATATACGTATTCTCTCCACCAGAATCCGAAACAACCTGATAAATTGTGATTTCCGCTGCTTTGAACAATTTTACTTCAGTTCAACCAGTTCTGCTGACAGCCCCATAAAACTGATACTGGAAGTTGTTGCTGGTGGCTCTTGGGGTATTTCAGCACAGAATGCAGTATTTCTGAGAGTGTGCACCCCATATATACCAACTAGTATGTTGGTAAGAATTCATACTGAATTGGCATACCATGGATAAGAAAGTGCTTATCAGAATATTGCATGACTAATCCAATTCATGATGAGGCTTTCCTTAGTTTAAAAGTAGAAGTGTTCAGATAACCCATATAATTTCAGTTAAATTCAGAAACAGAAAATGGATAGCATATTTAGCATAAGAGAAAATTCTTTATTTATTTTAACTTGTATCTGATAGTGAAAACCATATTTTTCCCATGATTGGAACTACGAAGATCTTAAATACATATTTTCTTCACTCAAATTTCCAATCTAAGATAGATACTTTTCCAGAAGAAGCTGATGCTTCTCAGCTGATAAAGTTATCAGCTCTCATGTAATAATATATTTAATTCCAAGAAAGTCAGACATTACATCTCATCTCTGTCCCAAGACAGATAAAGCTGTTTGTGTCCAATGAGAATTCTTGGTGTATGAAGGTATTGACATCTGTTATCTTGTGAAAATTAGGTTTAGACAGAGCAGATCTTTCCTGTGAAAGTGAGATGTCCAAATTCCCAATAAGGCCTAGCCTTTATCATGACCTGAAAGTTACTATTTTCTGCTGAGTCTGAGGTGGAAATTACAGTCACAGAAATGGACTGATGCTTCCACAGCTATTATTTGCATGCTTCAGTGTGAATTACCAACCCTGGGAGGGCCAGGGAGAAGCTATATATAGGAATATATACGAGCTGTATATAAGAATTTCGCAAAACTGCCATTTAAGACAATTCACCCAAGCCATATTAAGATATTGTTGCCATCCAGACAACAAGCAACTGTTTACTGAGGAGATTTCCCATGTCAGCATTGGTGTTTGCAAAAGATCCCCAGTAAATGAGGGTTTTGAGCAAGCACTCCATGTCTGTGCAACACTAGGGAAAAATTCTATCACGATATGAGGTTATATGAAAATTTGAGGGCTTCTCTCAGAGAAATGATCAGAGGGCTGTAGCATCTCTGCTATGGAGACAGGCTGAGAGTTGGGGTTGGTCAACATGGAGAAGATTGAGAGTCCAGGGAGACCTTATGGTAGCTTTCCCGTATTTAAAGAGGGCATGTAAGAAAGATGGGAATAGACTTTTTAGCAGAGTCTGTAAGGCAAGGCCTCTGATAAGGCAAGGGGTAATGGTTTAAACTAATAAATGATAGATGCAGACTGAATTTAAGGAAGAAATATTTTATGATGAGGGTGGTGAGGCACAGGAACAGGTTGCCCTGCCAAGGTGGTGGATGCCCCATCCATGGAAATATTCAAGGTCAGATCAGACAGGCCTTTGAGCAACCTGATCCAGTGGAAGATGTCTCTGCTCATTGCAGGCAGGTTGGACTAGAAGACCGTGATAGGTCCCTCTCACCCCAAACTATTTGGTGATTCTGTGCTGAATTCCTAAGCATTCATCACTGACACTTGTCTGTAGTTCATCTTCTCTTAAATTTTGAGATGGGTGAGGTTCAAGCCTTGGCATAGCACAAGGTTTTATATTAAAAACAGATAAGCTGTGGTGACTAGCTTAGGTTTCTGCTAACAAATAACCTTTTCAGTGTCATGCCACCAGCTTGTACAGGGTAGCAAAGAAAAGGTGCTCAGGAACACACCACTGACTTACATGGAACCAGAGTCACAGAATGTCTGAAGGCTGGAAGGGAGCTCTACAGGTCCTCTGGTCCAAGTCGCCTGTTCAAGCAGGGATATTGGATCCCATTGCCTTGGGCTATGTCCAAGGATGGAGACTCCCCAGCCTCTCTGGGCAGCCTGCTCCAGGGCTCAGTCACCCACATAAACCAAAAGTGTTTCCCGATGGTCAGATAGATCCTGCTCTGATTTACTTTGTGCCCCTTTCTTCTGTCACCAGTGAAAAAGGCCTGACTCCACCTTTTTGCATCCTCCCTTCAGGTATGTATGTCCACTGATGAGATTTCCCCTGACTCTTCTCCAGGCTAAACAGCCCCAGTTTTCAGCCCTCCTTCAAACAAAAGATGCCCCAGTCCATTCATTATGAGTGGTGTGATTCTCTTCAATAATTCCATATTCCTCCTAGACTGGGGAGCCCAGAAATGAAAATAATACTTAGGTGTGACCTGGGTTCTGCCTAGAGAACTCCTAGATCTTCTAGGGACAAGGCTCAGGATTATTATTCCTGGACAGGAATGTCCCAAAGGGCAGCCAAGAGAGGTCCCAATCTTTGTATTGAACTTAGGGAACTCTTATTTCAGGATAAAAACAACTTTTAATTACTTAACTAATTTTGGAACGAGTAAATTATCTATCAGTGTGTTTTCCTGGAATCTTTCTTGGCAGATAGGAACTTTTTGTCTAATACATTTATTCCTGTTTTCTGGGAGAGGTTGGTGGGAGTACAAAACTGCTCCAGTGAAGGACCTTAAACAGGATCAAGGCAGGAACAGTAGCATTGTCAGGAGCAGATTCATGGGTATCATGGGTAGGAAGCTACAGATGATCCAGGAGCAGGTTTACAGGCACAGAAATTTGTTGCCCACTGCCCTTCATCCAAGGTTTAAAAGCAGCTCATCTGCTTCTGTACTAGCAGACATTAAACATACGATATTTACTCATCAGTTTTCTGTGCTATTACTCAAGTTTTCTTGCTGCAGGCACTGAGTAGTTTCACCACAAATTCTGCTGCTTCTCCAGCACTTCTGGGTGTCAGGTGAAGCTCATGACTTTGTTTTTCACATGACCGCTGACAGAGTCACAGAGGGTATTCTGAAGGATTGTTCCCTAAATATGACTAGAAGGGCTGATATGTCTTTTTAATGATATTTTCCAAAAAATGGTCCTCTTCATACTGCTGCACCTAATTATATTTTTTTTTACATATGGTTTTGTTTTTTCCTCAGAGAACCAAATTTTTTGCCTGTTCTCAGTTCAAAGGCCTTGACTGTAGTATATTAGTGTATATTTCTGAAGCATTTTATATGCTGTATTAAAAAAGTGGTTTAAAAGTGGCTGCTATTACACCTTACAAGAAAACATCTCAGTAATGTCTATGTTAATTCCTGTGCTGGCTGTGAGTAGACAGTCAAACCTTAAGGATGTGAATTGCTCACAATATTAGACCAAACAAAGGCTCGAACTACCAAAGTCCAAATGTAAAAATTTCAGTAAAACAGTGAAAAAAAGATATATAAACTCTACCCAGTTGTCTTCTCAGGCAGCAGTCTCATGGGCATTGCAGGCAAGTTTTAAATCTAATAAGGCAGCTGCCTAAAAACCATGTAGGAGAGGATCATTTTGTTGAAAAACCACAGCAGTTAAGGAACCTTAAGTGTTGTGACTCAGCAATCATTAGATTCAACAATAAATCTTGTTGATCACCATAGCCAAAGTAGTATCACAAAGTATTTTGCTCTTTCATCTTCCAAAAGTCAGCAGCTCAGGGGCTTCCAGAAGTGCTTTAATTTCTGTTTAATAGTTACTGACTTAAGGCCTCACTACATCTGCAACTGAGTCCTTTCTTGGTAGGTGCTGTATAGAGTGGTCTCCTGGAAAATCTTTCTTGAAGCTTAAAACTCTCAGTTGCACTTTATGAGCCAGGAAACCTTCAGAGTCACAGATGCTCAAGGACTTGGAGAGCCAGGGCACTTTTATTTGAATTCTAGCCTTGTATTGAGCATCCTTGCCTGAAATTTTGGATGTAAACCTTAATGTCAGTGGGTAAAGACAAAGAAATCTGCCAGGTTTAATGATCTGCAGCAATATAACCCCACTGAGGGAAATACCCTGACCTCTTCCTCCTCCTAATCTCCAGTACATGGTAAAGTAAAAAGGCTGAATTTCTTTCATAAAGTGCCTGAAGCTTAAAATCACGGGAAGCCTGTCACCCATGATTAAATAGCAATGTAAATCTGCTTCAGGAGTAATAAGAAAATGTATGTTGGTAACAAGGTTGCATTACACCTCATGTTTCTCATATTGTCCATAAACACAGAGCTTGCTTTCAGATGCATCACTCTTGTCATGCCAGCTGCTTCTGAAAAAAAATCTGTTGTGGTTCATGTTTATTTCATTAAGTTACTGTTAAATGGTTCATTCTGTTATCCCCCCCACATTTTCCCCAAGTTGATTTTTCCTTAAGTTGTACCCTCCCTTAAAGCTGTCCCTCAAGCTATTCCCCTCCCTTTGTTCTAGTCCCTTCCCTGCCTGTCAAAGCGACCCTGCCCCTTTTTCCTGAATGTTCCTTGGGTAAATGCCAGGGTCGCATTTACCCCCTGTGCCAATCCCTGATTGAAACACCCACTTGGAAGTCCACTAATCCAGGACGCCCCATTGGCCCATGTGACCTTTCCCCTCTCCTCCCCATATCCTGATCGGTCCCACAGTGTTGATATAATGCCCTTGCTCCACCCTTGAAATCCCTCTATTGCTTGATTTTCTGTATCCACCCCCTGGTTTGCAGCTCTATATAGTCCCTTGCACTAGGTGTTGGGAGCTGTCTGTACTGCCTTTTCCTTTTGTTGGGAAAAAATTTTCCTTGTGAAACCTCAAGACAAAGAGGTTCCTCCTTCACCTGGTCCTTGCTGTAACAGAATGTGCTGTAGAGCTTGCAGGTCTTCAGGTTCAGCTGTGGGCGAACTCCAGTCCCCAGCTGTTCCCCAGTTCTGTTTTGGCTCCCTGAATGTACAGAGCTAGCCCGGGTTATGGTGGGGTTCAACAAAAACCTAATTTTTTTTTTTTTAATTTTTTTTTTTAATGAGCAGTAACAGGAATTGTGCCAGTTATATGGAGTTACTCCTTTTTTTCCAGTACTTTTACTTGAAATGTTTATTTTTTAAGTAATTTTTATTTTTTTGTTTTTATTGGAGATCACTTTTCATTCCTTCCCACCAGTGCACATACTGTAATATAAAAAATGCAGTGATGGGAGCCTTTTTGGTTTGAAATAAACTTTTTAACAAACTAATGCAAAGGAAGGGCAAAAAGGGAATATGTAAGGTTTTTAGGATAGCATTATCACCCTTGAATTATTGCTAAGCAGTGCAATCTGAGACAGCACAAAAGTAGAAGTGACTGAGTAAAAGTCAGTGCGTTTTCTGTGCCTGTTTTTTTGTTAGTAGAACACCTAGCTTGGAGTTGTGATTTCACATCAAGAGGGTCTGACTAAGTTTCTGAAAGGCTTTTCAGTATTCTGAATCGTTTCCTCTGTAATGCACCAATTCCCCATCCAATCCTGAGCACAAATCTGATGAAGATTCAAGAATCAGCTGACGAGCATTCAGAGGAATAAGCTATTCACCAATCCTGTAACCACTTAACAGAGTTCACCCTAAATACACTAGTGTTTGCTATACCACATGTGTAAGGGAGCAGGAAAACCAAAAGTCAAATGGGTATCTAAGGAAGGATGTTTTACACCTTCATGGTTTTTACATGTAAATTACTTTATAAAGGCCAGGCTGAGTTTATTTATTTTGCATGTGAGCCTTTAGAACTCACCTGACCCCACAAGACCTCCCAAAACATGGGGTCTGTTGAAGAACGAAGAGAAGCCACTCTTGTGTGTCACTTCCTCTGAAGATATTGTCCAGTTTTTATCTGCTTGCATCAGATTTTAGACCAAATAACAAACAAACTCTGGGGTTTCCATACATCCTGATTCCAGTTTGGATTGGCAACTGTTTTTAAAAGCAGAATCCCTAAGGAAAACCTAGCACCACAGACATCTAAAGTGGGAACTGCCTGGAGAACGGACAAGAGATAATGGCAGGTTGGGTCATTACAGAAGAAGATGTGACTTGGACATTGCTCTGGCTCACTTGGTGTCTCAATGCCAACTGTCTTTGGAAGCTCAGAGGCCAAAACTTGCTTCATTACTATAGAGGGAATTTCAGGTGGTTAATTAGCAGGTGCTGTGTTGGCCTGGTAACCACTGAACTACTAAATTAAGAATCACTAGAAAATTGAGTTATTCAGATGTATAATGATTACAAGCATCACTTTTCTCACCTGCCAGTTGCAATCTGTTCCTCTGGCAAAACCAAAGTTCGCCGGCAGAAGAGTGCAACCCTTGCTGTACTGTTAGATGACATTGCAGGAATTTTTTGGAAAGGGCAGCAAATAGAGGAGTCTGCGCCTTGTTTGTTGTTCATGCCACCCCAGAGTGTGTATTAGTATCAGTGTACTAATTCAAGTTCTCAAAAACAGGTTGATGCTGTGCTGTTTCAGCTCCCTGTTAACACTTTCAGGCTCTGGTTACTTGCTGCATAACAATTTTGATGATGGGAACTGGTGAGTGCTCAGCCTGTCAAGACTGTTTAGATCAACACTTCGATATTGAATAAGATATTTATTTAGCTATTCTTCATCAATGAAACACAAAGGGCAAATTCTGCCCCACTTTGATTTCTGGATGCTGCATGGAGAAAATGAGAGCTATATGTAAAGTATGTGGAGTAGCATGGTGTTTTCAACAGTGTTCTATGCAATTTCTCATTCATTGAGTTTTACTCCATTTGTGATAAGTTTTGTTGCATTATATCAAAGTTCAGGCAAGCACAGGCATCATAAAAGGAACTGCTAAAGCAGTGGGTGCTGTGTGTCACATGTCATTGTCAGCTCACGGGATTCTGCTGCTGGGCTGTTCCCTGGTGTGCACACAGTGGCAGTGGCTGCAGGTGGCACAAGTACAAGCCAAACGGCATTCACTTGCAGTGACAGGAGGCTCAACAAGGTTCAGCATTTGTGCTGGCAGCAGATAACACCACGTTGTATGAGAGTGTTGGTCTGCTGGAGGGTAGGAATCGATTTATTCATCTAAGGCTGAAACTAGTTATACTCCATAAATAAACTTAGCACAGCAGCTCTTTTAGGATTATTTTCCTAATCTCCTATGTCTTTAACCATAGATTTCTATTGGGGAAGCATAGAGGTAGAGTTTCTGTTACTAATTTATTATATCCACACCCATATTTATAATAATGATATCTCAGAGTGAGGAAATATATTCTACTCAAGGTCACGAAAAGAAAAGGTGGAGTATCAGAAATTTAATAAATGGAAACATCAGATATATTTTGAAAGATTAAGATGTCTTCTTTGTAATTTTCTTTTTCTTACAGGAAGACTCATATTTAGATGAGATCTACCAAGAAATAAAGGAGTCTACTTGTCAAAAAAATTACTATTGGTAATCTGACTCATACATGTAGATATGAAATATGATGTTTAATCAACATGGATTTTAATTTTAACCCTTAACATGTGGCTTAAGAAAAAGGTGAAGAAAACCTCAGGTCATTCAGGGTCCTGGCTTACTCTGAATTTGTTTCGAATCAGTGCTTTTATTTCCACTGAAACTTGTCATACAACCTTGTTAAAAAAGGTCTTTGTTCCTTTTCAGCTTTGGAATCAGTGTTTGACTGGGATAGAGCAACAATCGTCCCAGTCAAAATGGAAGTGGGTTTTGGTTTTTCTGTTTAAAAGGAAGGGATGAGGACATTGTGATGGCTTTTATAAGTACAAAGAAAATGCAACTCACATCAGCTGAGCAGAGTGGTAAGAGCAAGGCTTTAATGACAACCTTAATGACAAGAAATTGTTTCTGTTTGAGGCCACTCTACTTGCATACACTGAGTGTCAAGATGAGCCAAGAAGGTCAAATTTTGTTTATTTTCTATTTAACTAGAAAGGAACAATTTCTTCAGTGCTCTCCGCTGTAGCAAAAGCTATTTTATTAGAAATAGTAAGAGAGGTGCAGACTTGAGTCCATCTTGCTACTGTTACAGCACATCCCGCTCAAAATGTATTTGCTGCTATGCTGCAGTTAGATCCAGAAGTTATTTTACAGCTCCATATTATATTGACACTGCATTGCTGCGGTCACAGGGAGATGTTCTCCTGGCTGCTCACTCCCCGAGACCGACGCAGTCCTGAGAGGGGCTGCCCCCGGATCGGTCCGGAGACTCTCTCAGGTGGCGGTGCCTACAAGGGGCTCGCAGCTCCTCGCAGCTCCTTGCAGCTGTCGGCTGTGGTGTGGTTAGCACAGCAGCAGCACAGTATGAAGAACCAAGGCAAAGGAATAGGGGGTGACCGCTTGCTTGAGTTCCAAGGAAGTTTATTTCTCCAGGGGAGTCAGGGACAAGTGACAATAATGGAGGGCAAAAGAACTGCTTTTAAAGAATGGAGGGAATAAGGGGAGGACACAACTTTTCCCCAGTAGGAAGACATTAGGGCAGGAGTGCAGGGTAAGGGCTATTCAATAGAAGCCAACAAGGGGAAGGAGCAAACCTTACAATCCAATCTTACTTCGAGGAAGGGATGAAGGAAAGGGAACATTCCAGAGTAAAAAGGGTGTGCTATCTTTGACAGACAAGGGTAAGACAAAGGAACAAGGGAGGTACAAGGAGACTGACAGGGGGATTGACGTGCACTTGGCAGGAAAATCTTGGGGCAAACAATTCAGGACTGAACCATCAGGGAAGCCAAATGGGGTACGTGGAACGGACCATTACAAATTTCGAATAAGGAATATTTAAAACCTACTACAAAAGAACAAACTGTAAAAAAACAGGTTACCACATTCTATATGAATAAAAATCAGTTTACTCTATATAGCCTTAAACTGACTCCTCAGGTGCCCAAAAGTAGCAAGAGAAGAAAGCTTGATATCTTCAACAAAGCTGATATTTTCCTGGTTTTGAATTTTCAATGATTACTTGATTATAAGATTGTTAAAATGTAGATTGCTTTGTTTTGTTTTCCACACTTTGGGTGAGAGTTTTAAAACACCCAAAATTAGAAATAGAAATTGTATTTGTGCAGCTGCCCTACATTGTCTGTATTTGTCTGTATTTCTGTCCATGCAACAGGTCATGTAATCTAAATTTCTTTATAAAAAAACACCAAAACTCTTTGTCAGGATCTTCCGTTTTCATGGGACTTCCCACACTGGAAAGTAAAGTTGTGTGAAGTTTAAGGAACTCAAGCTTGGTAGAAGTCAAACTATAGGTGAGTTGCAACTTCCTTATGCATAAAAAAAAAAACCATACTGCCTATGAAATCTTCACCAACCAAACAAAATTAATGGAAAATCTGCAGCAGTGGAGATGCTGTCCAAAGTCAAGCCCAGCTTGCTCAGAAAAAAAAAAAAAAAAAAAAAAAAGAGAAACAATTTTATGAACAAACTTCGCGTAGATTCTGGGGAGAAGGTGCGTGTTATGTTTAGAAAGTTGCATTCTGCAAAAACTGGTTTTAAACATTAAAAGAAAGAATATGTGCAATATCCCAAACCATGTACACCAAATGTAAAAATAGAGAAACATTTCAGTTTTGGTAAACCACTCTCCTTTAAAAACTGTTGGAAGGGCAATAAATGAGTTGCAATCATTCCCCTTGATACTCATTTTCAGCCTAATGAAGTTTGATACTTCTTTTCCCAAACTGTAGTAGAGCAAAGCTACAATTAATGCCCAACCAATGAGTGAATTAAATTCCACTTCTAATTACATCACCTTGGTAATGCAGAAGGATTCTGCACAAGACTGATTTTGCATTTTAAATGGATTTTTCTGTTGGAAAAATCACTCCTTATTTAAAAAAAAATGTGTTTTTTTAGAGGAAAATTCTGTATGGCTGCCTTGGGCATAATGAGCACTTAGGAGCAGTCAGGTTCACATTCAGCTCTGGCATAGCTTCAGTGTGTTTCTTGGAAGAGTTGGTTGGCTTCTTTATCATTTGACTTCCTGAAAAGAAGAAATTCATGTGCTGGGGGCTCAGAAAGCAAATCAAGATATTTTTTTTTAAATGTGGCAGTGACTTGATAGCCTATGCTACTGGGGCTTGTTTTACAAAGAAGTAACAACATTTGCAGAGCAGTTTCTTTTCCTGGAAAATTAAAGCCTTTAAAGTTGTCCCTGTCTCTGCCATCTTTTGAAAATCTTGGTCTATACAGCTACTTCTCGTATTTGCAATCCTCAATCTCTAAATGAACATTTTTGTCACTGCTCACTGGTCATGTAAAATTCACTGCTGGTATTTGAGGCATCTTCTGAAACAGCTTGCAAAGCTGTATAGTGGAAAAGTCACACAAATAATTTCACAGTTTTCTTCTGTTTGCTTGTAGAATATATTTGAAATAGGGTTTTAAAAAATTACAGTTGCTGTGCCGCAGCAGTGTGGATGGCAGGAGTGCCATGACCTTCTCGAAGAAGCATCTTGACAAAGACGCCCCAGGGGCACAGGCACAATCCTGGCCGGTAGAGTGATTTCAGCTCAGCAGCAATCTCAGCGACTGCTCTTGAGGTGATGCAGAGAAAAGGGACTGTATAGCAATTATAGCACTGTGTGTGTATATATATATATATAAAATAGCACTGTATAACAGTTCCACAGAGTGGAGACCTTTATAGAAACCAGCACCCTCCACGAAGGGAGCCAGAAACAGCAACTCTCTCTCACAAGGCAAAAAGTGGGGTTTATATAGGGAAAGAGAGGGGCGGGGAGAAACTGGCAACGAATGGGATGCAAGTAACTTGGTGGGGTGACAGGGAGAGGACTGATGGGTTACAGTGAATCAGCATATGACTGCAAAGGATTCTGGCTGGGAGAATTTCTCACCCTGACTAAAAGGTGCCTTGTTCAGGGGTTGGCTCTCCAGGGGAGAGTGACAACTCCTTTGCTGGCCAATTCCTCGGCCCCCACATTGCTGCAGTTTGCAGTAAAACTTGGTGAAAAAAAAAATTTCTTGAAATCCCAAACCAAACATCTCAAAGAATTGTGCCTGGGGTTTCTCACAGAAACAAGAATGTTGTGGGATGCTTTACTTAGAAAAAGCTCCCAGGTATCTAGGGTAAGAGGTGTTTTTAAAGGCAGGTGTTTCTTCCTCTAGTAATTATGCACTAATTATCAATTGGTTTCTTCTGTGATGTGAGTCCAGAAGATTTATTCTAGGTCAGCACAGTAACAATGAATCAGAAAGATTGATCTTGAGGTGATTTTGGCTGTTAAGGAATTGAAAGGAGGTAATGGTGGCTGGTGTTGATGACCTTCACTTACACTCTAAAACACAAAGTAATTGCTGATGTCCATTGTCAGCAGAAACCTATGGATTTTTAAGTCCATATAATTTTCCTGTCTTTAGTGGAAACAGTTCCCTCAAACACATATTCTCTCTGTCCATAAGGAATAAGAGGGACTTAACCTCTAACAAATAATTGCAGCTGTTATGCTCCAGTATTTACCTGAATTCACTAAAATGCAATTATCTTGGTCAGTCTTAAAGCTAAAAACCTTTACAACAAGTTTTCTTCACTTCAAAATAAAGTGGATTTGCTAGGCATATAGCATTGAGTGTTCTAGGAGTACAGCAAATTCTGGTACAGCCAAATCCCAGATGTTCTTTTTGAGAAACCTATGAAATTAAATTAAATTTAATTAAAAAAAAATTACTTCAAGTTACACAACTTTCAAAGCTTGATATTATGCTGTGATTTTGTGTCAGCTGTGAACACTAAGAGGACTCCCTCTCTTTCTGAGTCTGTGCCATCCTTGTGAGTTTTGAGTGAATTTTAACAGGAGGTGAAGAAGCAGGGTGGGATTGGAACAGCATCCCTTCTGAAGGTGGATGGCAACCCTCCAGCTGACTGTAGTAGGAATGGAAAGTTTACAGAGGTTTTTCATAAAGAACAGAGTGCAGGGATGCTGTAGAGGATTCCTTGGGATTCATGGGGACCTAAGAGCGATCACATTTTTTTCTCATCTGCCTCTATTTTTCTTTGTTCAGAGGTAAGGCTACCTTTGTCTCTTTACATGAAATTGGGGTTTTTTTGAGCTTTCCCAGCTATACAGGCTTGCATCTGTGATCATTTTAGGTGTGTGATACTGTAAATAGCGAAAGAGTTGGAAAGAATAAATGTTGCATTTCTGTACTGCTGCAGTTTCCTCAAGCAGTATCTGTGCAGGGAGAGAGACTCAATTACCAGTCAAGCACAGGCATTTAGGAGCTCTGTTTTCAAGGTCTGGATAAATAACTGGGGTTTTCAACGATGGGGGTGATAGGCAGTGAGAGTCTTTAGGCTACATTCTGCTGTTATTGTACTTTACAAAGAAACTCAATTACCAGGGGACTTCACCAACAGAGGATAGAGAATGAGTCTTGTTAATGTTACATGGGAAATACAATCCTGCCTGACATGTTTAATCTAAAGTTAACTTTGCAAATGAAAGAGGATCTATGATTTGATACTAACCAACTGAGATTTTAAATTAGATAAATAATTATAATTATGTGAAAATCTCCTTAAGCATTTCCTGAACATGTCCCAGTACATATTATATAAATGCAAAAATTCTTCAGTCACTGAGACAAGTACTGATACAACACTTCACATACCAAAAAATACTACCCTGACCTACATGCTTTGAATGTGAACTTCATTTGTAACAATTGAGATTTCCGTTTACTGGAGCTGAACTTGAGTTAGCATTTCGCCTGTTTTTAAAGCCAAGATTATTAACTGGAAGTGTTTGGCCAAGTCTGCTAGTCTTTATTGCCACTTCATGTAGTACTGCAAGCTATTGTTGGGAAGAATGTATTGCAATAATTTTTCTTAAAGTACTGTTCAACAGTTTCACAGAGCATCTCTTTTATCTGACCATTCTGTCATTTCTTATGGTAGAAAAATACTGAGTCCACAAACACAGCAGGAGAGAGTTTAAATGTAAAGCGGATTTATCCAGGTGTGAGCACTGATGTTACAAAGAGCTGTAGAATGAGTCTGTGCCATGATGTCAGGGAAATGCTTCCTGACAGCTTTGTTCAGCTTCCCACCTCTGGGACGCCAACCTGTGACTTTCAAAACTTGATGCTGACCACAGAGCGAGCTTCCCTAGGGTCATTCTGCACTAGGGTGCCTTTCTAACTACAATAGAAATAATTTCTTCTGTGTGAGGCTTGCTGGTGCAGCCCTGCTCCACTAAGGAGCTGCTTTCAGCATAATGGGCTGCACCTGCTGAGGAGTGTGACAAAGAGCTTGAAATTATCACCTTCTCCTCAGATCACCAGGGAAATGTTCACTCCTGACTTTTCAGAGCCATGCTACTGGGAACCCTGCTTCTGAGAGGAAAAGAACTTTGAGGGATTTTTCTTCTTTTTTCAAATTGACATTTGTGAACTAACACTTTCGACTACAAACTTTTGTTGAGCTCAGCTTGAATGCTGAACCTTTCAGTGACATGAGGTTGCTTTCCATTGCTTAAAGATCTAAAACCTTGGTTTGGTGTGCCAACCTCAAGGCAAATTGATGCCATATGGGAATTGAGTCATAATGGTGAAAGCATTTAAGGTTTTGTCCAAATTTTAGCTGTGTCACATCTGTCTGAACCAGGGTCTTAAGAATAAGAATGAAAACTGGAGCAAGTAAAGCAGTGATTGCTGTATAGTACATTGCAAGTACAGTACTGATTTCTGCAGTGCTTCATCAATCCTCTGAGACAAGTGCCCTGTAAAATCCCACCTCTGTGAGACTTTTGCTTGATTCTGTACCTCCTTTTGGTTCATGTCAAGTGAAATGGTACTGTGTTGGAATGTTGGGAGACACAAGACAGATGATGGACTTTGGACCTGGTTAACATAAGAGATTTGATAACAGGATGCCTTGGCAAAAGCAAACGGAACTTTAAAAATTAGACCTGGATTGCAAGAAGATTAAATTAAACCAGATCTACCAGAAAAAGAAAATGCCATTAAACTCTGCAAGCAAGAGATGTTGTTATATGCACAAGTTTGTGTATGTGATTTTAACCTAATCATTGTAGTACACTTTACTAGTCTCCCTGAAATAGTATATAAGCATTTGTATCCCACAACAGAATTGGATTCTGATCACCGAATCAGTCTTCCCTGTCTCTTTCCATTGCCGACAGTACTGGGACCATTTTGTTTTATTTTGCCATGTACTACCTGTAAAGTATGGAGACTGAGTTAGGAATAGAACCAAGCCATCGTATTTTTAGTCTTATCACTGACAGTTCTTTTGCTAAAAACTTCATGTTGATAATCCCACTTAGACTAGAGAAATTAGTATTATCAGTGCAAGGTTTTCAAACTAAAGTCTGACACATTAATTACACTTGATAAATGGTCTGGTCTGAATGGAAAATCCTTAACAATTATATCCAGCAACCCATGTACAAATAATGAGCACAGTCAGTTAAACTCTGGTTTTAAATGCGGGTTTCATGGTGTCTTCCTCAGCCTGGAGGCGTTTTTCTGAGCCTCAGTGCTGTCTAACAAGCTCAGATGTTCTTGAAGAAAACCCCTCTGATTCTGAAATTGGAGATACTCTCTTCCATTCTCTCCCTTATGAACTCACTCTCTTATCTACCTAATGGATAGTCTGTGATACTTTAATAGCTGCTTTTGTGCTTTCCTATCATCCCTCGATGTTTGTGTTAGTATGGTATTAGAAAGGCACAGGAACATACTGTGAGGGACAGTTTATAAATATATTAATAATATTGTGAAAAGCAAAGAATGTAATTGTACAGTGCCCATAGAATGGAGACAGTCTATCAGTGATGATACACTCTTTTATTTTAAATCATATACAATTCTTCTGAGTAGAGATTTCATTTTGAGGGTTTGGTGGGGGCTTTCTCCTGTTTTTCCCTTTCTATTTCTTCCTGAAGTCACACTTACTGTCTTGGCCTTCTTGTTCAGAGAAATTAAAAAGCAAATTTTTTTGCTTTCCTTTTATAGTTTGCTGTTCTTACAGTAGAAAATTTAGGCATGTTCTTAATACACTTATTGCTGTAAAATACAAAGTGCTTATAGGGCACATGTATCCTCTGCCAGTTAGGTGGGATAATGTGCAATTGACTTTCCCTGGTTTTTTCAATTGGCACTGAACATTGGAAATACTAATGTTTATTCTTTCATTTTTACTGCTTTGTGGCTGCACTATGTATTTTTTTCCTGGTTATGGCATAAATTTAACAATTCTTTTGCTGCATATTTTTTGTCCCAGTCCTCTGACATCATCAGGTCCCAGAGATTCCCAGTGCTGGGTGTTTTCTGTATCACTGGAAAGCACATCTCTAAAAAAGTCTTCAGTATTAAACAGTTTTTTAGTGAGAAGAGACTTGTGACCTGTCTTTAAAAAATCATGAGTGTCCTCTGCCATGAATTTTCTGCTGATCTGCTAATTCAGTAAACGTATTTAATGCATAAATACAAAGTCTGCCATTCTGTGGCAATAACCACGGGGGTAGCTCAGTAACTTCAAAGGTGGGCAGTGGTATCTGAGACTTGGGAACTTGGAAACTTCATCTGGGGATGAAGTGAACAGAAGAGAATGGCCATGAGCACGCGCTCTGCCTGAAAAGCCCCTCCATAAATAGTACCAGCACTGCTGGGGGCAGCAGGGCAATCTGTAATCAGCGTGAAGAAAAAAATCCAGAAATCCATACTGAAAATACAGGATTTTTTATTCCATTTTATGGAAATTACCCACAATCTTGGGCAAGAGTAGTAACCAACAGAACCATCCTTGAGGGAACAAAAGTTTGCATTGGGTAATGGATTACCAAAATTGCTCTTGGTATCAGAGCTTGCAGGCCACAGGAGAAGAGTGAACTAAGGGTGTTCTCCTGCCTGGACCTGAGGAATTTCCAGCCAGGAAATTGGGAGTGCTCACTGGTGGATTTATGGAGGAGCAGTTCTGCTCTGTGCCTTTGTTTTTGATGGAAGAAGATCAGCACTCATGCACTTGTTCTGCCTGTGTTTGTAGCATGAGTAACTCAGTGGTTACTCTTCTTCATGCTGCTTTTCAACACAGTTAAGCTTTGCACAGGGACAGGGTACTGGGTGAGAAGATCTGATCCAGTCTGAAACTTCCCATCTTTCCATTGGTATGGCACTATCCTACCACACCAGTCATTTATCAGCCACATAAGAACTTAACCTGAATGATATCTGGAAATGGACTGGGCAGAAAATCCAATTTAATTCAATATATTCTCCAAAATTCCTCAACTTCTACTCTCTAGTGAGCCTTCTGAAACTTCTTATTCTGATTTTTATTGTATTTTCTAGCAATTTTAAGCATTGGTCTTAAACACAATTTTCCCTTCACTGAGAGTTCTTGCAAAACCTTTGGGACTTCTGACCCTCCCAGCTATTTTCCTCTAAACCTCTCACTTCCAAGTCTGCTCAGCTAACTGCAGAATCATAGCTTGGACCTGTGAAAGGATTTTGGTCTGTTTGAATCCACAGACAGGGGTGGTATTTTTTCCTCAGTAAACTCAGTTCCAGAGAGAAAATAATTTTTCTGGCAAGCACCTTTTGATCCCTGCTTAAGATCAAGAGGTGAAATTTAGAAATGCAATTCATGGAGCAGGATCTACCTGGAGGAGAGGGAAGGGTTCTTGCTTCTCATAAGAGGGAGATACAGCTGGGTGGTAGAAGGAAGTGAATTATTTAAAACTGCTTGGGGAGACCATGGGGCATTTTGGCCTGCTCAATGTTTTAAATAATTTTAAACCTGGCAATCATTTTAAACCTGGCACAAAAAATACATTTAAAATGTATTTGCTAATATGGAAGGCTGAGAGCTGAGGTAAAACCACATGAGTTTTCAGGCATTTAAAAAACACAAACACAAATCAGCACAACATACCATCCCTGTGTTTTCCTTCCAGGTGCACTTCCTCCTGTAAATGGTCCCCAGTTCTTTCCTGGGACAATGCTGATTTTTCTGCTTAATAATTTCCACAAATTGCTTTTCCCTCCTTCAGTCATGCCCTTTATTATTTTACACCTAGGTATACTCACCTTGCATTGCTAACCTGTATGACCCAAGAATTAGTAAATGTGAATAAGCACATTTTTATTTGTAATGAGCATAGGATAGTCTACAGAATGACAGCAATGTTTTATATTGACAATGAATGGTTTGTGGGGTCAGGCAGGTTGGCCACACCTGATTTAAGAATTGGAAATTGTATAACATCATGGTTTGCTACGTCTAAATTGGAGTTTTTCACCTTGGACACTGAAAAAATGAAGTTCTCAGTAATTCATTTGCACCATTTAGGTGCAAAGAGAATTTTAATTAAAAATAACTATTTATCTTGGTGGAGGAAAGAGTTCAATGGGAAACTTTCATCCTAATCACAGTGTTTTACTGAATGTTTAAAGAAAGAAATACTTTTTGTCTTCAACTTAACATCTGTGAATTATATGCATGGCTGAAAGGTAGCTGATGCAAGAACAAGTAATGAGTGTCAGTCCTTCCACAACATCAACTCTGACAGCTGGATGTGGGAGGAAGATGCATTGTCTGTTTTCCTTTCCTTGTTAGCTTCCTTTTATAAATCAGGAATAAGGAGCAGCCTTCCTTCTTTTATGTATGTTATAAGACATTTCTGAAAGAGTGTGTTTTGGTCTCTTTTTATTGCCCTACAGTCAGGATGAAGTCACACTCAATACTTCCAAGGCAAAACTAGGAGACAAGAACACAGGCCACATGTATGATAGTCTTTCTTTCATTTAGATGGCAAACAACTCATAAATCCTTAAGTACCCCTGCAGTAACTACAACCTACTGTAGTTTGCAGTGAAAAGTAAGATTCTCTGTCAGTGTACCCTGCTATCAAAAGAACTTCTCCCCTATTTTTTTTCCAAGCCACAAAAATGTCTGTACACTAGGAGTCAAATTTTCCAAGGCAGAAATTATACTGAAGTGTCCATCCTCCACCAAAAACCATCATGAATTGAAAATATATGTCCTGTCCAGTCCTTTATGTACTCTAATAAAACTGCCTTTGGGTTTTACTAATGTAAGCAATCATTCAGGGATCTCTGCACAATAAATCAGTGTCTGATTGAAAATGAGGTTTTATAGACAGGGGCTTTGACAATGCAGAAAACAAAGACTCTTCCCTCTAAATTGTGGCTATGCAATCTCAAAATGTAAAATTATTTAGATGAGATGGTTGAGTTCATGGACAGCATCCAGCTGGGTGGGAGTGTGGATCTGCTGGAGGGCAGGAAGGCTCTGCAGAGGCATCTGGACAGGCTGGATCCATGGGCCCAGGCCAGTGCTCTGAGATTCCACAAGGCCAAGGGCCCGGTCCTGCTTTGGGTCACACCAACCCCCTGCAGCTCCAGGCTGGGGCAGAGGGGCTGGAAAGCTGGGAAAGGCCCTGGGGGTGCTGGGGACAGCAGCTGGACAGGAGCCAGGTGTGCCCAGGGGGGCAGGAGGCCAATGGCACCTGGGTGTGCCAGCCATGGTGTGGCAGCAGGGCCAGGGCAGTGACTGTCCCCTGGGCTGGCACTGCTGGGGCCACACCTCAGATCCTGGGGCACTTCTGGGAACCTCAGGACAAGAAATGGACATTGAGGGGCTGGAGCGTGTCCAGAGAAGGGAACGGAGCTGGGGAAGGGGCTGGAGCACCAGGAGGGGCTGAGGGAGCTGGGGGGGCTCAGCCTGGAGAAAAGGAGGCTCAGGGAGGCCCTTCTGGCTCTGCACAACTCCCTGACAGGAGGGGACAGCTGGGGGGTATGGATGCTATGGGACAGAGAGAGAAATGGCAAGCATTTCTCACAGTGGCTTGTGAGAATTTTCAGGGAGTTGTAAGGATGTGATAACTTGTTAGTATAAACAATCTGCAGGTGGTGTTTTTCTACTTTGTCTTTCTGTTTTTCTCAAGGACGATGTATGAGAAAGGTGTTGTTATTAACTAGCCAATCAAATACAATATATCCTATCACTCTATATAAACCATAGGGTTCTCTTGAAAAAAGCCTTCTTTGGTTCTTCTACAAGACTGCCTCTCGCCTCTTCCTGTGTCATTCTTAGCACAAGAGTGACTGGGGTGGGGGCGGGGATCAGGCTCTGCTCCCAGGGAACAAGGGACAGGATGGGAAGAAACGGCCTCAAGCTGCACCAGGGGCGTTCAGGTTGGACGTCAGGAGGAATTTCTTGATGGAAAGGGTGGTCAGGCATTGGAAGGGGCTGCCCAGGGAGGTGGTGAATTTCCCATCCCTGGAGGTGTTCAGGAAATTACTGGATGTGGCACTCACTGCTGTGGTTTGGTTTACAATGTTGGAGATTGGTCACAGGTTGGACTTGGCAATCTTGGATGTCTTTTCCAATCTAAATACTCCTGTGATTCTATTTAAATATACACACTTCTGCATCACTCCATGCTTAGAAAATATTCTTCACCTTTCAACTTCCACCTTTCCGTGAAGTTTAAAGCAGAACTGTCTTATCTGATCTAGAACCTGAACAGCTGTAGCTGAAGAATCCATTGTGTTGCTTGGTTTTCAGTCCCTGCTCTCAGACATGCACACCAGAAATGCTCTCAGGAGAGAGAAGCTGCCTTAACCAGCTCTGGTGTGTGTGCTAGAGCCTGCCTGTCTGTGTTGTCCCCTTGTGTTATGGCAATGACAGTGGGCCTGTCATAAAATGTCAAGTAATTTTATAACCCTTTTCCGAACTGTATGTCAAGTGAAAGAAGCGCAGAAGACAGGTCTTGATTCTGTCAAATGAACAAAGGCACCTGGAAGGGGTTTTTTGTACTTTAAAGTAGTTTAATTCACTTCTCCCCACCTTGTCAGAAAGTTTTGGTAGTTGGCTCTCAGAGAAAAGAAATGGAATGGCAGGTGGAAAGGACAGCAGAGTTTGCCTAGCAGTGAACAGGATGCCATGAAGTCAATTAGATTATAAAGTCAATTAAATCTTCCGCTGTCGCCTAAGCTGGCCAGCCCTGAGTGAGCAGAAGGAAGAGGCTTCTAAACCAGTACTTTCTCAAGAGATCGGAGAGTGACTGCAGGCACAATTTTAAGCCATTAATTTAATTGCAGGAGTGGAGAATCAATCTGAAATCCCCTCTGCTCAAGGGACAAGTGCTGATCTTACTGAGTCCTCCAAAATACTTATTTGGTTTGCTGTAGAGGGAATGTTTCTCTATTGAAGAAGTCTCTATTGAAGTCAAGTCATAGCCCAGTAGTTCACCTTACCAAGTAAAGATATTGCAAATAACAATTATTTTATCTTAAAAATTAGCTATTACCAACTAAAACCTTGATATTATCACTTGGCACTCCACCCACAATCCCACTGCAAAGACAGAGGGATTGCATAGCAAAGCCATTTATTGTTTGGAGCTCTTTATTTGAGAGGTGTTGTGGTGTGTAGAAGGATGGTTGTTCTCTAGGTGTAACTGCAGAGAATAACAACTGCTGCAGAGTCACTAACAGCTCATGTTCCTAGAAAAGAAGAGACTAAAACAAAGATATAATTACCAAAAAAAGGGGAATTTGACACCTTATGCTAATTATGAAAATTTATTTTTTTTAACATAAACATTTCTTCTTGGCAGAAAAATTAAGAAGGCATTGACTTCTGCTTCCAGTTTTACCTTCTCAATTTAATTCAATAACTGTATCAGATCTGGAAATTATTTCTTTTTATAGAGCAAAATATTTTATTTGTGGGTTAATTTAAACAATTATTCTTATTTGCAATGCTTTACTCAAACTGTTTCAATTTGACTGAAAGAGGATTTCATGAGAGAAGGAATATTGTTTTTTGACTCATTTATATGGCATGAGCTGATTTTTTTACAGTATTTTCCTCTTGTTTCTTTCCCCATTACTCAGTGTTTCCCATTCATCATCTCTCCTCTGTGCTCCCTCTCTCCCATTCCTTGATTAAAGGGCTATGAATCTTTTCTTCCTCAAAAGCCTGGGAAAAAAGTTGTCTGGTTGCTCGTCATCGTCTCTGTGTCACACAGAGTAGTCATTTTCTGTCCTCACAGATTATTACACTTTCTGGGTTTCTCAGAATCCTCAGCCATGAGAATGCAGTAGCTCATTGTCACCACCTTGTGACACCAAACCTGTGTTGCGTTAATCAAGCTGCTGTCCCTTTTTGCACATAGCAGCCACATTTCAGCTGCAGCATTTCTTGAAAAATGAATGTCTCATGAAAAATGAATATTCAAAGCATCTGCTAGCTTTTGACAGATTCTGAGGATTATTTTCTTCAGCTTGAGCCTTCTTCATGCTTTACTTCCTCTTCCTTAAATTACGGAATGGAAAAGAAGGAGGGGAAAGAAAAAGTGGACAAAGCAGACTGAAATAAGCACACAAAATCTCTTTTCATTAAAGTCACGCTTTTAATGATTTTTGTCCAACAAGATAAGAAACAAGGGGAAGAAAATATGGAAAGGGGCTTTTGAAAGATGATTTCTCTGAATGGTGTGAGATTGGGGAAGGAATAAACTAATCTAAACTCACCTATACATTTCTAAATATCCTTTTTTTTCGCTGTCATGGGCTGGTTTGCAGCTGCCAGCCCAGACAGTGACAGTTCATTATTTCAAGCCTTAGGGTGTTCTCTCCGCCTCCTCAGCCACGCCGAGGTGCCGCCAGGGAGGTGTGGTGGCAGGGGCATCTCCTTGCCTACTGTGCCAACCAGGATCTGAGAGGAAACAGAATTGCATTATTTATGGGAGGAATCCAGAAATGGGGTGGCCGAGGGGGGGCGGGGGCGGGGACACAGCAGGGCAGTGTTACCACCCTGAGACCCCTGCCAGTTGTGCACAGGGAGGTGAAGATTTCCCCATTATTTTGCAAACAACATCTGTTGTTGCCTGCTATGGAGAGGAAGAAAATTACAGTGACAAATGATAATGTTGTTGTCTTCCTGTTAAGGACGTGGAAGCTTTATTACTCCACAGTCAAACAAACAACTTCCTTTGCATCTAATGAATGGAGCTTCAGCTCCAAGTCAAATAACTGCAGATAAACCCTGCTTAATATATCAAAACTGAAAGCAATTAAACTCCCCAAACTCCATCAGTTCTTTCTTTGTGACCTTTACTGTACAGATTGCAAGAATAAAAAAAAAGGAAAAAAATCTCATAATACATTAAATCATGATGCTTTATGAACTCTGAATATTCATAATGAGAACATAATTTCTGGGATTGCTTTGGGACTGCAGCCTTATTTCACACTAAATTTCTAATGTAAGGTGCATGTATTTTTTTTTTTTAATTATTATATATTTGCTTGGGACAGGGGAAACTGTCAGGGAATTCTTTCACTTGCTCTGAGAAAGACTCATTGAGGAGCAAATGTGTGGATATACCAACTTTTCTACCATTTCTAGCTCTAGCACCACTGTACCAGTGCTATCATTGACGCAAGCATTTTCCCCAGAGACTAGTTAGCAAAAACATTAAAGTTTCAACAGTGGTTTAAAGAAAATTTGGATCTATTATTTTACTGCTTTCCTCATCCATGACTCTAATGGAAAGTTTTGCAGCCATGGGTTTTCAGTGTAAATGAACAATTAAATTTCATGTCTCAGGCAACTTAATTTCTTATCACCACATTAAATACTAAAGGCTGTTTTTCTGCATCAGATCCACAACATCTGTCAGCACTTGCCTAAAAATTTTTGCCTGCTGTGGAAGTCAGAGTGGTATCAGTCTGAGTTACCAGCAAGCTAAAATTTAGGATGTGGCTCCAACATTCCTGATTACACCTGCAATAAGGTAGGATATATGGGTTTTATGAGAAAAATCTATAAAGTTTCCCTTACTTCAAGAAAAAGAAGACATAATCAAGAGCAGATAAATAATAGCATTAGCAGTAATTAAGTATCATACCCTCACTCAGTGACACTTTGCTTCTTATCTCAAGAATTTGGTTCAAGTGATATTTTAGAATTAATTGTTGTCCTCCACTTCCTTATGTGAGATGAGTTTTAGTCAGTTTTCAAGGAGCTGTTCAATATCTCATTGTACAAATAATTTAATCTAATGTGATTCCCTAATCACCTACTCTACGAAGGTGGATACAGAAAAGTGCATGTGTCCCTGAAAATATTATTCTTATAACCTGTGGTAGCTATCTAATGATTCTAGTGGAGGATTTGATAGCTGAGCGTCTGAACAGGGGACAAGAGAGCTCTGATTTTGGTCACAAGAGAAACTGAGCTGTCTGGTTGACAATTCCAGCTTTTCACTCTCTTCCTGGTAAGCTGTGTTCTTTAGCATTTCATGTACTAATTTAGGCTGCTAACCAGAAAGTAAAAACACTTCCCAATTGTCTGATGGTTTTCCAAACAGTCCTCCAGTGTACATGGAGTAGAAATCCAAGGAATCAATGTTCTTTTCTTCTGCCATTTCTGCCTGCTGTTCTTTGCCAATGTAGTGTCACTTTTGCATCAGTCCTTCCTCTGTGTTGTATATCTTGTCTTAAAAGCCTTGATGTCAAAGGCTGTCAAGTTTCCTAACAGCCTTGTGTTTGTATGCCCACCTGTCACTGGGATGAATGAGAAAGGCTGAAAAATAGGAGAGAAACCCAGAGAAACTCTGATACTTTGGATATTATTTTCTTCCCAATTGATTCCTGCAGCAGGATGTGCCAGGCATTTGTGTGACCATCAATCCCTCAGTAGAGATCATTAACAAAAGCTTCTCCCGGCTTTGCCTATTGTTAGTGCAATTTAATGGCTTCATGGGCACATGAGTTATTATTTCACAGATGCCAGTGTGATGATTTTTCTTCCCTCAGATTTCTATTTGATAAAATAAAACTTGAATCCAATTAATTCCTGTTAATAAAAAAAGTATTAGGCTGTTAGTTAAGATAAGGAATAGATTAACTGAATCACTGCCACATGTTCCTCAGCTCCATTTTAGTAGAACTGAAATGTTTCTCACCTTTGCTTTTTGAGCTTTTAGGACTGTCCTCTGCCTCCAAAAGGAAAAGGAAAGTCTCTTGAGGGTCTGAGAAAACTCTACCTAAGGGGCAAATAGAAAGTTAAGGAAAGAAGTTTCCATTTGGATTTCTGAATTGGCTTGTTATTCACTTCTAGACTGTGGCTAAGACTGAACAGCCTGTGCTTTTGGGAAAAAACCCAACAGGGACACCTGTGTTTTCTGTCTAGGATCAAAGTTCAATATGTTTAAAAGCCTCAGAAGAGTTTCTTGGTCAAACAGACTGCAATAATTTTTAATCCTCTTTGATCAGGAGAGAGGGCAAAGATGAGTCTTTTGTGGCATTTTTTGGACCCATCTTATTTCCTCTAAATATTCCTCAGAGTGGGGTGCTTGTTAAAAGTCAGACTCAAAGTTGAGGAAAAGATATTTCCAGAAGCAAGACTGGAGTTTGCTGTATGCAAATATTTCTACTATAAACCAGATTTTCAAGGGTAGTAGTATTGATTCAGCCAGAACCATTGCTAAAGGGAATTAGTATCCAGTGACAACATCTAGTAAACCTGGCACTTGAAATACCAGGCACATGTAATGAAGTCACTTGAGAGCAATCTCCATGGATAAATAGCAATAAAATGAATGGTGCTGGCTAGTAAATAAATGTGAAGGCGTTATGTTCCTGGTGAACAGATAAAGGCTTAAACTGTTTACAAACTACTCACTGTAGACTCCTATCCTGGTTCGCCATGGAAATAAATATCCTCATGAAGGAAATAAATATCCTCATGAAGTATGCAGCCCATGTTTGCAGGCTGATGGTGTTTGGATGAAGCATATGAAAGGGACAATTACTAGAAACTAGTAATAAACATTTCTGAAACTTGCCTATCACAGTCCTTCAGGTGCAGAAGCTTGGGATACTTTTTATTTCCCTCCTGAAACTCAGTTATGCAACTTAATTGATTCTGGTACCATCATATGGAGCTGGATGCAAGGAAAACGCCTTTCAACATGCACGAGGCACTCTCTAACACTCTGGATGCCAGAATATTGAGTGTTCATGTCACTACACTAAGTGTTCATTGCCACTGCACTTCTCTGCAATTCCATTTTTACCTTCCAACACAGAGATGCCCCAGTTGTGAAGAGAGGTCTGCTCAGGAGCAATTTCAAAGGAGAGGCTCTGTCACACCACTCTATGTAATTTCCCATATAATATCCCATTTAATTTTGATGGAGCTGTCTGGAGACAAGAAAGAAAAATATGTCTGAAGTAGCTCTACTTCCCTCTCAGGCTTTCCAGTGGGCCTCATTCCCAACCTAAAAGCCTTCTGAAGTGACCCACTGAAACAGAAGAATCTCTCTTCTATTTTGCAAACATAAGGTGAGAAAAAACTTGGGATAACTGGGAAAACCTCAGAAAAACTGCTAAAAATCCTAGCAGTGGTTGTCTTGCTTTGTTTTGGGGTTTTTTTTCAGTAGTGTGGTGGGAAGAGCCTCACTGTACCCTACAAAACACAGTGACCTAAGCCTTTCCAAATAAATACAGTGAAGGAGTGGAAACAGGTTTATGCTGTCCAATTATTTTGGAGAATTTAGTGTTGGATGGACCATCTTGCATACTGAGTCCAGTTTACTTGTTGTGACAGGCATGACGCATTATCTGCTACAAAAACACATCTTAGTCCAGCACAGTTTTTCTCAGGATCTATCAGGACTGTGTTTCAGATGAATACTTTTCTTCTGTTACATACCTCCTTTCTCTTTTCTTATCTATATTTATTTATATTTTCACTCTGTGCGAATGTTATCCAGTACCTTAAATCATTTTCTCCCTGCACAAATTGTTTTAAATAAGGCAAAACACTCTAAGCAGTGCTGCTATTGCCCTTCCTTTATGTTTGTCCTATGATTACTACCCTAAAGCTTGAGTAAGAGTAACAGACACTGTGTGGTTTTACCCATATGACATAGGGAATGGTTCCATGTAGATAAAAACATGAGCAGTTTGGGATATTTTGAGACTATCACAAATGTAATTAATATCAGATGGTAATTTTTACTTGATTCAAGTCTTGTACATGAAACCATTAATGCCCCTACCTGATTGTTCAACATAGCAGATCATATATAACTTAACTTAGGTAAGTATTTCTAAGCATTTTGTGTAGTTACATCAGAATATTTTATTACACCCTGTGGGATATAAAACACAGAGGGGATGGTTTATATCCATAAATGCCAGGACAAAAGCAGTTTCACTCAGGAGCTTAATTTGGATCCTTTATGCATTTATGGAGTTTATGTGGTTTATTACACCCCTCTTGTAATCTACACTGAAAATCCTGATCCTGCTTTCCTGCCTATATACAGTCTGAGCTTGCAAATTCTGTTCAGATTTCAATCAGGCAGGCAAATGAGCCCTTCTCATCCTTCCTACTCTGTCTGCGTATGTGCTTACAGCACATCTAGAAGCAGCTGGGTCTGAAAACAAGGATTTCTTTGTAGATATTCCTTCAACTGCCCCTTTGTTGCCATTCTGTCGTTTTCTGCAAACCACTCTTCTGCCCTCTGCTCCACAGGAGGTGGATAGTGTTTTTTATTACCTTCTTTGGTGTGGGATTGAACATTTTCTCCTCAGATTGCCAGTGTTAACAGGCTGTGAACTATCATGTCTACTGGGGCAAGTGTGGGGCTGGTTGGATTCCCAGACACCCAAGAGGTGGGAATGGAGAAGTGGAAATTCCAACACACCACCTGCACCTTAGTGGTTATTCTTTCAACATCTGTAGCCAAAGGCAAGGGGAACAATGGATACCATGGATATTCCATAGTTCTCTGAGGTGTTGCTGGGCTGTTGTATTGCACGAAATAGTTTATTTAGTTGTTGTTCTGCACTAGGTAACGGGAATTTTGTACTGAGTGTGGTATGTCATGTAGATTATTCCCCCTTCCTCATCACATGGTTTCTCCCCATGCACTCCTTTCTACACCCTGGTGGTCTGCCCCATGGATACCCCTCCCCTCACCCCTCCGCAATGGCATCCCATTGGCCACGGTCCTCTTTCCCGCCCCCTTTCCCCTGGGGGATAAATCCCCACTGCAGGTAAAGGTTCGGCCTCTTTTGCCACCTGGGTGGCTGCTGCGGCCAGCAGTGTCCCATCCCAAGCCAATAAACAGGATACTTGTCCCCACCTGGTGGAAGAGCGCTTCTTGTCTTTTGTCTTCAGTCCATGCAGGTCCGTGTGGGCTAAGGGTTCGAACTTGCCGGGTCGGACTTACATAAAGCCCAGAGAACCACGGATTATTGCACTGGGCTGCTCAAGGATTTCTGCAGCTTTCCTTTCCTCCTTCCACCTTCCTTTCAGAACTCCTGGTTGGTTTTTGCCTTTCTCCTTTTGTTTCCCCCCATGGTGTCCTTCATGTGCTGGCAACACCAAAGCGGATTACAGAACTGAGGTCAGCAACCTTTATGAATCTTACCCTGCCACCACTTTTCTAGTGAGAAGAAATGTCATGTTTACCTTAGCCTTTGAAAAGAGTTTCAATAAAATGAAGCTTTCAGCAGTGATCTTACTTAGATATGTTCCATTGTTTGCTTGTGGGCTGGCACCTGCAGTTCCAGGATCAGTGTGTTCACACAATGTCATGGTTTGGCATAAGAGACATTTAGAGAAGTGATGCAGAGCATGCCAGGTGTGGCCTTGCAATGTAGAAATGAAGCAGGAGGAAATAATTTATTTTTCCTTCCTTCAAGGAAGAAAGATAATGAGCAGGATGTCTTTGCAGGGATCTGGAAGGCAGGATGTTTCAATTTGGGCCTCAAGCATACCTGGGCCACCAGGAGAGGAAAAAGACTCCCAAAAGGAAGTCAGAAGGGGCAAAGATCCTATACTAAGTACTCTGAAATTGCATGCAGACCTTGGGAATTCTTTGACTGACTGTAATTTTCATTTTATTTATTGCACTTTATGTGACATGGCACAATTCTTTGGCTGTTTAACAAGGATAGGCAGCCAACTCAGCTCACTACACAAATTTTTATTCCCTAGATCTAACTGTGTGCTTAGCAAAGTTTTGTTTGGCAATTTCTGTTCTCCTTGTTGTGCCTGTGTTTAGCATTTATATAACGTTTCTTATAATGAAATAAATTACCAGTACCATGCCAAAAGGTTTTATTAAAATATCAGAAAACAGTACAACTGCAAGCAGTTTATGTAAATTAGATGGCACTCCAAGAACATAAACAACAAATCACTGAGGTTTCTAATGAGCTTTTATATGCCAAGGGAATCTGCCTGCACCAATGGCATCCATAGAATTATTTAGGCACAATAATCCTTAGAAAGATCAGTGCTCCTTCCCCAGAGAATGCTGAACTTAAAATCTCCCACATAATACCATAACAAATTTAAACCACTCTTAAGTATTAGCACTATGGGTCCCACATGAAAGCAGAACCTATGAGACTTGCAGTAGATAAAAATTACCTATCAAATCACCACAATTGTCCAGGATGCGACCTCAGGAGACACTTTGAATTTTCCTTCCCAGTGTTGAACCTGCACTTGCATTGCTGATGGAGAGGACATTAAGATGGGTGTTTTCTCATTCATCCAAAGTACCAAGGACATCCATAGGAGTTCAGGATTCAGCTCAATTTGTCTGTGTTTAGTATTTTTCTCAGACTTCATATACATCTCATGGGATGAGGCAACACATCTCCATAAATGTAATAATTACATTGTCTGAAAAGTAGCTCCATCTTGTCTCCAGAATAAATGCTGAAATTGCTATGAATGCAATTATATGATCTGTGGGGTCTGTAAGCAATGTTGAAAATAATTGGAAGTGCTCCTCTGAAACATATTTGTAACTATGTATTTTAGAGAAAAATGCTTGCCCTGTGATCTCCCCAGATCTCCAGCTTTATTAATCTTCCCAGTACTTCCCAAATTGGGATATTGATCCTATCTCTGGATACCCCAGGTCCAGCACAGTCAAGAAGGCCTGGCCCTTACCAGCTTTGCTGGAAACAAGCTGTGTGCATTTGTAAGCCTTTGGTTTCTCTGAGCACCCTGGAGACTTCGTTCTTTCAAGGCAGCTGTTTTCATGCACATTCCTGCATTCATATTCCACACTTGGCAGGTAAATATCTTCAGTAACACACCACAGGCCACCACAGCACCCCTAACCCATCCCCTGGTCTGTGGAAATGAGACAGCCAGCTGTAGATATATGAACTTAACCAGTGAAGGAGCAGAGGATAAGTTGTATTTCCAGGAAAATCTATGAAGGCTGGCCAGCAATAGGAAGACTGAATGTTTCTGCTAAATCTGTCTTTAACATGTTTGGGTAAGTAAAGATACTACAGGCAAGGTCTGAAGCACTGGTATTGAGCCTGGTAAATCCTCTACCTTCCAGATGCAGGGATTTGTCTGTTTTAGAAGCAGTTGCTATTCTTTGTGAAGGAAACAAAGAATATTCCCAATATATGATTGTAACAGATCTACTCTTGGAAAAGGAGTTTATCTTGTGTGTCTTACTGTGCACCGATACAGCAGTCAGACCCTATTCTCTTCTTTCTTCCATCTGTGTGAAATGCAGAAGAGGCATTTGAGCAGGATGAGTTACCAGCATCTGGATGGTCAATCCAGCATCTGCCTTGGGGGCTACATGGTGTATTTGGTTTGTACTTCATTCATGTGAGCCAGTTCAAGTACCCCTTTTTTTCTTTTAAATGTCCTATGCTTCACCTAGCCTCCACCTTGTTTAGGAGGATTACATTGGTCAGTTGTTGAAGAAATTAAAGCAAGCCCCATGAGTCAACAGATAAAAGCTTTCAATCCTTTCCTGAATTTATTTCTTTCCCATAAGAAAAGTCTGCGTTCTTTTTCCAGAAGCAGTTTCTTTGTCTCCAGAAGGTCTTGTCTTCCAGGGCTTTTAGTACTGCAAAGCCTAGATTTGGACTCCAACAAGCAGCATCCTGTAAGAATTCAAATTTATTCCTCTGGGTATGTTAAACATTTAAGTATTTGAAGTTGATGTTTTTGTTACTAAAACCTTTGACATATTTGTGACTCACCCAGGTTGGAATATGGAGGCTGCATGGTCAAAGAAGGTGAGCTCTGTATCCAGGTTGTTCACATCTGGGGCTTTCATCCTCCAGGGAGGTAGCACCCATCTTTATTCTGCTTCTAAATTTCATTCATTATTGCAGCATTGCCCAGAAAGCAACTGGTGACAGTTGTGCTTCTGGCAGCCAACCAGCCTCTCATATAAGTTTTCATCTTGAAGAGATTCCACTCCATCACTTGTAGCTGTTTATCCCTAATTACTCTGCTTTAAATTGACTTAATCCTGTTCAGGAATACATCCTGCTGCTTTCTGAAGTATAAATGAGTAATTCTATGTAATGTGAGAATATTTTTAACCCTTATACTTGGGTTTTTTTGAGTATCCAGTACCAGGATTGTTTTCTACTACTCAAGTCCTATGTGGTATGAGTTTTACTTAATGCAGCCATAAGCAGTTGGCTTTGGCCGTTGCTACGGATGTTGCCATTTAAGTTAATATTCATACACAATTTCACAAGATTTCTGGGCTTGGTTTAATCTCACCAAATAGAAAATGTTTGTTATATTTTCCATCACTAAAATAATGTTGGCAAGCAATAGAGTTGTCTATTCTAGCTGTTGAGGTTCACTGTAGGCATATTTATTAGATATTTTATGGCAAAAGACATAATGTAAGTATGTTATCTCTTTGTGACAGATATTTAAATTGATGTCAACTTCTGAAACAATTTTCTCTGCAAAGATGAAATGCAGATTTTCTATAAAATCAGTTCCTTAATCTCTTGCAGCTGGAAGAATTTGGGCATAGTAGACACCCCTTTCTTTCTCTCATAGTTGCAAATCCTGGTGTCTCATCCATTTCCTGTACACCCCTCTCCCTTTGAATTTCAATTCAGCATGCTGTTTTCATGTAAGGCTGTAAACTACCCAAAAAAGCAAACACACAGTGTGTGTCTAATAGTGTAAATATGTTGAACAAATGGAGTATGCTGGGATGAACATTCTTGAAGCAAATCTACTCTCATCAGTAATTCCTTGCCTCTTGGCCTGTCACAGGCATTCCCAGGGCATTATCACTACAATGATTCAAGTCTAAAGTTCATCTGCAGGGTTAACAGCTCAGGAGGAAAATTTCTGGCAGTTTCTCACTGTGTTTCTCCTCTGTGTGCAGAGGGTTTTGCTGTGATAAATGCTGATAAACCTTAGGTGTCAGCTATGCTGACAGAGGGAAAATGGAAAGGAGGGACTGTACGTTACATGCTAAAACTGCATTTGTTCACACAATGATTAGCTCCAGGTATAATTAAAATTATAAATCAGCTCAGGAGCTGTTTTGTGCTCAGCTCTCACTTCCTATTCAGTTTGAGCTTGACAAAGAAGAGTTGGTGGTCCCTGCTCAACCACCATTCCCTGCATCCAAAGCCCCTCTGGTCATGCTAAAATCGTGTGCCATTCACTTTCCACTTGGCAGGGTTTCACTTGCTTCCCTTCTTCCTTACACTCTTATCACCAGTGACATCACTGCCAAACCTTGTGCACCTCTGGGTGAGAGTTTATGCACATTATCAGCAAGTCTGTCTTGTACATTTGCTAATCATTTGCATACAACTGTACAATTTAGCTCAATATGTGCATACTGAGCACTGGGGAAAGGCTTGTAAGAGAGGGGCCAAGTGTCTATTGCTGTCCACTCACTGGGAACTCTTCCAGGTTCTTTTTTTAAATCAGGAAAAAAATTGCCTTTCCTCTGAGGAAAGGATATCCCACTTGGCTCTGTGGTGAGCACAGCAGAAACAGAAGTGTTTGCAGCAATGGACATGAGAAGGCATCATCAGAATATGTGGTCCTTGCCACAGTCCAGCTCTTCTCCCTTTAGCCCAGGCATGGTTGTGCAAAGTCACACATTTGGTCTGAGGTTCAATAGGGCCAAGTGCTGGTCCTGCCCTTGGGTCACACCACCTCCCTGCAGCTCCAGGCTGGGGCAGAGGGGCTGGAAAGGGCTGTCAGGCACTGGAAGGGGCTGCCCAGGGAGGCAGTGGAGTTTCCAGCCCTAGAGATGTCCAAGGAACGACTGACATGGCACTCAGTGTTCAGGGCTGGATGACAAGGTGGGATTGATCAGTCTCAGGGTGGACTCACCGATCTGAGTGCCTGAGTTTAGAAAAATCACCTGCAAGCAAAAGAAATGCAGGGTTTTACTGTCTAGTTGGTGGTTTTAAATTTGTAAAGAAAAGAACACTAAACTTTTCACATGTATGCAATAGGTTAAATATCATTTTGCTGCCACCCTCAATTACTCAGGCTTTGAGTTTCAACCTTGAAGTCTTCATAGCTGCCATGAGGAAAGTGAACATTTCCAAAAACTGCTTTTGCTAATAATTTGCTGTCACTATTTGCATAAATAATTTGATACCTTAAGTGATTAAAGTGGTGAGCATGGAAACACACATTTTCCATAAAACATTTTGGGTTTTTACAGTTCAGGACATTTTCTTCTTTCATATATATAATAATAAGGTACATAGTCATTATCCTAAATAAGCCTCAAATATGAAACATAATTTTCTGGAAGATAGGCCATTTTAAATAAATCTACAAAAATTAAAATGCTTTGTGGAACTTGTTTGTGAAACAGTGAAAGGCTGTGTGGGTGTAAAGAGGTTTTGTTGGGATTTCTGTTTGCATTCTTATTAACATAGCTGTAGGTTTTTTTTCAAAATAAAATACTCTTGTATTGAATACTCTTCTGAGATAAACATTGTTCTCCTAAAAAATTATCCTAACAGAAAAATTTTAGTGTAACAAAGGAGTCTGTGTAATATAGAATTCCCTTTGGCAAAACCAGTCTGTTTTATATTGACTTTGATTCAGAGGCTAAACTACATTTAAATATTTTACAGCTATACTGCCTTCAAGTGCATTATAAATAATTCACTCAATAACTGAACAGAGGTCTCTGTGGAGTGCAAAGTCTCTATATCTTAATGAGTAGATTTAATAGAGTAAAGCAAACTTCCAAGCTTTCAGTTTTTGGAAAACAGATTACAGGAGATGTGACATGCTGCTCTGTATAAGAGAAACAGGACTAGAAATAAAAGCACAGGGAGTGCTTAGACATTTTTTGCAATTATTTTTGAGGAGTCACGTTGCACAGCAGCATGGCCCATAACACTTTGCTGCCATGTATTTCTTTAGAAAAAGCTGAGATTTTTATTTTCCTGCGTTTTTTACATATGTTTCAAGTTTCTCATATTTGAAATCTTAATAAACTTTCTAATATAAAAATATGTATCTTGAGATAAAAATCCAGATTGGCAAATGTAGAGAGCTTTTTGGATAATTGGTTAGCTGAGAAAGGCCATTTTGATGTGATACCGATGGATAAGGATAGGGGAAACAAGCTGGGGATTGTGAAACCAGTGTCCAATCACTGACAAAGGTCACAGTGACCTTCTCTGAAACGGGAAGACGGGGGAGAAAATTGCTTGCCAAAAAGTGTAGTTATCTTAGGTAGAGAAGCTAGAAGAATGCAAACATAGAAGCAAAATAATTATTAGAAGATAGAAGTAGGTGTGGTTGATCCAAGTGTGCTTTAACCAATAATGAGCTCAGCTTTTGCAATATGTATAAGCTTCATTAACACCAATATAAATATGTGTGAGTTTTCAATAAACTTCGGGATTTGCCATTCACGCATATTGTGTGCTGCATTTCTCCCGCTGTTCACGACAGGCAAATTCTAGAAATTAATCTAGCCACACTGACATATGAAGCCCTAAATAAAACCCAAATCCAAAAATGAGACAATTCCTACAGCCTCAGCATCTTCCCTTCCCCCATTTAACAATAAGAGAAGGTAAAATTACAAAATAACCCAAATGAAGAATCAAAACCACAGAAATAATTCCACAAAATACTCGGAGCTTCAGACTTTTTGTTACAACTGTAAGAGTCAGAAAGATACAGTGAGTGCCATATGATGTGCTCCTAAAAATCAGCAATTTCACATAAATACTCTTCAGTACATGGCAGGGATGTAGAAATGCTGTAACTCCAGTTATCCTTGGTTTCCAGTTTTATTGCTATGCCAGTTATCTCTGTTCTAACTGTTGTGTAAATCTTTTCTTTTGTATGAAGACTGAAGATCTGTACATAGCTGCATAAAGTAAGAATACTAGATGATATTGCAAGTCTTTTCCCAGTATTTATAAAGTTCTTGAAGCTGTTTCTATTAGAAAATTAAATTAAAAATAGAAATTAAATTAGTGTTTAAAAAGAAAATTTTTAAACAAAATTTTATGCTCTAATTGTGTATAAATATATTGTCAAACAGTAACTAAATATAAATATTATTGCAATTATTTAAAGGCTGTTCATTTTCTAATATCTGTGAGAGGAATATGGAAAGTTACTTTTATTATGGCCTTTGTCAGTTCTAAGGTGATTTAAAACATACCTCAGTTCTGCCTCCCTTTTTATGATGCATCTCTGAGATGAAGCAGCACAACGCCAGTCTTGAGCAAATAAGAAAACCAAAAGGATGTGAAAAGTCACTAAATAAAACCAGTTCTCAACTGTCAAAGGCAAATGCCTTCAAAGTTTTGAGTAACTCAGACTGTACCTGACTGGAAAACATGACTTGGCAGTAAGGATACCACAGAAACCTTTTAAAAGTGTGTCCTCAGGAGAACAGTAAAATAGCAAATGCTTGCTGTTCTTTTTTGCTCTCCCTTCCCTTCCTTTCCCTTCCCCTCTTCTAGCCTCTTTTTTCTTTAAGTTTTTAGGTTTTCTGGTTTTTTTCTGTTTTTGTTTTTTTTTTTAATGTATTTTAAAAAGCTATCTTTTGTTAGATTCTAAGGAAATCTTAATTAAGGCTAAGTGGAGCTTCAGATGTGGTCGATATGCTGAGTACACTGATTTCCTGCCATGCAACACTGCTACCATTGCATGAATCAGAATCTCTAGGAAATAAACAGTACAGAAGTATTAAAACACAATGGGAAGAGTATTGGCAAGCTTGTGGGAGCACAGACAACCACCCCCACAGAGCTGCTGGTGTCCTTTTATTATCAGATCTGTGCCAGAATGCAGCATCTCCTCCCCTGGATTCATTTTCACAGTTGCTCCTGGCAATGTGGGGAATTTTAAAATGACCATACCTCATTCATTGCATAAACATTCTTTTTATATTTTGGAAGCTTTTACTTGTGCCTAGGAACACAAAGCATTGTTGGAATTTTGTCAGTTCATTTTTAACTGATAATTTTGAAAATTAAAATTGTGGAAAAATAAGGGCAAATTCCTTTTTGGCCTAAAAGAATGATTTGGCTATTCTTTAAATTAAGGACATTGTTTTTAAAGTAGCATAAGCCAAAAGTTATTATTAGGTGAGAAATATGAAATTATATTATCCATACCTAGACCACTGAAACAAGCCAGAGTTTCTGGTATTCCACTTTTACAAAACAGCATAATTAATAGAAAGATTTCAGGGCTTCTCCTCTTATGTGTGTCCATTTTAAGCATTTTTAATTTTAATAGCATTCCTTTTGTTTCTTTGGAACATATTTCACACAATTGTTTCCTATCACAAATCAGTCTGGAGGAAAACACCATTACCTTTTACAATAAAGTTGGTTTCTATTTTCATGAACACCTCATGGCACTGCCAGGAGTGCTCTCTCTCCTCTCTGCCCTCCTCCGGGGTGAAGTTGCTAGACGAGGTCTGGGTGGGTGATGAGGCTGCAGTGGAATCCACATGCTGAAAATGCACCCAGTTAAGTGGCAATGGCATTGCAGCTTTCTCATCCCCCAACTGAGAATCTGACCGATGGAATAAAGTGCTGTGATTCCAGAAAATCGCCTTCAAATCAAGATCTTTCAGACAGGAATCCAGGACAGAGGTTTGGAATGCTATTGGCAGCAAGTACTGAGATGGTCCTTGTGCTCTTGTGGAATTATTTAATTATTTTGCAGCCTGTGAATCTTCATGTGTACCTTTGTCCTCAGTTCCCAGGTAGCAGCCACATCTTGATAGCATCTGGGGAAAACCTGGAAGTCAGAGTTTTCTCTCTGCTGTGCTGTTTCTTTTTTATATTGATGCCCTGGAGTGGCTACCTAGATCAGGGGTTAGAGAGTTGAGAGGATAAAGTGGGTATTTATAAAGGCCTTCAATAGGTACACCTGGGGCAGTTGAGAGGAATACCGGATTTGTCTTTACAAACAAGCTGTGGGTCGGCTGGTAGATAAAACTAGCACTAGGAGACAAAAGAAACAATGGGAAGGATTCCACTGAGTGATGAATGGAAAAAGATATTTGCTTTTACAAATAAACTTTAGGTTTACTGATAAGTGAAATTAGACATTGAAAGATTAAAGAAACAACGGGAAAGAAAAACCCCTACATTCCATATAAATTAAAAATTAAAAGGGAGGATTATACATTAGAGGGAAATCTTCAGTATCAGGTGTCTGTATCGGGGAGTCTGTACCTCTCAAGTACCTCAGCCAATGGGGAAAGAGAGAAGGGAAATGCGGCCGGGAAATTAGGATAAAAAGGAGGCTGTGACCTCCAAAAGTTTGAGAGATCCCAGGGGAATGCCCCATGGCCTCTCCCTTTATCTGAATAAATAAAAAGGACTTCTCTGTCTCCTTTTTGGACATTAACCTCTGATGTTTGTGGATTAATTTTCCTAACACAGTCAAAAGCCTTCCAGAGGCTACACTCCCAGATGGATGATGGCCATGAGTTTTTCAGACAGATATAAACTGTATTATCAGGAGTTAATTCTTTAATTACAGCTTCAGGTAATGAAGTCATGTACCCCCAGTTTGCTCTTCCCCCCCCCCCCCCCCCCCCCCCATTCACTTTTGTTTATACTTTTCACGGCCTGAGGCAGAGGGTGTTCTTGGTTCTCAGACCTAAAAGGATTGTTTTGTCTGTCCAAAATGGGAAGAGAGCTTACTAATAGTCTGTATGGAGTTCAGAGTTACACACTAATGCAGTACAGAATCTGAAAAATGTAAAAGCTAAAATCTTAAGGCGTTGTTATGAGCTGCAAATACCCCCAGGCATCTTACCCTAGAGTAGGTGGAGACAGCATTTAGATTCCATGTAAACACCAAAGGAAACGCCTGAACTCTTTTTACAGCAAGGGTTTCACACTTGGAAAGGACAGAAGCCTGTTCAGACATCTTTTGGTGAGTCACACCCACACAAGAGGTTTCTGTGTCAATCCTGGACACGGGAAGGTAGGGAGGGTGATCTTTTATCTTTGAAAACTGAGTGCCAATTGAGGACACTTTGCCAGCTTTGTTATCCATGATGCAGGCCAAATCCTGCTTGTCTGCCTGGAGCAGCCTATTTGAAGCTGCTAGCCATATATATCAGTGTCCTGTAAGCTGGATTTGACTTTTGTGTAGGGTGAGAAGAGCTGGCAGAAAGCAGTGAAGACATCGGCCTGCAACTAAAATCCTTCAGATGATTTTCCCAGCTGAGCATTTAAATTGCCGAGCTAATTTAAATGTGAGGCAATATCAGGACAATTGAAGACAGCTACACACAGATTTTTCTTTTTATTCCTGAATTTTAAGTTGAGGGCGTTTATTATGAGATGGTTCTTTAAAGAAACATTTTAAGACAGGGTTCCTGCACCTGAGATTTTACAGATAAATCTGAGCAGTAAAAAAAAAAAAGAATAAAAATATTTTTAAAAAACAAACAAAACCAAAACCAAACCAAAACAACAAAAAACTCCAAAAAAAACCAAAACAAAACCAACCAGACACAGACATTACTTCTCATCTGTATATTCTGAGATTTTTTTATTGGTAATATTTTTAGAATGAGAAGAACTAATTTTAAAATAAATTTTTAGAGAAGAACAATTACTCTGGCTATGTATGTGTGTGGGTAGAGATGAAAAATTAGTACCTGTACTGAAAAATACAGAAATAAACATTCCTTTCAAATGATGAAATATAAAATAATTGTACATGTTTCAGCCCGAAACACCACATCTTCCTCTGGCAAAAGATAACACAATATTTGCCAAGTTCCCTTCCCAGACATGGTTTTCCTTAGAAAATCCATGTAAAAGGTCCATTTTCAAGGACCTGGTCTTAACTACATTTCCTAACCTCAGGATAAAAGGATTCTGCTTTTACTCAAGTCTTCTTTCCAAAAAATACAGAAAAGAAGCTGTGTGTATGTGGGGTTATCATGTTGATTGTCATGGTAAAAATTTATCTTCCAGTCAGGATCCAAAATGGAATTTTTAATAGAAATTTATTCATAATTCCTATTAACTATATCCATATTTCCCTATGTACATGTTTTCTACTCTGCTTGCAATGTAAACATTTCAGCATTTTCATATTGCAGTATAGCTGGAACTTGAACCTAAATAATCTCCTTTCACTTTCACAGCTGAATTTAGTGCAAATAGTGAAACTGTACAAAGATGAAAAGCAATTAAGGCTATTATCTTAGTAACATAAATAGTTCCATCAAAAACAAAGGAGCTAATTTCCTGCTTGAATGTCTTGGCTATTTAACATGCCTTTAGTGTTATAGCTTAAGATGGAATATTTTAAATACATGTTTTGAGTGTGTACAGTGTTTTTGACTGCACTCAATGGCACAGTGCTGCTATGTCCCCTGACCTCACCGGTGGGGAGCTCTGAGGGAGGAGATTAAAGTACAAAAGCTTTTTGGAAGTGCAAGCAGCAAACCACCTAAATTGCAATGCATGGGGAAAGCTGTAGTACCCATGTAAAGAATGGCTAAAAACCTCTGAAACCCTACAAAACTGCTAAAATGTCTGCCTTTTCACCCAAAGTATATTTAAAAAGTGTCTGTGAGTGCCAGTTTGGGACCACAGGATGCCTTTTTTTTTTCTAATTACACACCTCCTGTCACAGTATTTAGCTTTCTTTGAAGGAAGAGGGGAAAAAACCCAAATAAGTTGCTTGTTGAGGAAGTGTTAATTGTACACTGCAGTTGCACATGCTACTAAGAAGCCTTCATGGACATAAGTAAACACTTTAAAGTGTTGGTAGTATCTGTCAGTGCAAGAAAGAGGACAGCAACCTCAGGATTTTATTGTTAATATTTATAGTCCTACAAAGAAAGAATCCATTAAAAAGGGTGCCTAAAGCACAAAGAGCAGTTCCTGATATTTTCCCGTATATTCAGATTCTCTACTACTAATCAATTTGTCTCTGGCCCTAGGAAGACACTGTCCTCCTCAGTAAGAATACCTATGGTCAAGGTATGTGTAAAAATAGCAGGAAATACTGTTTTCCTCCTTATCTTTGCCCAAGTGACAGAGTGAACAGCAGAAGAAATATGAATATTTTCTCTTCATAGCGTATTTATTTTGATTTTCTTCTGTTTCCTTCAGACAGCCTACTCAGCCAATCGTCTGTAGGAGACAACCATGGTTCCTTGTGAATTATTTCTCACCACAGGCTTTCATGAAGGAGCCTGATTTTCAGCACACAGAATGGAGTATCTTTAACATTAACTTTGAGCAACTTGGGCAGCAGATGTTCCATAAATGCTATAGGCTTTATTTCTGTCCTCATGGAAATGCAGGAACATTCTTCTGACTGTGACATGCCTGCCATAAGAAAGGAGGTTCTCAGGGAAAAGTGGGAAAGTGTAGCTCAGATCCTCTCCCTGCAAAAGTGCTCAAAGCAAAGGCTGTCAGGTGGATACTCAGGAGAGAAGTATTTCTGGAGGAAAAGGCAAAAATCTCAGGATTCTACTTGTTCTCATACTGATCTTTTCCAGACTTGACAATTTCCAAACAATCTCCAGAGTAAACTAGACATTATGGCAAAATACCTCTACAGTGTACTGAGTTGACTTGTCTTGCAAAATAGAAAATTAACTTTTGCACAATTAAAGACACATAAAAAGGTGAAGTTAAAGATGTGACTTTCTACAAAACCTCCTCTTGCTGATATTGCCATCTAGGTTAATTTTAAGTCTCTTTTTAAAAATCAAACAAGATTACAATCTCAAGAGCTAGCAACAATTTTTCCTTGTATTCTGAAGAGCAGTGTTGGAAATGTCTTTGTAAAAGCTAAGTTAGAAACGATGTTCTAACGGGGCAGACAAAATTCCCTGCAACTTCACAGGGGTTTTGGGTGCATGTTGGCCAAGTTTATACTATTGCTTCTTTTTTCATTGTTGTAAATATTGCATTGAAGTTCCTTTTAAAATCCGGGAATCCAGACAAAGTCTATTAGCACACTCAGCTATGCAGCAGCAGTATAAGAGTTGAAAAAGGGGATAAAATGTCTTCCATCAAGAAAAGAACTCTGTAGGAAAGGTCCTAGACCCTAGTGAAGCCATAAGGAAATGAGCTTATTCCATCTCTCAGTGTAATTACAGACAGGTAGAATTGAAGACTTAAATATCTGCCTAGATAAAGACAGTGGGGGTTTTTTGTTGTTGTTGTTTGGGTTTTTTTTTTTTTTTACTAGCCAAATGAGAAAGCTCCTCTGCACCACAAGAAACCAAATAAAACAAACAATCAGTATATGAGATGGAGCAGAAACTAGCTGGTATTTAGGAATTTTAAAAAGAGATTTCTGATCAGAAAAGATGAGAAGGCAATGCAGCTGCCACAACCAAAAAAAAAAAATAACATCTAGATCTTCTCTTTTCAAAGTCCCTATAATCTCTCTTTTCATGTCACATACATATCTCAAACTAAGCAAAAGCAGGAACAAAGGGAAGTTACGGCCTTAACACCTTTGTATTCCTTTGCAATAAAAGCAAAAAGAATGCTGGTAATTATTTGCCTTTCTTCTAGTTCTATTCTAAGACTGTTTTTGTGGGCTATTGTAAAGGAAAAGAGGAAAAGGAGAATTCACTAAAGGTATTGCAAGCTCTATTGTCACTAAAATCTGCAACCTCCTGAGAGATTCTGAAACATTTTGACACCAATATGGATGAGTAGAGGTGAAATGCGAATGTTTGGGGGAAAACTATTATACAGAATTCAGGAAAGCTTTAGAAGAGAGTGAAAGAAACTTGAGAAGGAACACATGTATACCGACACTGAGGTGTGCATTGGAAAGCTGCAAGAAGAAGGAGTTGGCTAGCAATTGTTTCTTTCCCTGGCACACAAAGTCAAGTGCCCCTTGATTGCCGTACTAATTAAGGGTCTCATTAGGGTTTCAAATGGAAGGTCAAATTTCTTCTAAACTGCATGTGGAATCCTATCCTTTCAGTTTCGCCCAAAGACTTTCAGGCTCATCAGCTGCCTTAAAGAAAAGGTCCTGGAACAAAAGAGACAGTGCTGGGCATCCCTTTTCCTTCGCGGCTTTAAACGCCACAACACACATTCGTATTGTGCTTCTTTTTTTCAGCTTCATGTACCTTGACACTTTTGCTCCCTCACTGAGCCCAGCTGGATCATTTTAATCTGGATTCAAAAGAGGAGAAAACAGTTGCTCAGTTTCCCATTCCTTTTGAAGCCTACCAATAACCCCTGCGAATTGGGGCTAGAAGTTTTCCTTTCAAACTAAATGGACTACCCCATTCTTTCTTTTGATCATGCAGAGCTCCTGAACCTGAACTGTATCAAGTGGAACTACTGGTCACAAAATGTGCCCGCTCAAGAAGCTGTTGTCTCCACATTTAACTCATATCCTGTAATAAACAACACACAGCTGGACTTATGCCCATGGACCATCACAGTCCTTCACTCTTGCAGGTCCCAGCTTCAGAACTTGCTATGTTCAGCTATTGCTCCCAATCCAGAGCTCCTAGAACTAAAAGTAAGCACTGCCTTCACTTTGTCCTTGCAGCTTTTAAAGTGCAGCACACCCAGGAATGCGTGCTCAGCTCTTGGGACCCTCGTGCACTGTCAGTCTCAGAGTCCAGTTACAAAGCTAAGAATGTTCAGCAGCTGGTCAAACAGGAGAAATTCTAGAAGAAAGATGCAGTGCTGGAATTCACTTTCCTTGTGCAGCCTTTTGCTGCGTAGCCAACAGTGAGACAATTCGTCTTCCTTCACATGCAGAATCACACGTCCCTTCCGTCTATGGAAGAACATATGCTTTCAGCCTGGACTAGAGCATCCACAATAGAACCTCTACACTGCCGGCTCTCACACGAATGGTGCCGGGACAGAAAAGCGCTCAGCTTTTTCCTGGGCGCTGACGAAATGAACCACACGATGGCGGTGTGGACTTGCCAAAGAAGAAAACGCACTTCGCCTATGTGAAGTACCTGAAAGTGCAGATCCAGGTTGAAATCGCCACTACGCTCAAATCAACAGTCAGGACAAAAGAATTTCGCTGCTCTCCCGAGTACAAACTCTTATTTGCCCCACACTCAAGCGGCAACAAGAACTCCTTTACGCTAATACATTTTTTCACTCTCGCAGAGATCGGCTACAAACTTGGAACCATCTGGCAAAAGCAAAGCTCACAAAAGTGTCAGCTGCAAATGCTGGTGCTGCCTTACAACTTCTGCTGCACTCAAAGAACTCCTCCTCACACTGCTCAATTTGGCACGTGGTTTCCACTTCTTCAGAAATGTTGGCCTTACTTTGGACAAGGTCCTGTGCTCAGGATTGGTATGCAGCTGCTAAGAGTGCCCCGGGAGGTAATGCCCAGCAACAGTGCTCTATCCCCTTTGTACGGGCTCATTTCCTGGATGCTGTTTATTCCGGAGGAGGGAATGCCATTTCTTTTGAGATGGGCTTATAGCTCCTCTCTTTGGCAAAGAAACCAATTTTGGATCCGCAGATTGGGTAATCTTCAAGAAATTTAATGGCTTTTCCTAATAGGCAGTGCTGTCAGTGAGAGCTGTTGAAGTGTTCTGGGAATGCAAAAGCCAAGCTGTTGATGAGCTTTCTGTCCTGGTACCTTTAGTGTGTGAGCAGTTCCATTTGGATCCTGGCTCTGTGAGACTGAAGGTTTATGATGGTTCATAGAGCTGAGAAGAAAGTGCAGATAGTAGGGTGTGTACTGGTAATTCTTTGGGTGCAATGGAAGTTGTTAGCTTTCTCAGCTGGCACTTCGGTGAGCTGTGTTTTTGCCAGACGGTTTCAAGTTTGTAGCTCGACTCTGCCAGAGTAAAAAGATTATTAGCACGGAGGAGTTCATGTTGCCGTTTGAGTGTGCTGCAAATCAAGAGTTTGTACTTGGAAAGGGAAGGTCAGCGAGATTTTTTTGTCCTGACACAGTGGACTGGAGAGCAGTGACGTTTTCAGCTTGGCACTGCACTTGGAGTGGTTTAGAGCAGGGCCAGAAGCGTTTCCTTCTTTTGCAAGCCCACATCGCCATCGTATGGTCAGTTTTATGAGCGCTGAGAGTGCCAAGGGAAAAGCCAGGCTTTCATCCTTCCCTTGCGTCTGCAAACAGGCCAAACACACAGGTGACTCGCACTTTCCTTCTCAGCTATGCACAGCATCACATCCACCGCTAATCCAAAACTGTCCAGGTGGGGGCCGGGCTCTGCTCCCAAGGAGCAAGGCACAGGACAAGAGGAAACGGCCTCAAGCGACGCCAGGAAAGGTTCGGGTTGGACACCACGAAGCATTCCTGCACTTTAGGAAGAACTTTTTCTTGGACATTGGAATAGGCTGCCCAGGCTGGCGATGGAGTTGTTGTTACACCCTGAGGTGTTAAAGGAAACAGCAGAAGCACCGCTCAGTGCCACAGCCCGGCTCATACAGCAACCTTCCCCACGCTCATGAGCTCCGGGACTTCAATCACCTCGGCAGCCCCTGAGGGGCCCCGCGGCCCCGCCCTGCGCAGCCGCGCTGCCCTCGCGGCCTCGCGCACGCGCCTCCCCGCCCCGGGAAGACACAAGATGGCGGCGGCGACGCGCGGGCTGCGGCTGCCAAGGGCAGGTGAGTGTCAGCCCCGCCGGGCCCCTCATGGCCCCGCTGTGCCCACCGCCCTCAGCCAGCTCGGCCCGCCCGTGCGGCTCTGCCCCGGCCCGGGACACGCTCTGCTTCTGGCTCTGTGCGAGGGGAGCTCGCACTGCAGCGGCTGGAAAGGAGCTGCCGAGAATTTTTCCGGGGGCGCGGAAGTGATCGTGTTTGTGCCTCCCTTCTCCTTAGGGAGCTTGGGATTGGAGCGCAGAGGGCTCGGGATGTAGCTGCGGGTGTCGCGCTGGGGCTGTCACTGCCCTATAGCTAAAAGCTTGGATTCCTTTTGCGGTTTCTTACGTGACTGTGACCTTTGGGCCATGATCTATGGTAAAGTTCAGCTACCAATATTATATTTAAAGCGTGTATTTGAGTCTTTGATTCTGTTTAAACTGATTCTGTCCAGAGTCTTAGATTAAGTAACATGGGAGATGGCAAACGGGTTTTGTGGGTAAAGGGCAGGGAGGAATTTAATATCCTTTTAATGGGAGCAGTGTGTTCTTTATTTACCTAGGTGGCTGTCAGACTGCCTTCCAGGACAAAATGAGAGATGTGGTGTCTTTTTCCAGTTTGTGGGCTTGGGAGAGAACGGGGATAGACAAACTTTTGGGTAGAGAAAAAGGTGCTTTGGGTTCACTGCAGATATTTGAGCTTTAATTCATAGAATGACAGAATTATTTGGATTGGAAGGGACTCTTAGGATCATCTAGTTCCAACCCCCTGCCATGGGCAGAGACACCTTCCGCTATCCCACGTTGCTCAGAGCCCCATCCAGCCTGGCCTGGAACACTGCCAGGGATGGGGCAGGCACAGCTGCTACAGAAAATGCAATTTAAAGCAATGATTGGGCATATAAACATAGCTGGTGATAATTTAGGGTAGCTAGACCTTATAGACTAATGGAACAAGGAAAATTGCTCATCACTAAATACCTTATAGCCTAAGATAAGCACAGCAGGGGAATTCACAAAAGTGGGAGAATACAAGACAGTAATTAGATATTATTTGTTGGTATGGTAATGACATTATGAAGAGCCTGCCACCAATAATTTTTGCAGAAGTAACAGCAAGGAAGCTAGTGAGTTGTTGGAAGCTGTAAAGTATTGCTGATTTTTTAACTTTCAGTGGCTCTCAAACTGTCTTTCAGGACAAAATTGGAGATGCAATATCTTTTTCCAGTTTGTGGGGTATGGAGAGAACAGGGATAGACAGACTTTTGGGTAGCGAAAGACCTCCTTCAGGTGCTGAAATCTGGTTGGACTTTCTGGTTGGAGCTCTGCCAGCTGAGGTGACGGAATATCATTTATGCCTCTACACCCCCTATCCTTTTGATCTTCTGAACATTGTGGTTGCAGTGTCAGTGCCCCTGTGTAACTGGTAATTCCTAACCACATTGGGATAAAACCTTCTTCAGTGTGCACATGTCAGGATGTCAGGTTGCTCCCAATCCCATCCAGCCTGGCTTTGGACTCTTCCAGGGATAGGACAGCCACAGCTTCTCTGGGCAACCTGTGCCAGGACCTCAGCACCCTCACAGGGAAGAATTTCTTCTGATATCCTATCCTATACCTCCTCTCTGTCAGTGTGAGGCCATTCCCTCTTGTCCTGTCACCACATGCTCTTGCATATCAGTATCCTGATGATGTCCTGCCTCTGTGGCTCCCAAGTTTTCCTAGCTCCTTGAGGAAAGGAACAGCTTTGAGACAGTATGCCATGTATCATGGATCTGGCTCTTTGCATCTCTCCCTCTCTCCTTGCTTCAGAGCTGTGATACAGGAGGATTGCTTCCTCTGCTATATTTTATATTTTTACTGAGTATTCTTTACTTGCTTCACCTTAAACTCGCAGTGAGCTTTACTTGCTCTTTAAGAACTGATAACCTTTGTTTGCTCTTTCCCTGTTTCAGTTTGGTCCTTAACTTTACTGGCAACTTCCCAGGCCTGCTCTCCTCTGACCTCTCCAAATGTCTCTGAAACAACAGTCTATAAAAAGCCTTGGCATGGGATATTAGAGAAAAAGGATCTGTGATGAGAAAACCAATATAAGCTATGAGTTAGCAGTGCTGAATCCCAATTAATGTCCCAAAATCTCTCCTGTTCCGTGTTGCAGGCCATGGAATTTCTGTCCTGCATGCAGCACCGTCAGTATTGCAGCAGCACCGGCAGGTCCATCACGCCATGATCCCTCATGGGAGAAGTGGAAGATCCTCTGTCAGTGGCATTGTGGCCACTGTCTTTGGAGCCACAGGTTTCCTGGGACGATACGTTGTCAACCGCTTAGGTAATGCTCACCAGGAGTACTGATTAAAGAAACTACCCAAAAAAATGTTTAACTAAACCAATTGGTCTCTAGGTTGCAGGGTGATGGAGAAGTTTTTGGCATTGTGGATCTTAAAAGTGTTTTGCAGTCTGCCTAAGTTCCAGTATGTGACAAGTAGTAAAAAGTGTTTTAATCAAGGAAATTTTGGAGCTTTCGAAGATTAAGGTCATTAAAACAAGTCCTACCCCTCTGTAGAATGCAAGTCTGAGGAAATCTACAGCATGTATTTGATTCTTCTGGCTTTAGCCTTATTAGGACATTTTACTAAAGGTTTGCAGGAGTTTGATTGGAATTCTTTAAAGTTGCCCTTTTGAATTGAAATTTTGGAAAATAACTCATGCTGCTTTTTCCCCCTCCTTTTCATGCAGCTTACAAAATGTAAATATCCTTGTAAATGTTCCATTTTTTAGGTATTGTGCTCTGGTTATTGGACACACCATTTTTGTTTTGTTTGTTAATGAGCTTTGGCATTTTGTCTTGCAGGCCTAAATATTAAGGAAAAGTTCCTATTTAAGAATTTGAATTATGTAGGTTCAAGAAGAACCTTAGTTCTGTTCTACTTTTAGCTTTGCAGATACGCATTCAAGATACCTATGTCTAATTGTAGTGCTTTAATGCCAGGGGAAAAGGGATTTTTGTTTATTCAGAAATTCATCTACTTAAAGGGATGTATTTGTTTGAAACTTTGGGGTTTTTGTGGCCCTTCAGGTCGCATTGGCTCTCAAGTCATCATCCCCTATCGCTGTGATCAGTATGACCTGATGTATCTGCGGCCCATGGGTGACCTGGGGCAGCTTCTCTTCATGGTGAGTCTGGCTTGAGATCAATCACAAAGCCCTGGCTGTGCAAGGCAGCCAGGTAATCCTTCTCAAAGACACAGCTCCAGCTGTTGTTTAGCCTCTAAATGGAAATGGTGTGAAAGAGCTTGCTTTGGTGATGCCTATTTACACATTATCTCATCTTTTCCCCATTTGATACTCTGCTTGCAGGAGTGGGACTGTAGGGACAAAGATTCCATCCGAAGAGCCGTGGAACACAGCAATGTGGTCATTAATCTTATTGGAAAGGAATGGGAAACAAAGTAATTTTCTTTTTCTTTCTTTTCTTATATGCGATAGATTTGCACCAGTTATCATAGCCATGTTTTACAGCATGTGTGTGCAGTGATGTTGCCATTGTTCTTGGCTTCTGGGAAAAGGCAACCCCAAGATTTTGCATATAAAATTTCTTTAAAAGGTTAACTCCAGTCCTGGTTGTGATCTGCTTTGGAAAAGTGCATTCTTTCCACAGTTTTCCAGTGTACAGCTTTTGTTCTGTCAGAAAAATGAAATGTGCTATTTTCACATACCTAGTGAGTGTTCCCTGAGTGCCTTCCTATAGATGACAGAGCCTCACCAATTTTTTATATTTATATTTACATTGACAAATCATACATTATATTTGTATTTACATTATCACAGAAGTAAGATTTTATCCTGTCACTTGGATATAGTGATGAGTTGTAGCCAGCTAGAAAGAGCCATAATCAAACAGGAATAGCTGATAGAGAGTTGGTTATTAAGTTGATCATTAAGATTATGACTAATAACTTCATTCCTTGGTAGAATTTTGGGACAGACAATATTAGCTACAGAAGCATTCTTTGATAATAGTTTCTAAGAATAGTTTCTTTTTGAAATCCATATTTTAGGTTAAAAATTCCCATATTTTAGGTTAAAAAGACCTGTAACAGCCACCTTCAGGGTGTATGTGTGTGTTCATGCAATTATGTCCATTTTATTTAAAGCCTTGTGCAGAACTGCCAGACAAAAATTTAGTAGTGAGATTTGCCTTTGTGCGGTGCATAATTTTTGCTCTGGTAGTAGACAGAAACAAACATAGATATCAGTTTCATCTCTGATCACCTAATGCTTTTGTTGCCCTTTTTTTTATGAACAGCCCTTTGATGTTCAAAATTTCTGGTCTTGTGTAAAAGGTGTGATTTATAGAAAAGACAGTTTATTTTATTGTTAAAAGGAAGTAGGAGGACAACAACAAAAAGTTTCATTCTGTTTAAAAACCCCCTTGTTCTCGGTGCAGTTTCAATAGATTGAAACGGACAAGTCTTGGTCCATGTTTAAAACTTTTGGACATTACAGAACTTAACCACTGTGTGGCACACATGTTTTAATCACGTGTTTTGTGCATGTGGCTGTCAGTGGTGGTGCTGAAACCCTGAGATCGAGTTGTCTGGTTTGTTAAACACGAGGTCAGAGTAACCATTGTAATCATCCCAGAGCCTGTGAAAAACTTGTCCAGAAAGAAAAGTAAAATTAGATGGAGAGATCAGACAAAAAAAGCAAAGCCTACCATGAAATATTTTCTTCCTTGCTTTGTACTTGTGTCCAGGCTCCTCTGTGTGTACTATGTTGTTTGAAACTCCATGGTTACGGAAGGGATGTTGTTCTTGTGTGTTTCTAAATCTATTTTGGTGAGCAGAAAAGGAGTGATGGTTCCCAGGATCAGATTAGTTATTGAAGGCTCAAAAATAACTTCATATTTTTAAGCCTTTCTTTGGGCTCCAGTGGGATCTGAAGAGCTGTGGGAGGATATAAGGACACAGAGGGAGGTGTTTGGATAAGATGTTTGTTACCCAAAGCAAATGGTCAAGATGCAGGAGTGCCTACAGGGACAATACAACAACGTGAGAAGCCAATTATTTTTCTTGCAATTTTGGAATTGTTGGCAGTTCTGCATGGAGACAGAGCTTCTGTATTGATCTTGATGAGATACCAAACTGGTTGACAGTATAACCATCTAATTTAGGCCCCTTGAATATCATACAGTAAGGGGAGGATTTCTTGCTTCTCCTGGAAGTCCCTTTCAGCTCTGAAATGGTTCTAAATGCTCTGACAAATTGTTTTTCCATTTGCATGAGCACCTCTGTGTTCTCTGGTTTGTTTTTTTCTTCTTCTCCCCTACCAAGCATCTACCCTGATTTGTGCTCCTCAGAAATTTCAAGCTTCTTTGTAGTGTAATTAGGTGTGTCAAATCAAGGCAAATTTTGGACAGGATTTGTGAAAACATAGCCTTACTCAGAGTTAAAGATGCAGGAGAGCTTCTTTTAATAAATATAACCTGTTTTCACTTTTACTGGGAGTTTTCTCTGTCACAGACAAGTGGACAAGAGGATTTTTCATACTGATTTAATCTTACCAGGTGAAAGGGCAGAGAAGCTAAAATTGAAGATTACAGTTGCAATTTCACTTTCCTCTAATTTTTATTATATGAAGAGTCCATCATGAAGGGAAATTTTGTTTCTAAGACTGTCAGTAGGTTTCTGATAATGCATGCAAGTAATATGTAATAATTGCTTTTTGGCTGAGTGGCAGCCATTGTTGATTGCTCTTAAAGTAATGTTTGGGTCTTGCCTTGCTTTAGAAACTTCAAATTTGAAGATGAATTTGTAAATATTCCTCAAAGTATCGCAAAGATAAGTAAGGAAGCTGGTGTGGAAAAATTCATTCATATCTCTCACCTGAATGCTAGCATGAAGAGTCCCTCCAAATACCTCAGGAACAAAGTAAGTCTGTAGTCCACTTAAATGTATTTCTTGAGAACGTACTTTGTATTTGGTTTGGGTTTGGTTTTGGTTTTTTCCCCCCAGCTGGGGCTGTTTGAAGGACATCAGTGTATGAATTTACTACATGCTATTTTCTGCAGCTGAGAAATGTTTGGGCTTTCTGTGAGACCTTTATCTTAGTGCAGCATCTTGAGGATCAAATGGCTTGGATATAAATCATTTTTGTGCTACTGATTGCATCACTTCTTTCAGTTCTGCTGTTGCAGACATCTTTTCATTAAAATCCTTTTATTAGGATTTTTTCCTGCTGAGAAGCTGAGGAGTTTCAGCAACAAAATGTAAGCAATGATTATCTGCTGCTGTGGAATGCAACAGGTCCATCTGTGATTGGCCCATCTTGGATGTTTATAATTAATGGCCAATCAAGGCCAAGCTATCTCAGAGTCCGAGACAGCTGGCTTTTGTTATCATTCTTTTCTTTTCTATTCTATTCTTGGCTAGCCTTCTGAGATGAACCTTTTCCTTCTATTTCTTTTTAGTATAGTTATAATGTAATATATATATATATATCATAAAATAATAAATCAAGCCTTCTGAACATGGAGTCACCATTCTCGTCTCTTCCCTCATCCTGAAAACCCCTGTGACCACTGTCACATTCTGGAGTCAAGGATGCTTTCTGTTATGAAAGGCATCTACTTCTGCTTGGTTTAGCAGGGATGTAATGAATGTGTTTGTTTTAATTGATAGGCTGTTGGAGAGGAGGCTGTGAGGGAAGAATTTCCAGATGCTGTAATTCTGAAGCCTTCTGAGATGTTTGGGAGAGAGGACCGATTTCTCAATCATTATGCAAGTAGGTACTCTTGAAATAATAAACCCATGTATGATTTGTGTAACTGCCTATAGAGAAAACAGAGAAAATGGATGGGATTTGCTTCTGATAAGCAGGTGTGTTCTTATCAGCAATGTGTGGGATGTACAGCATCATACTAACTTCTCACCTCTTGACAGAATTCTTTCTCAATCTAGTTAGATGTTGCTCTTTGTTTTTATTTTTGTAATAATTTTTTTATTTTGGGGGGGGGGGCGTGACCCACTCTAAGGAAACAGCAAATGCAGCCCTCTCATTACTGTTAATACGAAAACTAAATGTGTCTTGAAAAAAATGCTGCTGCAATTGGCTGGGAGTTCTTCCCAATCCTAGTGATTTTCTCTTTTTTCCCATCAGACATGCGTTGGTTTGGTGGTGTCCCTCTTGTTTCTCTGGGCAAAAAAACAGTGAAGCAACCAGTCTATGTAAGTTTTCCATGAAATCCCAATCCCAAATCCTTGGTGGGTGGATGTGTCGATCTGTAAACCACCTCTGAAAGAAGAGTTGTGTGCGTGTATTCCCGTTTTCTCTTGGTAACTTGTCAGAATTTGTTCCTCGCAGGTAGTTGATGTAGCAAAGGCAATTCTTAATGCAATTAAGAATCCTGATGCAAAAGGAAAAACATATGCCTTGGCTGGGTAAGTCACTTTTTCTGATTCTAATTAACTGTAGTACATCTTTTTAGTGTCATTTTTTGGCATGCTGCACAGTACATTTTATTTCTCCATCCATGCACACAGTTTGAGCTGCAATAAATTCCACCTCCTTTTTGGGAGGAAAAATGGCTCAAGCTCTTACTGTGAGTACTTTGAAAATCCTAATCTGGGCCCCACTGCATTTCATGTCATGTATGTGCACACAAATAAGTAGGCAGCTTGGGAAACATGCTAGACAATATGGATTTGGGGAAAATTCTGGTAAAGCTGTATGGAAACCACCTGGAATTAGAATGGCTTAGAGGCAGTGGATGTACAGTTAGAGACTGGATTTACAGGTTGGCCAGAGAAGCTGTAGCTGCCCTATCCCTGGAAGCGTTCAAGGCCAGGTTAGACAGGGCTCTGAGCAGCCTGGGATAGTGGAAGGTGGGGATAGAATGAGATGGTTTTAAGGTCCCTTTCAATCCAAACCATTTTATGGCTCTCTGATCTCTTGGAACTTTTCTGGAGAACATGTCAGTTGAAGGCTCAGTTTTCATGCTTGCATTCTTAGACCTTGGCATCTGTGAGACCCTGCGTTTATCAAACTGCTCAGCAGTGTGCTCTTGTGGTGTCATGGAGCTTTTCAGAATGTTTTGGAATGGCAGCAAATTGCCTGGAAGGCCAAGGGAGATACCTGACAGCTCAGTCTGAGCATATCTAGACAGCCTAAAACGCCAAGGCAGGATCTGAACAAGAAAGGAATGGAAATTCCCAGTGGTTTGTGTTACTCTTAGGCAAGTGGATGGAAGACTGACTGCTTCATTCACTTCATCTTGAGAGAGGGGGAATGCATTTTTTGGACAGTTCATCTTGCTTTTAAATAGAACAAAATACTCTTAGTCAAGTAAAGGCAAGTGAATCAATTTCCCCGCAGCCATTTCCTACCAAAGATGGAATGTCTTGTTAATAAAGCATCCTTAATTCTCCATTTTTGGCTTCCAAGTGGGCTTGAACAAACTCCTCTCACAGTAATGGAAGTCTTGGAGTTCAGAATTGGAGTCAGCATGGAAGGAGGCACATTCAGGTGTGCTTTCATAGCAAACAGAAACACTTCATCCAGTGTGGTAGTGGTGGGTTAGCCTTGGCCAGCAGCCAAATGCCCACTGTTCCTTTCTGCCAAATCCTTTCCATGCTTTTCCCCAGCTCCAGGATGGGCCTTTCCAAAGGCTGCAGTCCTACAGGATAAACCTCCTACCCTGTGAGCCACAGGGGAATCTCTGCAGGCAAATTATTTGGATTGAAGAAACAGGCTTTTTGTTGCCTTGGGGGTGGAGGGTTTAAAATTGTTTTTCTTCTCTGGTGCTAATATTGCAGTGTAGCTGACTGAGGTGTGATGTTTGCTGCGTTCCCTTCCAGGCCTCACCGGTACCTCCTGTACGACATGGTCGAGTACATTTACGCTGTTGCCCACCACCCCTTCATTCCCTACCCACTGCCACGGCCTCTCTACCAGTAAGTGGGACCCTAATTCAATAAGCTCTTGGCAGCACAGAAGCATAAATACCTGTTGCATGGGTTACTTACTCTGCCCAGTTGTTATTAAAGTGGTGGGGCTGCAGAAGTTGCCTTTCCTGAGGTACTTGTTAGCCAGTTTTGAGCCTTCAGCTCGGGGACAGGCCTGCATTTGATGAACTGGTATGTGAAATGCATGCTTGTAGTGAACTTAACATAGCTGTTCATTCCAGAGTCATTTCTCCCTAACATCTAGGGACAGGGTGAGAGGACATAGCCTCAAGCTGCACCAGGGGATGCTCAGGTTGGACATCAGGAAAAATTTCTTCACAGAAAGGGTGGTTGAACATTGGAATGGGCTGCCCAGGGAGATGTTGAAGAAACAACTGGACATGGCACTCTGTGGTCTGGTCTGGTTAACAAGGTGGTGATCAGCAAAGGTTCGACTTGATCATCCTGGAGGTCTTCTCCTACCTAAGTCATTCTGTGATTGAATGGCTTTGCTGAGCCAAGAAGCAGCAAAAGGTCCTAATTCAATAAAATTAGTAGCAAACCAAATGATTTTTAACAATACCACAAGGAAAATCTGTGTGTATGTTGCTGACTGCAGGCCCTGACAGATTTTTTTGCACAATCTTAAGGATCTGCTACTGAACCTGGGCCTGGTCCTTAGGGAATAATCACATCTTTTTGAAGAGCTACCCCAAACAATAAATGCCATTTCAGCAGTTGCCCTCAGCACAATGGGGCTGTGTTATTATTTGGCACGCTGGTCCTCCTTGTTTTTAGTACAATGCAAATTAACAAGCTTAATCAGTCACCAGAGTTAGAACCCTCATAGCAGTATGACTCAGCATTGGATCCATGGAAGTGCTGATGGATAACACTGAGAACATCCTAAACTATTGTGGCTGTTCCTCTATTGGCTGTAAGAGGCACCAGGCACATGGCTCTGGTGACACAGAGCAGCTTGTTAGAAAGGTGATATGTGGGTGCTTCTTAGTTTCATTCACATTTGCTGCAGTCCATGTTCTTCTTTTTTATTTATGGGCTGAACTAAGTGATAGTTCATATTTTTGAGAAAAGAATGCACCTCAAAGGCAGATGAGCTTGGTTGTGTTTATGTGCACTAACTCAGTAACAGCCTAATCTGCCAGGTGAGCACTGGAGCAAGTCCTCCCTGTTCAGTGAGAGATTCTGCTGTTGGTCCTGAGACACTGAGCAAGAACTGTAGCATTATTTTCTTTTCCCTGTCACGGGAAACTTCATTTCTGAAAACTGCGTATACCCCAATCCTCACCCTTTTTGTAGATTGCTCCAGATTCCACCAGCTTGTTTGTGTTGCTGATAACTCATTTAATTGTCAGCAAATGTGTTTTCTCCTAGAGGCATTGAATCCAACATCATGACTAATTGGATTGCTGCCTACACTGGCAGGGAACAGAGTTTGAATGAAAGGCAGGGGCAAGACTCAGCCCTCTGCTGTGTGGGGAATTGGATGGGGGATTTACTTTCCTTACCCACTAATGCTCATTTTAACTTCTAGAGATCTCCTTCTTCATTCCATTCAAAGTAAAACAATACAAGATCCAATAATTCAGGAACAGTTAATTACCAGAAACACAACTAAGTACTTGGTGGCTGGCACATCTAGTGCTATAATGAACTCAGAGCTTGCAAGAACAGCTTCAGAACAAGCTCTTGCTCACCATCTATTAAGTCTGAAATAATTTTTACTGGATTTCTATGTATCTGGATGAATGACTGCACTTTTGCAATATTTCTTCTGTTCACAGTTTAGTTGCAAGATTCTTTGAGATGAATCCATTTGAACCATGGTTGACACGGGACAAGGTGGATCGGGTAAGTGTGGGACCAGCCAAAAATCCCTCTTGGGAAATGTTTCATTTTGCATTTTTAACTCGCACTTGAGTTTTGCTTTCCCCAAAACCACATGGAATAGAAAAAAGTGGAGATTGGATGAGCAAAGTGAGGGGGGGGCAGTGCTCCCCACTCTTACTCAGTTTAGGTACCTCTAGATGCACTAAAATCACTTCCATCATCCAGGGAATGGTGTTTTTAACAACTGAAGTTGAACTGACACCCTGCACACATTCCAAAATCTCGCTTAACATTCAAGTGTTTCCTGGGAGAATGCTGCCACTTCATGTTTATTCCTGACTTCTCAGAATGTTTCACTAGGGGTGGAGAAATAAGTTGCAAAAAACCAACTGCAAGCAAGGAAAAAGTAGGAATTGGCAAGTATTAGTGTCAAAATTTGGCATATGTGTAGGCTAGCAAAGATAGTCATGTATATTCCCTGAACTTTCTACTTTCTGAATTTTAGAGTGACTCTCCCTCCTGTTTTGCAGCATTGAAATTTCAATATATTTTGTTATAACACAATATCAATTGCCTACTTAACCTGATTGTCCCCCAGGATATAATTGTAATGTCTCCAAAAACCTTTCTTCAGCTGTCTTCGTAGTTTCTTCCATTACATTTCATAAAATAAGCCTACACCAAATCACTAAACCTGCTGCAAGTCAGCTGTAGTATAGGTAGTGTAAGAGGGAGTTTCTCCGTGTAATTTCTCGGTCTGATTGTTCCTCTTTCCAAGCTTTTCTTCCTTAAATAATCTGTACAATATTAGATGTGTTTGATTCAAAAGACCTTTCAAGGAACACCAGCATAAGAGAAATCTCTGTTTTCTATGGGTTGCATATATGGTAATAGAATTAACCATGGTAATAGAATCAGCTATTTGTACAAAGCCATGTTCTAAACCATAAACAGAGCAAAACCATCTACCAGAGGTGATAATTCAACACAACATTTTCTTGACAAATCAAAATATCCATAATTGGAGTTCAAGTATAGCCTTGGAGTTCCGCTTAATTTTGCTGTTGCAATGCAGTAACCTCCCTGATAAGGTATGGAGAATAAAGGAAGGCCCTTCCTGCATGGTATTTATTCCTGAATTAAAGCCTGAAGGACTTCTTGCTGGATACAGAATACCTGTACCTCCTGTTGGAAGTCTTGGTACTCAAGACCTTGTGTAATTATGCCAGAGTTCTGTTTGAATCTTTCTTCTTCCTCTACTTGTTTTGGCAGGAGAATAATTGCATTGGGTGTAAAGCTGTTCATTTCAAACGAATTATCTTTTTTTTTTTCCTTACCCTCCCCATTCTTGTTGAAGTTTCACACAACAGACATGACATTTCCTGACCTTCCTGGTTTTGAAGAGCTGGGAATTGAACCAACCCCCCTGGAACAAAAGGCCATCGAAGTCCTGCGCCGTCACCGCAGGTTCCGCTGGTTGGACGCTGAGCTGGAGGAAGCAAAGCCAAAAACACAACCCATATAACAGCTGGCAAGGGGGATACTTAAAGCTTCTTAAACTGCCTTTGGATGACCCAACTTCTTTGGAGAACTGTGTACATACTGAGTAAAATGTATTAATCATGTAAACTCTATTTCACCAGTGTTGTCTTTTCAGTTACGGGGGGACTGTCACTGCAATGTGTATTTTCTCTCTGCCACAGAAGCAAATAATATGGTTCCTTAGCTGGTGAGCATTGTAATGTTTTAAATGTTGTGACTAGAGGGAATATGCTGTAACACTTGTCCCTTTCTCCCTTGGCTCTCAAAGCAAATGTATCACTGAGCTTTAGGTGCTTAAATAGTTTCAAGAGTGTTGCAGTTCAGGACTAGGTCATCCAGAACGCCCTTTCCAGTAGGAATTGCTGGGAATGCTCCCTATTCAGACTACGAGATCTCAGACAAAGCCCTGGTTTTAAGTTTTTGACTCTTCTGAACTTGGTTTTCTGCGCTGAACATGGCTCTTAAAGAAAGTGACAGTCTCCTTTCAGGGAGTTGCAGAGAGCCACAAAGTCACTGAGCCTCCTTTTCTCCAGGTTAAACACCCCCAGCTCCCTCAGCTGATTGCTGTAGCCAGAGAACAGGATCTCTCACTCTTTCTGTATTGCCAAAGTACAGTGAAACTCCTGGACAAAGTGTTTCTCAGATTTCAAGAGCTTCCGCATCAAAACTGCTGCTGCTAATGTTTACTCTGAGAAAGAGGTGGGCTCTTGTGAGTTTTTTGATCCTGCCTTTGAAGGAAGTATTAAATTTGGCTCTCTCATGGATTGTTTATTTTTCTTTTGATAACATAAGTTCAAAAGCTAGGGCAAACTGGAAGTGAAGTGCATATTAGTAATTTGAGCATAAACTTTTATTAGTTTTGACTGCCAGCTTTTCTCTATCAGACCCTAACTCTGTAGTCTTATTAGCATTCATTTGCTAAGTGTGGCCCTGATCTTGATTTATTGCACGTTGCTCACATCCTGCTGTGAAAGCACTCATGTTCCTGAGCTGCTTCAGAAGAGTATAGAGAGATGCAATTATCACATAGCCCTGCACAGCTAACAAGCAGTTTCCATTTTCAGATAGCAAAGTGTTGCAGGAAAAGCTGGCAAAGGCAGTGTTGGAATGTGAGGTGCCAGTTCTGGAGATGTTTACCATGGTGCAGTGATTTATTTTTCCCGCCCCCCTCATTCAAAGCACAGCTTTTCCAGTTGCACCACTGAGCTCTCCTATGGGATCTTAATTCAAACAGCCATTAGAGAGTGGGAAAGGGATGAATATCCATGAGAAATTTACTTGAAGCAGCTGTTCCACATCAAGAATATGGGTAAAGTCACACCACAATACTTTGCCTTACACAGCGCTTCCCCTTCCCACCTTGCAGAAACTAAGCTGTGATTTCTCCTAAGTTAGCTTTCTGTAGCAATTCCCTTATTTTGTAGTACAGCCCTGAGTACAGAATTACTGTAATCCCTAGAATTGCTAAGGTTGGAAAAGACCTCCAAAATTGTTGAGTCCAATCTTGGGTTACCACCTTGACAATTAGACCAGAGCGCTGAGTGCCACACCCTGTGGTTTCTTGAACACCTCCAGGGATGGGGATTCCACAGTGTACCAGCCCCTTCCAATGCCTGAGCAGCCTTTCCATGAAGAAATTCCTGCTGATGTCCAACCTGAACCTCCTTTGGCACAGCTTGAGGCTGTTTCCTATTATCCTGTCTCTTCCTATTGGGAGCAGAGCCTGACCCTCACCTGGCTGCACCCTCCTGTCAGGGACTTGCTGAGAGCCAGAGGGTCCTCTGAGCCTTTTTTTCTCGAGGCTGAGAAATGCTTAAAGGTTTCTCCAGTTGCTTAGAGGGCAGATTTTAATGACTGAGAGGAGCATTCATGCTGGCAGTAATTATTCTGTAGTTACCTCTCCCTCTGTGCTGTTACTTCTTCTTTTTCCTCTGCCCTAAGAAATGCACATGGATACTATTCTATGAGATGAGATCAGAGGACTGATATATTTAAAGCAATCCAAATTTTGAGTAATTAATGAGAATATTATTGCAGCTTCTTTGAGGTAAGGGAGCAGAAGATGAAGGGCACTGACAAAAAAAGCAAAGGGAAGCCAGTGGCAGAACTGAGAACTGTGATTGTGGGCTGCTATAGGGCTTCTTTCCGCGAATTTACTCCCTAAACACCATTCCTTCTTGGAAAAGCTTAACATCAGTTGGGCATGTTGCAAACTACAGAATGGAAATTGCCTTTCTCATCGTCACTAGGGAATGTCGGATTTTGTTATCGAGATTCTGGTTTGAGGCAGCACATGGAATCCACAGCTGGAAAAACATCTCTAGCAACACAGACCTGGCTTGCACTGAATCGCCAGTAGTCGGAGCTGCTGCTTAGCAAATCCTGATCCCGGTTTTCCATTCACCTCTTCCGGAACCTCCTTCCCCAGCATTCATCCTCTGGGCTGATACAACTGATTAAAAAGCTATTAAGTACTTCCCTCCGAAGTTTCTTGTGTATAAATATCGAAAGGGGAGTGGTCAACAGCTCACTGTCCTGATGGACATCGGGGACAAGTGGTGTCCCTCAGGAGTTCATGCTGGGACCTGTGTTATTTAATACCTTTTTTATGATGTAGCCAAAGGGATCAAGTGCACCCTCAGGAAGTTTACAGATGACACTAAAGCAGAGTTGTCACACCTGAAGGGACAGGACGCCCTCCAGAGGGTCCTGGCACAGGTTGTCCAGAGAAGCTGTGGCTGCCCCATCCCTGGAAGTGTTCCAGACCAGGCTGGATAGGGCTCTGAGCAATCTGGGTTAGTGGGATGTGTCCCTGCCCATGGCAGTGGGTTGGAACAAGATGATCTTTACCCTTCCAACCCCAACCATTCTGTGATTCTGTGATTTTGGCAACTGAGGTGCATGTTCCTTGCTCTAAAACCATTGAGTTCATTTGTCTCAAGACTATCCCTGAACCTTACTATTGCAAACCTTCTCCACATGGAGGAGATGCCTCTCAGCTTCTGATCCCTGGGCAAAGGAGTCTGTACCAAGAAACAGAATCTTGGTTCTGCCGGAAGAGCACCGCAGGTGCTGTAAGGGATTTGTCCAACTGCCTGCACCACAGAAGCCTTTCAAGTGTGCTCAGGTGTGGCTGGAGGAAAGAATGGGGGCAAAGGTGACAACAAACTGCTTAAAGCAGCCCTAGGTGGGGGTGAGAGAGGTAGGTGCATGGTAAGGAGTCCTTTTGGCTCTTTCAGTGGTGATTGTGGGAGCTCTGGTGAGCTGCTGCTTCCCTTCAGGCAGCAGTTCCTGTGGTAAGTCACTCTTTTGCCTTTTGTTATCTGAAATATTTGTTGTGGGCTTTACAGATTCAAGAATGGATGGTTTTGCAAGCTGTAGATTCAGTGAGCAGCTGAAGAATTCTCCCCTGGAGACATCTTGTTTCTTCTGGGTTTGTGTCTTGTGCTTGGCCTCTCAGGGCTATAATGGCATCAGCGCCTCATTTTGTCCCTGTTAAGGTGTTTGTGTTGTCTCTCTGCCATGGAATTAACTGTGCATAAGGCTTAAATATATGTTCTAGTCTTTCTATGTGTGGGTAAAGTGGAGGTTTTGTTCTCTTGTTTGTGAATTTGTCTCATCTTTGGCCAGCAGGACTTTCTGAGGGAAGGGTAGAGAATAGGAGCATATATGCATTCTGTATGTACAATTTCCTAGCTAATGTTGCTGTTAATTAAAATAAAGTTGATGCTGCCACTGCATTTTTTCAGCCTCTGAAGTCTGAGGGCAGCCTGGGCAAAGCAGAGGTTGTATCCCAAGAATGTGTCAGAACAGTAATTTAGTAACACAATTGAGTGAAAACGAAAACAAAAGATGTTCGCCTGTTTCCAGTTTTGCCAGCATTTTTCTTACCTTTTCCTCCCACATACACCCCATGCTTTATACCCTTACGTTGGGCTTGAGTTGGAAAGAGACACTTATTTTTCCATGCTTGTTGTTCCCAGACCACCTTATTCCTTTCTTCTGCTACATTTAGAGTATTCCCAGCCTGAACTTCAGTGCATTTATGAATCTATAACAAAAGAAGAATAACCTTTCACATCTTTGTGTCTTCTTGAAACAAGAAAAGTCTAGTTATACAGCTGTCATGGGTTGACACTGGTGCAATGCCAGTGCCCCCATGAAAATATATTCTCCCTGGTGTCGACTGTGAGATGTGACCAGGAATAGAGCAAAGCAGGCTCCAACTTAGGAATAAAGAAGAAAAACTGTATTAACCTACAACTATATGTAAAAAGAAACACAGAACTCAGAATGAAAACCTTCCAAAAACATTCCTCCTCCCCCCACCAAGTTTCCACTACATCACAGTAAGACAAAACCTTGGATTCTCAATTCAGTTACCACCCCTCAGATCATCAACTCTCAGTCCATCACAAGCCTTTAGATAATCAATTCTCAGTTCATCAAGGAGAGAGGAGTCCCTCTTGTGCCATAGGCTTCCCCTGGAAACACAGTTGAAACCTCGTGTGTTTCCATGTCACACAAGGCACCGCCCAGAGATCATTTGCCACGGTGACATCTTCCTTCCATGCCCAGTGCTCTCACCACTGCGCATGGACCAGAGCTGCTTCTAGGGTTCCTTTTAAGGATGCTTTGCCCAGTTCAAAAAAAAAAAAAAAAAAATGCACAGTCTCTCACTTTTGGGACACCAATCCTCCCCAAATTCACCCCCTGGGGCCGAGGGGTCTCAAGAACAGAGATCTTCTTCTTCTTCCCTGAAGACGGAGGGCACCACCACCCTCCTCACCCGTCATTCATGTACTCCTTCACATAACATCACTGCACTCTCTTGGCTCCAAGCCATTGCCTCCCCTAAATGCAGTCTCTGTGTCATAGGAAAAATGGTTCTGTCCTTGGCTATACAAGAAAAGTCCAGCCAAAGGCTACTCCATCATCCCTCCCACCTAAGATTCTTCTCAACTTCTCTTGTGGCCCATTTCCTCTTATCTCATCTTTATCTCTCTTCTCATTCAACTCCAGGAGGATCCTCATTTGTAAGGTTTCCATCATCCAAGAAAAGGGTTAAAAATCTGAGGCTCTGCCTGTCCAGACCCTTCCATCCTGCGGGGGGCCTTCACCTCCCCTCTCTGCCCAAAGCCCGGCCTACCTCACCCGGCCACATGGCCTCCTCTCCCCCGCCCAGCCCGCAGCCGGGCAGGGGAGCTCTGACCTCTTTCACCAAGAGAACCCAAGAGAGCTTCCCCCTGGGGGTTCTCTGCTTTTAACCTCCTGTGTTCTCAGAGGCGTATCCATGTCCTCAGTGGCCACACCAGGTGCCAATATTCAAATCTGAGCACCTATTGGTTTGACCACAGCATCCCAAAAAACTCACTTCCTTTTCAAACCAGGACAACAGCATAAATTAAAGAACAATCCCCTTCCCTATTAATTAACTTTTACTCTAAATATTTGAAATTTTTCATGCTAGTCTTCAAAAACTGGCTTCAGTCTATTTGAAATTACTAATCTGATTTGCGCAGGCCACTGACTTCATTTTAGAACCACAGACTCATCATCCCTGGGCAGCCTATCCCAATGCTTGATAACCTTTTCTGTGAATAAATTCTTGCTGAAAAGGAGAACATTCAGAAATGCAGAGGAAATGCTTCCCTCCTTGACTGTGTGCTCAAGCTTGCTTGTCTTTACTGTGTGTGCAGCAGGAACCCACCTTGGGAGGAAGAATTTGAAAAGGAAGAAAAGGTTTTATTCAGTAGTGTCCAGTGGAATGGAAAGAAGAGCTGGTCTGGAGACAGGAGCTATTTAAGGGCCTATTAACTGCCAGTTTCTTTAAGGGGAAACTAAATCAGAGAACAGACAGAGTAATTTAATCTGTTGCTGGGGGATTTGATTAGTTCTGATCAAACTTTGTGTGGTAAAACTGTGATAATCAATAATAAGATTAAAAAAAAAACAACTCTGCTTTCATTCACATCTTTTTTTGCTTGACTTCTCTAAAGTCAAGAGATAAATTTAGATTTACCTTTTCATTTTCCTCCCTCTTTATGAAACTGCAGCCCTGTTGAAACATCAAGTGTGCTTGTTATGAATGGGGTATAGAGCCCTGTTTGCATCAAGTGTCCTCCAGTCAGGACCAGTGGACAATGTTGAACCAAATTGTTATTTGAATTTAATCTGTATTTTGTTAAAAGCAAGAGAAGAAAAATGGTAGTTTTCAGAAAGTTAGATGATTTACTATTGTTTTCACCTGTTTGTCTCTGTTCCTGTCCATATCACAGCACAAGTTTTCCTTTCCTATACAAAGTACAGGTAGGTCCCTTCATTCTCTGGTTCAATTTTTTTTTTAATTTGGTTGATGTTCCTGCACTTTGCTGATGCTATTTAACCTGCTGTTTATCTCTCTTCCTGTACCTATTTTCCAGTGCAGTGCATTTTGCATTAATTTTCTGGTACATAACCTGAGGGATTTTTTAAATATTCAGCAGACTGGGAGCCTTTTTCGCTTGTGCTGAGATCCAGGTGAGGTGAGGACAGGACATCCACCAGCTTGGCAATTAATTACCAGCACTGAGAGGGCTAAAGGGCAGAGCTGCTCACGGTCAGCCACCAAAAAGCTCTCAGAAAACTGTGGAAGACCAAAGACTACCAGTGACAGGGAGGATCCATCAATCCCACAGGGCAGATCAGGGTCATATCCCATCCTCTGTGCCTGGAATCTGGGGCTTTGCACGGAGCTCCCTGCTTGAAACCTGATAGTACCTGGGTGTTCAGCTCAACTTTCTGTAGCAAATGTGATTTTAGCAATTGTTTTATACTTCAGTTACTGCTTCAACCAGTCATGGCTGTAATCTCAGATTAGATTTCAAACCATATTTTTCCTGATTTTCAGAAGACTCAGCAATACTTCAGAGCACTTCTTCCATCTGTTCACTGTGAATCTACATGGAGTCCCTAGTTCTCCCAGACAAGGCAAAATGGTACCTGGCAGTGTGTGTTTGCCTGCAGAATTCCCCAGAAATGTGCCATCTGTTTCCAAATGCCTAAAGGATCAGCAGTAATGGCAGCAGCTTTGAAACTGAAACCACACCTTACTTGAGCCCTGCTGTGGTGGGCACACAGAGCTCTGAAGTCAGTGCTGGCTTCTCATTCTATTTGTATTCCTCTTGCAGTGGTTCAAAAGAGATTTGCAAATGTAGGTCAGTTCTGTGTGGATTATTTAACAGGAATTCTCGCTGGAAGTGTTATTTATGCAAGTGTCAGGACCCAAACCTGGGAGCTCCATGGTGCAATGGGACACATCTTCCAGCTACTGCTTCTGTGGGGAGTTTGATAAAGGGGAAATTCTTGTCATACACAGGCAGTTTGAGGAGGTATTACCAATTTGCTATAATTCAAGGAGTAGTGCTACTAGTATAATTACTAGTATAATTCAAAATGCTGTGCTAGAGCTCTACACTGACAGCCAAGTCCAAAAAAGACTGAGACAAATATTTGCAAACCTTTATGAGCAACTCCATAGCATTGCCCAAGTTTGTTTTTGCACCTCCTTTAGACTTAGAATTTGTTCATCTGCTGTTTTGTTTGTTGGTTTTTTTTTTGTTGAAGGGGTGCAGGTGCCATTAGTGTGGATGAACTGAGGCTGGCTCCTTCTTTACCCCACCCTAGAAATGCTCCCTAATGTGTTCAGCTCAGTCTGCATCAAGTTCCATGTCTCTGGGACTGGCATGCAAGTCAGTTGGTTTAAGTAATAGCACACTGTGCTGCAATCTGCTGCATAATTATACACTTAATTAGATTCACAGTTTGCTACCTATGTCACACTGTGACAGGGCTTGCTGCTCTTGAGGGAGGGCAAAAAAACTCATCTGCTTATAGCTCAGAAAAGCATCATAACAGTTGATTTTCTCCCTGAAGGTTTGAGTTCCTCTTAGAAGAACCTGCAGAACAGATTAAAGCTCAAGTAATTACTGTTTATTAAATGTCAGTGGTGAACACCCTGCAATTAAAATAGGCCTTTGGGCTTGCAGGGGAAAAGCCCTGAGAACAAGATGATGATGACAAACACACTCAGAGCTATGGGATAAGCAGAGAGGAAATTTCAGTGTGTGAGTTCTGAGGGACCTGTGATTGTGAGGTCTTACATGACCATCACAGATGGCCTGGGTTGGGAGGAACCTTACAGATCATCCAGTTCCAACCCCCCTACCATGGGCAGGGAGACCTTCCACTATCCCAGGTTACTCTGAGCCCCATCCAGCCTGGTCTGGAACCCTGCCAAGGATGGGGCAACCACAGCTTCTCTGGGCACCCTGTGCCAGGGCCTCACTATTCTCACAGGGAGGAATTTCTTCCCAATATCCCATCTAAACCTGCTCTCTGTCAGTGTGATGCCATTCCCCCTTGTCCTCTCACTCCAGGCCCTTGTCAAGAGTCTCTCTGCATCTTTCTGTAGGCTCCCTGGAAGGAGCTTCAGGCCCTGGAAGGCCACAATGAGGTTGATATCTCATGAGGTGAATCACCTTCACACAGGGTAAAGGTATGTTCTTACCTGTTATTCTACAAAATATCTCTCTTCAAAGTATCTTCCTTATACATGTTTAATCTGCCTGAAAACTCTGTGATGGGCACTGCTTGTGTGTGTCAGCAAATATGAAAGAGCCTAAGTTTACCCTTATTCATTTTAAACAATAGAATGTTTTGGAATGGAAGTATACATGGGGCTCTGAGCAATGTGGTCTAGTGGATGGTGTCCCTGCAATGGCAGAGGAGTTGGAACTGGATGATCATTCAATCCTTCCAGCCCAAGCAATTCTATGATTATATAAGTATGTCATTTGATCCTTCACAGAGCAATCCTTCCATCCTTCTCTGTGAAACGAGATGAAAAAATGGGCATAAAAATTTTTATTTCTCATCCTGTTTGTCCTCTTCCTTTCAAGATAGAAACTTTAGAAGTGTCTGACTGCTCAAAGCCTCTACAGATGGGCTGTTTCCCTAAGCATGATGCTGCAACAGTGCATCATTTCTGGGACTATGTCAAGCTGTCCACACTTTTAAGTATTCAGAAACATAAGCCAACATCTCCCTCTGTAAGGGAGAAGTCCTTCACAACATCTTGCTGCTGCAATTGTGGCAGATTGCATTTGCACAGACCCTCCTAAGATACTGTGAAGTTGGTTATTGTGCATTTCACTGAGCAATTCCGGGATTTAGGAGCCTATGCTGTTAATTAGAAAAGTGGTTGTCCCTCGGCACTGGTGAGGCCACACCTTGAGTGCTATGCCCAGTTTTGGGCCTCTCTCTTTAAGTAAGGTCCCTTCTGTTCACACCATCCCAGCCTCATTGCTTGATAACCCCATCAACCGTTTCTTCACCAAACAGTTGGTCACTCTCTCCCTCCTCCATCATTCTTAGTTTAAAACTCCCCTCAGCAGGTTGGACAGTTCTCTGTCTTGGCTTTTTTAACTCTGGTGTTTTCATCACCTCAAAAAGATTACTAGGAGCAGGAAAGATCCAGTAAACTTTACCAAAAAATACAAATAATAATAATAATAATAATAATGCCTGTGCAAGTGTTTCATACCTCTGATCTGTAGCAGTTTCCCATAATGCCGTTTAGGGTAATTTCTCATGCAAGCATAGTGCACACTATGCATAGCCCATAAATCTTACAATGGAATAACCATTCAAGCTCTGAGTCAGAAAAGGGCTCCTTTGCCCCCTGCTTGTGGAAGGCTGTTCCAGAACTTCATGGTTCTGATCCTTAGGAACTTCTCCCCAATTTTCAACCCACATCTTTCCTCAGAGAGTGGAGATAAACAAGTCCATATGTCCTTCTTAAGCCAAGATTGTCTTTTAGCTTAGAAATTTCTCTCCTTTGTATTTTTCCCTCCTGGGAAACCAAAGAAGCTGTCAACTTCAACTTCTTAGGCAATTTCATTTTTAACTTAATTTTCTTAGGCAAGACAAAGTAAGCATTTTTCTTTTCGTTCAAAGGATTTTCTTAACTGCCTTCATAGTTTTGTCCTATTGATCTCTCGTAGTCATCCTGTAATCAAGCAGTAAATGGAGTCTTCATTCTTTTTCAGTCTGAACACATAGCAGAGGAGAGATTCTGTTCGATCTCTGAAAAGACACTGTTTACTTGGTTTATTTAATGTGATTTCTATACTTATAGTCCTTAAGGTCACCCAATTTTTTTGACTGATTTCCCAGCCTTTCTGGAAAAGCCTGATTTAACAAACTAGTGATATGGCTCTTCATTGTCATTGGTATATAAGCAGCATTTTAGAAGTGATATCTGGAGTAGAAACTATCAACTATTTCTGGCAATGAGAATGAAAAACCAAGCAAACCAGATCTCCTTGTCTTTTCCACTTAAATAATAGATGTTTTATGCAAGACACTGATGGGGGGAACAACGAAAAAAAAAAAACCCTGACAATACTTAACTGCTTAACGAATAAAAAAGGGCAGGAAAAAGTTTGTCTCCATTTGAGGTGGGAATATAGGGTGGTCCTCAGCTTTGGAAATAAGGTTAAGGAAATGTCCAAATTGGCACCTACTTGAACCAGTTTTGGAGTTAAAGGAGAATGTGTTTCAAGGTTGAATGAAGTGCCTCTGGAGTCCACAGGCAAGGACATTTCATTTTATTGTCAATAGGACTGAGAATTTTTAGAAGGCATTATGATTTTTGCAAAATTTGCTTCCACCCAATCCCAAGGCTTGAAGTCCTCTGGCTCCTGCAGAGCACGGCTCTAGAGCAAACTTTGTGGCTTATGTCCAGAGGAAAGGCAGGAGGTTTCCTAATTCCTTTCTTCACAGCAGGAGCCCTGGGAGGTTTGGGATGAGGAAAACTGTTGTTTTTGAACATGAGGCACTTCAGAGCTGGGTAAGGCTCAGGACAGTGTGAGAAGCTGCTGCTCTCAGTTGGATGCTGCACAGCTCAATGAGCAGCCTCAAGCCAGCTCTCAGGGGTGAAACATGGGAAAAGAAGGTAAATGCATTCCTTCGTGTGTGGAGCTACCAGAATGGGGACTCTTACCAGCCAAGTGGGGGAGTCCCCCAGTTGCCAAAAGGGACACAGATTTGGAGGTCACTGTGAGTTTAGCTGAATGTGAGGCAGTGGTTCAGCCAGGTTAGTCCAGTGCAAGTGTAGTGAACACAAAGCCAAGCACTGAAATATTTGCAAGACTTTAGGAAATATTCAGAAAACAGAGGCCACAATGCTTTGTGTCTCTAGTAGTTTTGCATTACCTAAATTCCTTCCTAACCTGGGGATTTGTCTCCAGGTAGGTTTGAAATTAGAGAAGATATTACTAATTTTAGATTTCTGTCCAGGCTTGCAGCTGTGCACAGCTCTAGTCTAGTTATAGTTGTGTGAGAAGTGAAAGGTTCTGAGCCTGCAACTTCAGGTCTGTGGTGAGGACTCCTGTATCTTCTCTGATGTGATACAAGGAAAAAGGTTTTCATCGTGAGAGTTGTTCACTGTTGGTAAAGCTCCAAGAGACAGTGAAATCCTCATCCTTGGAGAGGCTCAAAACTAGGTAATTTTTCATGGAATCATATCAAGAATGGCTTGGCTTGGAAGGGAACATTAAAGATTATCTAGTCCAAGCTGTGGTTACTATGCTGGATCACTGGGAACCAAGCAGTGGCCTCTCCATCTCTGTGTGTGGATGGTGTGCACCCAAACCTGTTACCAGTCTAAATAGAGCCTGAAGATATCTCTAGATCACAATTTAGACAGATTTGGGATACAGGGAGCTGAATTTTACCCAGGAGCTGGAGTTCCTGTGCCTGCTGGCTTCATCCCAAAGCCAGGACCAGCACTGCACTTTGAAAGGGCTCTCCAGCACCCTCCAAGGAAAACCAGATTTGATGGAGAGGAGGAGGTGATCAGCCATCCTTCTCAATTTAAAAGGTTTTCTTTTCTCTGTGGCCATTTGTGTTTCTTTTTAATCACTTGAAACCACCCTGGGACTGCTCTGCCTTGGCTGCTGCTTGTCTTGAGATTTGTGAGGATTGAGCTGCAAATTAGGACTGGTCAGTGTTGAAATGCTTTTTCATCCAGGAGGTTTAAGGCACCTGGCTGAACTTCTAGCCAAATCTCCTTAGTTCCAGCATGGACCCTGAGGAGAGATGTTCAATCACAAAATTCCACATGAGTTTCAGAATTAATTGATGGCAGGGCTGATTTCTTTGTTTTCTTTTTCCATGCAAAAGTGCCCTTTCTCTCCAGATTTTCCATGAAGTTTTGTTGTTTTTTTTTTCCTTGTTAAACTTTTCCACATCTCATTTTAACCCTTTGAAAATAAAGTGGTATTTCCCCTTTCTTCCTGCCTAAACCCTGTAGATGAGAAACTAAGCCTATTATTACAGAAAAATTAAATTTCCAAGTGATATCCTGTGTTTCCAAGTGATATCCTGTGTTTCCCACAGCCTTGAAATCAATATCTGCCTGTCTATGGGGGATTTCACCTCTTCTTTCCCGTGTGCCACAACGTCTTCCAAATCCTTAGGTCTTTGCAGTTGAAAAAATGCAACTCCACTTGTTCCTTGTAAATACTTTTTGAAAATGATGGAGAAAAGCTGCATAATTCATCAGAGAAGAATTCTGTTTTCTAAATAATTGAGCTGCATCTCTTCCCACTTCCTACTTCTGTCTATATTCACCCCCTGATTAAAGCCAGGAACATGCAGTGAGATAGGCAGCCAGGGATTTAGCCCCAAATGTGTCTCAGTCACTTTCCAAAATGTTAACAGAGCACTCACACAAGTCACAGCAGGCTTAATATGTGGCTGCCCTATAGGAAGAGCCTTTACTGAATTTCTCAGACAAAGCTCAAGATGCAGGCTCTGTGCTGCTGCCCCTGCTCAGCAGCCCTTGTGTAACCACTGCAAACCTGACATTTTCCTGAGGAATGTGTGTGCAAACACCCAGGGCACACATCAGGAGACACCTGAGCACTGGAGCTGATCACATCTTATTTCCTGCACAGGGATGAATTGTGAAAGGATTCTTCTTTGTTAACAAATGTTGAGGTTTGTTTTTTTTTTTTTTCCTTTGGAAGGGGAATTTCTAGGCTTTCTCTCCTCTGTGGAAACTTGCTGTATCAGAGATTTATGGCTTTCTGGTGCTTTAAGTTGAAATCCCGCAGTGGTGGCACTGCTAGAGAGACAAGGGCAGCTGCTGGGGCAGAGAGAAATCACGTGGCACTTGAGTAAAGAGCAGTTCTTGGACACTTTTAGCACAGGTCCTGCTCTGAGGCTGTGTTTTATGGCCTCTTTCTAGATATGCTGGCATGTGAACTGACAGGGAATGAGCTAGTGAGGGTTTCTAAGGCTGATTTGATTCAGGTGCTGCTGATAGTGGCTTTGAGGAACCTTTGTGTCCTCTGGGGGAGCAACAGTGCTCCTGGGGAGTCATTTTCGTCTCACAGGTGGGAAAAGTTTTGGGAGCTCAGCTGTCAGTGGTTGGTGCCTCAAGATTCTTTGACAAGGGGTAATTTCACACACACTCCTATTCAGTTTGCGAAATTGGTCTAGAAATGTTACTATAAACAGGTTCAGTTATTGTAAAATACAGTTTATACTGACACAAACCAAACCTGTCATGGGCAGGGACACCTTCCACTACCCCAGGTTGCTCAGAGTCCCATCCAGCCTGGCCTCGGACACTTCCAGGGATGAGGCAGCCACAGCTGCTCTGGGCAACCTGTGCCATGGCCTCACCACCCTCACAGGGAAAAATTTCTTCCTTATATCCAATCTAAATTTCCTTTCAGTGTGAAGCCACTACCCTTTCTCCTGTCACTACATGCTCATATAAATAGTCTCTCTCTCCTTAGCAGATTATTATTAAAATAGTAAAAAGTTGAGGAATAGATACTTGGCTAACAGATAATATGTCTGAAATTGATTATTTCCTCCCCATCCCCAATAATAAATCCAGCTCCCTGGATTTATGTCTTCGTGACGGTGCGAGAGTGCAAATATTCACTTGTATAGAACTTCCAGGTGAGAAAAGCTGCAGGTCTTGGTGGAGTAAAATTTCATAATGAAGTTCTTATTATAGAGTTTTGGTCTTAAAGTTCATTTAAGGTTGGCCACTGGTACAAAAATGTTGGCCTGGCCTCAGGATCAAACTTATTTTTAATTCAACTGATGGGAAAACACATCAGTGAGAGGTGTGCACCTCTCATCAACAGACAAGTTTCAAAATAAGTGTGTGATCAAACTGGTTGTGCACCTCTCATCAACAGATAAGTTTCAAAATAAGTGTGTGACAGAGCTCAGCTGCATGGGATTTGAATGTGAATGACTGGCTGGGGCAGAAAAATTTCTGGCAGTGTTTGTACAGCATAATATAGCCTGGATGTTGCCTTTGGGAAATATTTTAACAGGGACTTGAGGTATCCACTCACTTTATTTTGCATAGAATAGTCTATCTAACATACCTAATGATGATGGGTGAGAGACTTTATCTAATTTTTCCTGTATTGAACCTAAGAACTACTTCATATGCCCTCCCTAGTTAGGTATAATCATCACATTAAAAAAAAATTTGAGAAAGAGCAAAGTAATCTATGTGAAAGTCAGAGTATAAATGCAGGTTTTTCTTTCGCAGTAAAACTACTAAATTACGTCTTCTCAGCCTGAAAACTCAGTGTTTGCATATGAAATTGCAGAGAAGAGGATATTTACTTTACCTGATCCCTTTGCTTCCCTACTTAAGGAGTGAAGAGCTTTGATCTGAAGTTAATAAAAAAGAAGCATAATCTGTATAAAGCAGATGTACCCAGGAGACTTTTCAAATAGCTTTTCCATAAAAATTGGGGTTTTAATTGACAGCTAGGAAGTTGGGCCAAAAAAGAGACCTTTTTCAAGCTGAGATGCACATCCATTTTTCTATCTGACTCTTTAACAGAGGCTTCATGAGGAGGTATCAGTTCTTTGACTCCTGAGCTGATCTTTCTCCATGAAGATTTGATTCCCCACCTTCCTGCTGGAAAATTCACGTGGTGAATAGGATCTTTGTGATTAGGATGGTAAGTGGAGTGGCTGCAGAGTTTTAAGAGGTCTGTTCAATGTGACTTTTATATGCACTTCTGTATGACCAGTGAGTTGCCAAAGTTCTGCTGAGGAGCTTTGGAAAAATCATGGAAGTGTTGGCTGGAGGGCACCTCTGGGAATCCTCCTGCAAGGGCAAATTGCCACCAGATCACATCAGCCACAGCTTTGCCTGTCTGGATCTTGGAGGCTTTTGCTGATGAAGTTTCTGTGACACAGAAGCCCTTGAAAATGATACCTTGTCATTTGTGTTAACTCATCCCCCACAAAAGCTTTGCAGGAATCCATGGCTAAAGGAGAAAAAAATGTGCCCACAGCTGCAGAAATAAAGATTAATTGGTTTGTTGCTTTTCAAATGAATTGGTGTATTATATTTTAATAGTTTAAGCTGGTTCTATATTTAGCACCTATACTTCTAGAAAAAATTAAAAGGCTTTTGTTCCACTGATCCTGAGGATAATTAGGCTTCAAATTGGAGATCAGGACATGTAGAATGGGTTAGGGGAGTTAATTATTCAGAAACTGAATGGCTCAGATTTTTTCCTGTCTTTCAAAAGCTCTAAAGCTTAACTGTTTTTCCCAAAATAGGAGATTTTCACAGAATCAGAGAGTTATAGAATAGTTTGGGCAGGAAGTAGCCCTTAGGATCATCCAGTTCCAATCCCCTGCCATGGGCAGGGGCAGCTTCCACTATCCCATGTTACTCAAAGCCCCATCCAGCCTGGCCTTGGACACTGCCAGCAGCCACAGCTTCTCTGGGCAACCTGTGCCAGGCCTTAGCACCCTCACGGGGAACAATTTTTTTCCAATATCCAATCTAACCCTCTTCTCTGTCAGTGTGAAGCCATTGCCCCTTGTCCTGTCACCCCAGGCCCTTGTCAAGAATCTCTCTCCACTATGGATACACAGTTTCAAGAAACTCATGGCCTTGGTCTCCATCTTCTGCCTTTCCAGGGGTTGGTTTAGGGAAGCCTTGGAGGACAGAGTGACACATCCTGTTCATTATTAGTTTCTGTGTGTTTGCACAAAACACAAAACAAGTCAGAGCTGCACAGGCCTCTGAGCTACTACCATTTTATGGCATAATTCAGGGCCACAGGGCAGAATGATAGAATTACTCAAATTAATAAAGTGTTTCTGGATGTCCATAGTCCAGCCTGCTGCTCAAAGCAGCATTATATCTGAAGTGATAGCAGCATTATATCTGATAGTGATAGCTGAAGGTTGTGCAGAAATGTGTCAGGTTGGGTCTTGAAAACTTTTAGCGCCGTAGACTGCCTGTCACCACCACATCTCTACGCAGCCTGCTCCTGTGCTTTGATATTTTCCTGTGCCTTTTTTCCCCACCCTTATGTCCAGTAAGAACCCCTCTTGCTTCAATTCAAACCCCTTATCCATTGTTCTGAAGCTGGGCATGTGAGATCCCTGCTCTTCGGCCTTGGCAAAAGCCTGTCAGGGATTGGGTGGCCTTAATGTGTCCCCAGAGTTTTATTTTCAGGGTAATCAAGCTCCATTGCCTCAGCTTCTCCTCACAGGACAAACTCTCAAAGATGGACAACTTTGGTGCCACTCCACTAAAGTCATTCCAGGTTACTTTTAAAAGACTCCCTGAAATAGCCATTCACGTTTTAGGAGTGGTTTATGATTAATCCAAAAGGATGGATAATCCTGGCTAAAACATTTTGACTGGCTTTCCTACAGGCCTGTGCACAAATATATGAACACAGTGTCTGTTTTGTGTTCCCTTGACCTCCTGTCTTGGTCATCTCTTTAATTTTGTGTCTCTCCCATGACACCCAAGAAATCCTATAGTCTTGCCACAGAGAAAATACAGAGGTTTTGCCTTGGACTTGAATGAAGCAAAAAAGTTTGTCTTACTCCTACTGCTTTTGTCATTAATTAGGCAAAACATCAAGAAAATGCTTCTTAGAAATGTACATCTGTGGTTCTTCAGGTAGAAAAGACCCTGGATACTACTGCATATGTCTTATTATCATGGTAAATGTTTAAAAGTGCAAGTAATGTATGTTTATATTGAGTTTTCCTGTCAATTCAGATGAGCACATTATGAATAAAGCCTGGATTCCCAACTCCTCATGCCACTACAAAATAATGTTCCTTCTCTTCTCAGACTTGGTCAAGAAAATCACTTCAGGAATAGAAATGAATTATATAAGGCTGTACCCTGGCTATCTGACAACCTCACATCTTCCCAGTAGGCACAGTACTAACTTTATCCCAGCACAGTGCTCAGGCTAATATGAGTCATCTGATAACCTCTTCATTGTGCACTGACCTCAACCTTGGACCAAAATAAACACAAATTCAATTACAAACCTCTCCTTGATGCTCTCACCCTTCCTCCAGTGTGTCTGAAGCTCTGAGCAGCATGGCAGACTCGGCTTGGCTTTCTTTCCCATCCGGCTGTGGTGAAATGGGAGCTGAGCCTTGGGATGGGTTGTGTTTGTCCTCCAAAGAGCCTCAGACTCTGATCCTGTGTTTAGTGGGTTCAGCACTTGCTCTGCTCAATGCACATAGGTTGCTCCTGCCTGATGTTGAGCAGGAGTCCTCTGTGATATGGGAAAAGCCTTGCATCTCCCCCTCAAGGCAAGACCTGGTGTCTAATAACTCATTTCTTCACTTTCCCTACCTGCATTAACAGTTGGGAAAGATTTTTTGTAGGTTTATAATTTTTTGCCATTCTCCCTTCCTGACAGCCAGATGCAAGATGGGGATCTTCAGGAAGAGAATAGGGCACTTGGGGCAGAAAAAGAGCAGGAAGGATCAGTGATAGGATATTTTTGGGATAAGTTTTCCTCTGAAACAAGTCCACTTTGAAGACACAAACCTCTGTCTGTATCCAGGAATGACCGCCTGAGATGTGCTGTGTATGACAAGAGAGGGATGGCACATTGTTACACATGGATATGGACTTGTTAAAGCACTGCACCGAACAGAGATAACTCCAAGATTACTTCAGCCCTGCCACTGAGGGGCTTTGTGTCCTTGGACACTCAGCTTGTGCCTCTTCCCCATCTACAAAATAGGGCCCACCACTAAGCCTGTTCCAAAGTCATACCCTTTTAAGGGGAAGATTTAGGGTTTTGTGGTTTGTTTTGAGAATATTCCACGGGCCCAATCAATGGAGGATGCTGAGCATCCCTGCACCAAAAACTAAGCTGCTCATCTTCTAAAGCCTTGATTTAAATCTCACTGAGCTGTTCTCTGTGAGTAAATTATAAAATAAATTACCTTCGTTTCTGGAGCGATCCAGTCCTGATCTGCCTTGAAATAAATATTTGAAACTTCACAATGAAAAACAGATGTTAAATTCATGTTATTCTGCAGCGCCTCTGAACTGTTTGCTTGAAGATAAGCCCCCTTTCCTGTTCTTGCTGTGCATTGGTCATCTGTTCTCCAATATCTGAAACCACTAAAGCAGGAAAGTCATCGATGCGGGGGAAAAAAGGATAATGCAACAGTTTTTAAGGTGCATTTTCAGATGCATCATGCAAAAACTCCCTAAAAGATTCAATAACATTGTCATGTGTGAATTTACAAGGACACATGTATTTCTACAGCCAGGGGATAATTCTGTAAATAAGCACAGCCCTGCAACCAAATATGCATGCAAACATGCCCAAATATACCAAAATATTCGTATGAAGCCTGCACTTATTTGGCTTTAATAACTGCCCCCATACCTGGGAAGAGTAAAGGTGAATTTGACAAAAATGCTAAGTGTGAGTCAAGAAGTTTGGGTGGAAGGCTCTACTGAAACATGGAATCATTCTGTTGAAGAAGACCCTTTAAAAGTTGGGACTTGCAGGCACCAAGCACCAAGCACTGAATGTGACAGAGAAAGAAAAGATGATTCTGTTCTAACAAAGCCTACTCACTTAATTTGTACCCAAACCACCCCGGAATGAAAGGATTCTTTCATCTGAATGCTTCAGGCTCAATGCACCTTTTGTTTTACATGAAGCCTGAGGCATTCACCTCCTGTCACTTTGCTGGTGAGGTGCTTTACCTCCTTTATGATGCAATCTGAAGATCTTTGTATTCAGTAGAACGTTTCCTTTTCATGTCAGTTAGTTGGGGAAGAGCTGTGCACCTCACTCCTTTGAAAAATGGATTAATGATTCAGAAGTGCATTAACATTGAATGTCCACAGTCAGGCACCTCAGAGAGTGTGATCTTGACTAACTTGGAAAATTAACTTTCTCTTTCCAACATGGACTAAAACCACACAAACATAGCAGTTTCTTGTGGAAATGAAATAACAAGCTCACACATAAGTTCAAGTTTCTCTGGAAGGAACATTCTTGGAGTCTGGGGCAAGATTTTGAACTTGAGATCTAGTGTAGTGTCTCTGTATTAAGCACAGAAGGGGAAAAAAGGAGGTGGAGATAATGGTTTGCTTCCTAAGAAATCAGTATGAGATGATTTGGCATGGTGTAGTGCTTGGAGCTCATGGAATTCCTTGGTGCAAGTAATGGCAATCACTTGGGAAGAGCAGAGAGAAATCCATTTTGTGATGATCCCTAATTTTTTGTTCCTCACCCAGTTATCTGAATTGCAATGTCACTCTGTGCCTCTGACTTTATGTGCAGTTCACCCATGGAGAAGATTGTGGAGCACACAAATCCCTCAGCAGTATTTAGGTCTTTTTCTCTTTCCACGAATTCGACCTGTTTTAATACCTTTTAAAGGAACAACTCTGTAGCTTAAATAACTATCAAGTTTATATTTGAAATTTAAACCTGTGTCTGTTAGAAGGTCCTTGTCCATTCATTTTCTCTTCTGATCCAGGACAAAGTTCTGCATATATTTGCCATCTTGGAAGTGAGATCCCAGTGTCCTGTGGGTTCCTTGGACCTCAATTACTTTGATGTAATCCTGATGGCTGCCAGCAAATGTCTGCATGTTTACCCAGGAATAATAAATAACACTTTGGGCTCAGAAACAATGATTATTGACTGGAGGCTCTTCCATGTGTCTTCCTGTGAATTAAAAATTGATGATCAGACAAACCTCCTTTCAAACAATGAGGATGGTAGTCCATCCTTACTTGCAAAGATTTGGGAATTGCATTTAACCAAGGCTGACTGAGAATCTTCTGTGAGGACAGTTCTCTGATGGAAAATGCATATTATTAGCCATCAGCAGTAGCTGAGATTTAATGCCAAGGAAGCTTTTTATTTCCCCCTCTCTAGGATGAATATAGGGAATGATCCTTGGTTCTCTGCTCAGAGGAAACTCAGGAGCAGCTGCCAGGTGGGGCTGAACTGCAGCCGCCTTGCTGCCTGTTCCACTCATCAGCATCCTTGGAAGCCAGGCACTGGGAAAGGGCAGAGGAGGCTGTTGTTCAGCCTTATGGCTCTTACAAACAGACACTGTTGGATCCTCTTTCTCCGTAGGAGCAGGTGGGGAAAATGGGGCAAGAAGGAAATGCATACATAAGGCACCAAACCCTTAATGACAAGCATGTTGAATTTCCACAGGTGTATTTCTGGTGCAGTGAACTGATAAAAAGTGGAAGTCAGGCATATGGTGTTCCTTTAGGTTATCATTTCCTTGGCTGTCAGAGGTCAGGTGAATTCATCTGACATGAGGCAGAAGTGGATATAGAATCATGGAATGGTTTGGGTTAGAAGAGACGATTAAGATTGTCTTGTTCCACCCCCCGCCATGGGCAGGGACACCTTCCACTATCCCAGGTTGCTCAGAGCCCCATCCAACCTGCCCTGGAACACTGCCAGGGATGGGGCAGCCACAGCTGTTGTCTGCAACCTGTGCCAGGGCCTCATCACCTTCAATTCTTCTCACGGAAGAATTTCTTCCTAGTACCCAATCTAAACCTCCTCTGTTTAAATGCATTCCCCTTTGTCCTGTCACTACATCTCCTTGTAAAAAGTCTCTCCATGTGTTTTTTGTAGGTTCCCTTCAGGTGCTGGAGGGCTGAGCAGTTTGCCGTTGCTTTGTTGCCACAGTGCTCAGCTGGATCCAGCTGCAATGTCCCCGTAAGTCAGAGATAATCAGCAGATGAGACAGAGCAGGAACAGCATGGCCACAGAAACCTCTGAATCTGTCACTGCAAGCTGGGAAGGCTTACATGTAATTGAAGAAATGCTGTAAGCAAACCTATTAAGTGGGTTTTAAGTAGCACCGATGTCCTTCTAACAATACAGCAGAGGAATGACTCAGGTTGGTGTTGCCCCTACAAGGAGGCTGGAGCTCCTTTCTCAGAACATGTTCTTGCATTACCTTTACAGAAACATCTGCCAAAGGGGCCCACTGGAGTGGAAAGCAGCCTGATCCTTCCAGTGTTCCTGGGGGATGTGCTTGGGAGAGAGCACTGCTTGGCTGCAGAGAAAGAAATCTGTGCAAGAGTCATCCTCTGAAGGCTTGGCAAATATTTTTCTGGTGTAACCTCCCTCCTACATTGTTTGGGAGCACACAGGGAGTGTTTTACTGGGCTGCAGTGATCTCCACAGCCTGGGCATCAGGTGCTGCAAAGAGCTCAGCATTTGCAGAATTAGCTCAGCATTTGCAGAATTATTGGTCATTTTGGGCTTATAAAAATAGATGTGATCTTTAAGGCTCCATTCCAATAGCTAGCTCTGATGACAGCTCAAAATGCCTCACAAAATGAAGTGCAGTTAATGCTATTTCTGTCCTGAGCTAATCTATGGTTTTTTTTCTTTTTAATTATTATTCTTAAATATTAATAGCAATGTCTCCACAAATGATCCGAAGTTCAGAATTCCACATTTCCTGATCATTTAGTCAAGCCATTCCTTAAGCTAGGTGCTACTTATGCTAAAATGGCTGAAAGAGCACTTCTCAGCAGGGTAAAAACCTGAAGGATTGGGATCAGTGTCCTTAGGTGAAATGGTTCCCTTGGGAAAAATCCTAGAGAAGCTGCTTCTGAGAACCTACTGGGAAATAAGAGTAGTTTTGTTTGCTTTTTAAAAGTCCAGAATAATTCATTTATTTTTAGATGTCTGGCAGTGAATCTGGCTGCTTTAGGGATGCTTAAGCTCTTAAATTCAAATGCAGTTTCTTGTTTTTCCTTCAACACCAAGATGCCAGCAATAGTTTTGATTCCACAGACCTGTCAGTTCAGTTTTGTTTGCTTGACTGACAGTCTGATAAAGCCTTGTTTGCAAATATTTTGGTTCCAAGAATTTGACTGGCCCATCACAAAGGTAGGGATTTATAACAGGAAAAGATTAGGAGATGATATATGTTGTAAAGAAAGCTTTTCCTAAAAATCAGGGGCTACTCAAAGCAGAGTTCTAGAAAGGGTTAGCATGTGATGATGTGTACAAACAGGAAATGAAATTTCTGGGTTTTCAGGGCTGTGGAACTAAAACATGATAGGAGCTTTATGGCTCATATTCAAAAACAGCTTCCATGATAAATTTAAGGCTCCTCTTCATCTTTTAAGAAATAATTTAGGTATTTTCCCACAGAGGATTATTGACTTCAGTGAGAGCCAAATCAGAAAAAAAATCCAGTCTGAACAGAAGCAACTGGAGTTTGAAACCTTGCTATGGGAAAGGCATTATGTATTTTTCATAGAAAGCAATAAAATATTAATTCCTTTTAGTGACTGAGATGAAAAAAAGTATTAGAACTGGGGCAAAAGAATTGCATTATTCAACCACATCCTCTTCATTACATGTTATTAAAGAGATGCTCGATATTTTGAGAGGAAAAAGGCTTTTAGAGTTCTGGTTATTAGAGTAAAAAGTTAAAATTTTGTCAGTCTTGGGAGAGAGAGCTGAGGCTGAGGGAGATGTTCCCACTCCTTTCTTTCTAAAGAAGTGAGCATCAACATTATAATTAAGGAATTTTGTTTGACCCTTGTGCTGAAACAGCATTTTACAGAAACGTTCATCAGTACAGCCCTCAGCAGTGTTAGAGCCTGGCTCCACTGACATTCCAGGCTCCCTCCCAGTGATCCCAAAAGAGGTCAGAGGGATTCCACCAGCCAAGGAAAACTGCTCCCATGCCTGTCCCTCCAACAGTACCTAAATTACTATAAAAGGCTGCTCCTGGGTCCAAGATCATGTAGTATTTGTTCCTTACAATCACAGTCCATTGGGTGCTGACATCTTCACAGCAAGCCTTGACCTGGTCAATGCTATAAAAAGTTAATTTTATGGATTTCTCATTAAACTCCAAAGGGTGGTTTAGGAAAGTTTGTTTTACAGGCAGCTTGTGCCTGTTCAGTGTGGGGTTTTCAAAAAACAATAATGAAAGTGGTGCTGCTGTTGTTCCTCCTCCCAAGAGCTGAGGCCTGGCTTGGCAGGCATTAGGAAACTGTTGGATATAAGTGGATAAGACAGATCTAATGGGAAAGATGTCATGGAAAGAGCGTGATGCACTGCTTTGGGCTGTGCACAGAGCTTAAATCCTTGGTTTAATCTGGTGCCAGCTCCATTATAGCTTGCAACTAGGATAGAGAGCTTTTTTCCTTGGCTTCTGGTGATCCTGAAACTCTTCTCCTTTGGAGGAGCCTTTCCCACATGCCTCAGGTTGATCACATCCCAATGAGATAATTACATATTGGTTCTGTAGATGTGTTCTGCAAGCAGCAGCTGGAGCTTGAAGAAAACACCCTTTCCTTGGAACCCTTGCTCTCAAAGAGGTTTTACAGCAAAGTTCTCCCAGGTCTGCTTCCAAGATTAACACAGAAGGCTTTAAACTGCATCTAGTGCTTAAAAATGTGACTCTGCCAAGCTCCAAACCTTGAAAAAACCTAAAATTGGAGGTCTCATATCAGACAAATTTGCAGTATAGCTCTCTTCCACTGCAGTTTAACACATTGCTCAGATTCCATTAAGCTGTAGCACAGGACATAGCCAGGGAAGTGCAATGGCTTTTGTTTCCTAGATAAAGGACATTAAGGATGAAACAATACTGTATTCCTGATAAAACAAGGGAGGCAACATTGCTGGGAAACTAAAGAAAAACCCCAAAAATCAGTGGGCACCTCAGACTTTCTCCTGTCATTTTTCTCTACCTTCCCTACCTCACTGAGCAATTTACGTATTAAATTCTTTTTTTTTTTGCCTTTTTTCCTTTTATTTATGGAGCCAGTTCCTCTTGCCCTGAAATCTGATTCAGACTGAAAGAATCTGAACTTGTGGCTCTCCAGTGGTTTCCAGAAAGTCCTGGAGCAGACACAGATGATTTTTGCATGGGTGATTTCTGTCAGATATTTTTCATCCTCACCTTATTTGTGACTCTCACATTTCTTATTCAGTTTCTCTGCAATGCCCCACTGCTTCCCAGCAATTTTCATTCAGGGGAAGAGATGGTTTTTGTTACAGAGCTAATCTTACATCTGTTTTTATTGCTGTGTATTTGAAGATCGACTTTGTGTTCCAGTGGTCAAGAAGAGGGGAAGTCATTTCTGCCCTTTATAGGCAAGAAGGGTGGGAAGGCTGTGTGAATGGACTTAGTCTGATACTGAGTTTTGTACATCAGGTTGAGCTTTAATTGAATTTGGTGCCTATTTGCTTTTTATTCAGTAATAATAATAATGATAATACCAAAATACTAAGTTCAGTGATCATGCTAATGTTATATTTTGAGGAATATGGTAAAGCCCTCTCTGCCCCAGCTGGAAGGTTTCTTGTTGATCTTAAGACTGCTCAAATGAGATTTTTTTCATGTTGCTTGTCTACGTCTGAGCTAATTTGCTTGTTTGTTTTTGTTTTGAAAGCTTCTGCTAAAACAAACCAGAGAAAAAAAAAGATTTGGCTGTCTCTAAAACAAAGTTGGTGGAAAATGTTTTGCTCTGCCTGTCAGAAATTATTACACTCATTTTGCTACAAAGCTCTCCTACTTTTTGAGCAGAGCCAGAAAATTTGGCAGGGAGGCTATTCTGATGTCATGGTGGTCTCTGCCATCCTTGAAGAAATTTTCTCAAAGCATTTTTTTTAACATGTATTTCATTACAGACTTGTCAGAGCTTTACTATGGAAGTGCCTGAGGATTTCTTAGCTCTGGGATGATCAGATGTTCCCATATCAGTTGGAGGGAGATGTTCTGGCTGGCCAAGACCTGCTGCTCCTGGCAGGGAGAGATGGGATAACAGGTGGCAGGCCAAGAGCTGTGTCTCCAGGGCTCTCCATGCCTCAAGCAGGACCCTGGGAAGTGGGAGGGCACAGAAATCAGAGAATGGGATGAAGGGAGAGGCAGCCTGAGGTGAGAGAAGGAACACAGTGCTGTCAGCTGTGTCCTCACAGGTGGGGACATAAACCTCTTTTAGCCAGATGACCTTTGGAAGTCTCATCACTTCCATTCCAGGAAGTGGAATGGAATCACTTCCATTGCCTGTGAAGGGCAATTTGAAGTCACAGAAAGGCCAAATCCTTTCCCTTCTCTTTGTGGCTGGGGACTCTGGACAGGCAGAGGGGGTGGATGGATGCATGACACACAAGGGAGGGGGCTTCTCTTGCAACAGAGAGTTCCCTTCACATCAGAGCGGTACAAATCTCATTAAAATCTTTCTTTATTGTTCCTTCTTAATAAAAGAGAGGGTGAGTTTTGTGATGATACAGGCAACATCTAACAGACTGTTAGAACTTGTTAGGGACTAACAACTTCTAATGAAGTAATTTAAATGTAGCGAATTTCCACAGCTGAGGTGTTTTGCTACTGTTGGTTGGTTTTCTCTTGGGTTTTGTCTGTCTCTTTTGGTTTTGTTTATCTTTTTAATAAAGTTGAAACAGGCTGCAAGTGCATGTGACTTTAGAGATGCCCTCTCTAGTAGGCATCTCTAAAGTCACATCATCTAGTCCATCCAGTGGATGTTTCACTGGGTGATCTCAGCCTCTCAGGGATGTGTGTTAAGGGATGCTGTAAGTGGCCAGCAGCTCCTAAACTCTCCCCAAGTTTTCCAGACTTTCACAGGCCCCCCTCAATTGTCATGGCTCCTCCTGTTCCTCATTGCCCTCATCCATTGAAATTAGTGACTGAAAATTTTTGGTCTTTGTAATTTCTCAGTTATCCCTTTGTGTCTCTGTGTGTTTTTTTTTCTTTTTCCCTTTATTATCACCTTTCATAGAATCATAGATTCACAGTATGGTTTGCATTGGAAGGGACCTTAAAGATCATTTTGTTTCAACCCCCTGCCATGGGCAGGGACACCTTCCACTACCCCAGGTTACTCAGAGCCCCATCCAACCTGCCCTTGGACACTTCCAGGGATGGGGCAGCCACAGCTGCTCTGGCCAACCTGTGCCAGGGCCTCACCACCCTACCAGGGAACAATTTCTAATTTCTTTCCAATATCCCATCTAAACCTACTCTATGTCAGTGCAAAGTCATTCCCCCTGGTCCTGTCCCTCCAGGCCTTGTCAGGAGTCTCTCTTTGCATTAAAAGGGTCCTTGACTGAGATGCCTTAAAGAAGCAGAAGCTTTCTCCTTCTGCATAGCTTTACACAGGATGTAAGGCACTGATCATTTCCTGGACCACTAAGAAAACATTGCACCGCCAGCTAAAACCATCAGAGGTGCCACTGGCAGCATGTACAACCTGCTCTTAGCCAGAACTCCTTGCAAGGGCATTCTGGACTTGGGCTAACATAATTTTCCTCACTGTATGTTTGGAAGCAGTGGATGGGCACCCAGATGTAGAGAGACTAAATGCCACAGCAGAATTCTCAAGAATCTCTTGTCATTTTGGAAATATGACAAGAGATTTTTCTGCATGGAAGCAGGCCATCATTGAAATGTTGGGGTTTTGGTTTTAGCCAAAGTTAAATGAAAGGATTGGAGCAGAAGGAACTGGAAAATGGGGAAGGATAGAAGAGCAAACTAAAAGGCTGGGAGAAGATAGAAAATGGGAAGGAGGATGGAACATGGACAGGAGCTGAGGGACAGGATAAAAGGATAAACACTTGGGACCACCTCAGGGCCTCTAGGATGGAAATAAATTAAAGAATGTAAATTGAATATTGGAGTGAAGGAGCAAAAGGGGTTGAACAGACCCACAAGAAGACAAAGTCCAGTTGAAGCATGACCAGAGCTGTCCAAGTAGTTGCATCGGATGCTGCAAAACCTGACACAGTATTTGTATACCTCAGTCATTTTAAGCTGCCTGGCAAAGAGCTGTGAAACCCTCTGTCTTTCCCTGGTGAGGGGTCTGCACGCTGCTGTCACTGCCTGTCACACTCATTCATTTGCTCACACACCACAGAGTTGTGTTGTGAACCTAAAAACTATGACAGGCCAGAATACTTTTCCTCCTGTGATAAACAGAAACGTTAAGTTCCTAAAGTACATCCACAGTGTCTCTCTGGGAAAGGGCATTTGAAAAAACCCCAAGGTATGTACATGGGAAATACTTAAGAGATTTAAAAATAAAGGTTTAAAAGTTACTCGTCTGTAGATAGAATTTTGGGGGGAAACCCAAGACAAACACAGTATTAAAGGAACTTTGGGTTAACAGAAGTACTTGAAAGCTAGAAAATATTTGTGAGAAAGTTTCTGGTACAACCTGTTTTGTCTTCCCCTCCCCCATTTATCCCAATATTGTGACAAAATCTTTAGTTATACCATTATATATTTTTGCCAGTACATGAACCTGTCCTCATTCAACAAACAGAAAGGACAGCATTCCAGAATAGTCTGGGCTAATCCAGGGAATAGGATGTCACCTTCACTTTGTGGAAGTGCAATTCTTCCTCCATCAGTGGCAGTGGCACAAGCACCCCTTTCAAAGGGCAGCACAGAGACTGCCCAAGGCCTGGCTGCATGGAACTCTGAGCAACCTGGGCTAGGGGAAGATGTTCCCCCTGCCCATGGCAGGGCTTTGGAATAGGATGGTCCTTAAGATCCCTTCCAACCCTGGCCTTTCTGTGATTCTGAGATGGGGATGGAGGGTTTCCCATCAGAGAATATTCAGGTTTACTTCTATTTTGGAAAATTGGGATTTTTTTTTTAATCCCTGCTCATTGTGGTGATGCATGAAATCATGATTGATACGTGGGTATTGTTAGATGCCCCAGCCTTCCTCACCTTGTCTGGTTCTTTGAGATCTGCAGTTACATGAATTGAGAACTCTTTGAGTACTTTCTTCTCTCTGGGAGTGTAATAAAAATAGGAAAGCCAAGGTTTCATTGCCCATATGCAGTGAAATCACTGCTCTTTCCTACCCTAAGTGACTCTGGCATTCTGTGAGATGCAATGTTTCAAACCCAGGCCTTCACTTGGACTAGAATAAGGAGGCTGAAGGCCTCAGGGATCTGACCATGAACATTTTATGCCGCAGGAGTTGATGCCTGGAAGATCATTAATAAACATCCTTCAGGTTTCTCCTGCTTTCTGGTGAGAGAACAAACCAGGAGAACTCCTGTTTCCAAGTGGTGTGCCCAACAGCTCTAAGGCTCAAGCTAATTCTGCTTCCCTCCCCTGTTCAGCACTCTCATTTATAGATTTATGGCTCTGAGTAAGAAGGGAAGTATGAAGTTGGCTGTAATTGGTACTGTGCCTAAGTGTAAATTACCATTTCAAATGGGGATGCTCTGCCAGCTATTGCATTTTTTTTCATTTTCTCTGTCTACTGCTCTTTTTAGACTGGGGGGATTTGTTTGATGTGTGGAATATTTTGGCTCCTGGGAAATGAATCCTACCCCAGGGCCTCCAGCCTGTGGGAGGTTCTGTTGTGCCTCCCAGACTGTGCATTAGGGTGCTGATGGATGATTTTAGAGGTGCATTGATCACCAAAATATATTGCAGGCATGGAAGGTGTTCTCGTGTCTCCATTTAATGGGGGTGAGAGTTACAAGATGTCACATGAGCAAAGCATGTCAAGCTGTTCTGCTGAAGGCCCAATGGCCATCCAGCATCCCCAGCATGTACTGGGCAGCCTTCAGCCCCAAAAGGAGTTTTGGAAAAGGGATATGAAAAGTATTTTGCTACCGGGTTGCAAGCAAGTGAAGAAACTGTAGTAGGGTTATAGGGACAAGAAGCTCCATAACTGGGAAAAGTACCTGAATGTGGGAAGCAGAAGATAGGGGTAGCACAGGAGCCATGAAGGAGGGAATTGTAAAGTTCAGGAGATGATGAGGTGACTGGGAAATGCAGGAAGACAAGGAAGTGGCTAAGAAGTTTTGCATGCCCTAGCTTCAAACCTGGATTCCTACTTGGGATATCTTAGTTTTGGAGTGAGTGTCTCTGGGTTTGGCTTTCCTGAGAAAATGCTACACAGACACAATTTTTTGGCAGCTGCAGTGCTGATCACATCAAATCCTGCAAAAGGGAGCTAAAAGAAATCCAAAGGTGGCAGTGTTACCCAAAATGCTGAGCCACGTTTGGGGGTGCATCCAAAGGAATGGTTGAAACTGAACTCCTATGCTGCAGATTGACAGTGCCTGTATGGACCAGGCCTGGAAGGACAATGTCCCTCCAGTTTTTGGAGCAGGATGAGGGCCCAGAACTGGGTGTCCTGTGCAAGCCAGAACAGTTCTCCCCATGAATCTCTGAAGGGATTTTTGTGCACCTTGGCATTAATGATCAATACAGCCTGCGGAAGGATGTGGTCATCAGAAACTCTTGAACCACAGCGAGGTGCCAGACCTGCGTTGGAGATGTGATCACAGCTACTGCCTCAAAGAGGAGCTTAATGGCACCCTTAGGTGGCACAGGCCTCATGGTATTGGCTTCAGAGCCAGCACCCAAATCTGTCTCCAGGGAGCGTTATGGTACAGCAGTGTGGCTTTTGGGGATGCTGTTCTTGTCCCTCCCGACATCTCCGCATCTCCCTTGCCTCCAGCTCCGCAAATTGTGTGCCATCGGGATCTGCTGGCCCAGCAGGATCTGCACAGAGGCTGAATTGTGGCAGCTGGTATTGCCTCTTAATATAGAAGTGAGGGAGGGGTGTGGCTGCACAGGCAGCGCGGTGCGGAGCCGCTCGGGAGCAGGCTGCTTGCTGAGAAGAGTTGTGTTGCACACTGCAAGGGCTTCTGGCATTAACACTGAGCCTGAGTGCACCGTGAGTGCACCAGAGGGACAGTGGCTTCTGAAGGGCTGTCAGGAGCAAGCCCAGGTGGTGCAGAGCAGCCGGAGCGCCTGCTCGGAGCTGGGCTGTGGCAGGAGGGTTGGAAGGGATGGGATGTGGGAGCACCTCGGCTGCCTGGAGCACGGCTCGCCCAGGTAGCGGGAAGCCCAGAGCTGTGGCAGCATGGAATGTCTGTGTGGGCTGGAAACTGGTCCTGCAAACCAGTCTGGAGCTCCATGCTGACTCTGCTCTGCTGACTGAAGCTCACTCCTTCGAACCCAGCACAGGGTGAGCTCCATCATGTAGACATGCCCTGTGTGTCCTCTTAGAAACCTCGGGAGCTTTCTCATCCCTCCTGAAAGCTGTTTTGAAAGGATTTCTCAACAGTTAACCCTGCAAATGAATAAATCATAATTATGATTCAAATAATCCCGGGAATGAATAATTCATTGTAATAATTGAAAAAGAAATTTCAGCAACAAGCATTTTACTATTACAAAAGCAAACATTGATCCTTTTTTTTTTATTTTTTTCCAAAGACTAGGTATATTCTCCAGCAAAGTCTTTTTCATCTGGCTGCCATACCCCAATTATGTTTAAAATGGAACAAAAATACACTTCCTTGTGTGACAGCCATCTCTCCATAAATGAAAAAATGTGCTTTCTTTTGCAACAGCCATCTTCAATGCTAATGAGCAAGAAAGGAAAGGGGATTAAGTGACATTTAATTCATATTCACCTTCTTCCTGAGAACAGAGACAAAGAAAGCAGCCACAGTCAGCTGATCAAAATGTCCAGAGCCTGAACCAGAAATTGCCAGCTAGTTAGGAGGGACTGTGAGGAGGGAGGCATAAAAAGGGGAATGTTTTCCTCTAGATCCGTGCTGCTAAGAGATGGTGTAGGCTAAGCACATGGCTTGCAGCCAGCAAAGGCATCAGATGCTGCGATGGTAAAAGCCTGGTTAATAACATTTAGCACCGACAAAGGGCTTTCAAGGGAAAGACAGACTTTTGTCCTATGAAGGATGGAACCAGAGTCACCTGTTAGCCAAATTTCTGTCTTTCAGGAGAAAGTACAGTGTCGTGAGTTTCTCTGTGCTTTCAAATGCCGAGCATGACAGGGACGGGGCAAACCACAGGTTTCTAAAGACAAAAGGAGCTGGTAGTCTGATTGCTTGTGAAATGCAGATTCTGATTTTGTGATTTTGGGAACATTTAATGCTGGCTTTGTAGTGATGGAACAAAAAAAAAAAAAAAAAAAAGCAAGCTCATGTGTTTGGTATGTGGGAAAAGAGGCAAACTCGATCCACCCCAAATGAGGAGAGAAACTGCATTTACCTGTATCTTTCCCCGGTTGCACTGTTCACCGTGACAGGTTGTCTCCATCTGCGGATGGTCCGATGCCACCGTCGTGCTTGCATCATGGCAATGACATTTATAAATGGAGGTCCACGAGCCACAGGCATGGAGTGACTGGCTCAAGGTCAACTCCAGCCTGCGGCGGGGACGGGAACAACACCGAGGTCAGCCCGGTTCCACGGCTGAGCTCTGAGCCCTGCCCGGAGCCGGCGGCGTTGGACAGCCCCTGGCAGGGGCTTGCCTGAGGGGACAAGGGCAGGACTCCAGGGGGGAGAGGTCGGCGAAAGAAGGGAGCCGGCGGTGCCGCCCTTTGGACCAGCTGTTGCGAAGCTCCTGGCCGGAGAGCTGATCCGCCAGCGGCTTCCCCTCGAGGGTCTCCCCCGAAAAGCCGGCGCCCCTGGGCTGGGGCTGCCGCGTCCTCCGCGGCGGGGGGAGAGGTGGGGCGAGCATCCCCCGTTGGCGGGTGCGCGCATCCGTCTGTAGCTGAGCGTGTCGGCGCTGGCGCGGCGTGCGTGTCTGTGTCTGTCTGTCTCCGTGCGGGTGCCTGCCTGTGTCTGCGTGTGCCCTTCTCCCCGTGTGTGACACCGTGCGTGTGTGCTCGCACACCTCCCTCTCCCGCTCTCTCTCCCGCGTGTCTGTGTCTGTGTGTCCCTGTGTGTGCGCGGGGAGCGCAGCGCGGAGCCGGGCGCGGCAGCAGCGGCAGCAGCAGCAGCGGCGCGGTGCCCCGAGCCCCGCGGCCGGAGGAGGAGCCGCGCCGGGAGCCCCGCGGAGTCGCCGGGCGAGCGCGGCCGCACCGAGGCGCAACAGGCGGATGGCGGCGGGCGGCCGGCGCTGAAGGCGAGCGGGGCGAGGCGGAGGGGCAGGGAAGGGCAGGCGAGGAAGGGTAGCGCCGGGCAGAGCGGGCGAGATGCGGGCGGAGGAGCCGCTGGCGCTGGCGGCCCCGCGGGCGGGCGGAGAGGGGGAGGCGGAGGCGCCGGGCGAGGAGCGGAGCGGCGGCAGCTGCTGCAGCAGCGAGCGCCTGGTGATCAACATCTCGGGGCTGCGCTTCGAGACGCAGCTGCGGACCCTCTCCATCTTCCCCGACACGCTGCTGGGCGACCCCAGCCGCCGGGTGCGCTACTTCGACCCGCTCCGCAACGAGTACTTCTTCGACCGCAACCGACCCAGCTTCGACGCCATCCTCTACTACTACCAGTCGGGGGGGCGGCTCCGCCGGCCGGTCCATGTGCCCCTCGACATCTTCCTGGAGGAGATCCGCTTCTACCAGTTGGGCCAGGAGGCTATCGAGACATTCAGGGAGGACGAGGGCTTCATCCCAGAGGAGGAAAAGCCCCTGCCGCAGCACCACTTCCAACGCCAGGTCTGGCTGCTCTTTGAGTACCCCGAGAGCTCCGGGCCAGCCCGGGCCATCGCCATCGTCTCCGTGCTGGTGATCCTCATTTCTATCGTCATCTTCTGCCTGGAGACCCTGCCCGAGTTCCGCCAGGAGCCCAAGGGACCCCAGCCTGGCTTCGGGGAGGCTGCGCCTCTCGGGGACGAGGCATTGCTGCTTCCCCCGCTGCCACCGCCGAGCGGGACGCCCCCGCCCCTGCGCCCCGCCGCCGGCTCCGGCCCATTCTTCACAGACCCCTTCTTCCTCATCGAGACCCTGTGCATCATCTGGTTCTCCTTTGAGCTCCTCGTGCGCTTCTTCGCCTGCCCCAGCAAGCCCGAGTTCTCCCGCAATATCATGAACATCATCGACATTGTGGCCATCATCCCCTACTTCATCACCCTGGGCACCGAGCTGGCCCAGCAGCAGCAGCAGAAGCAGCAGCCCGGGAGCAGCAGCAACAATGGGGGCCAGCAGCAAGCCATGTCCCTGGCCATCCTCAGAGTCATCCGCCTGGTCAGAGTCTTCAGGATCTTCAAGCTCTCCAGGCATTCCAAGGGGCTGCAGATCTTAGGGAAGACTCTCCAGGCCAGCATGAGGGAGCTGGGCCTCCTCATCTTCTTCCTCTTCATTGGGGTGATCCTCTTCTCCAGTGCTGTCTACTTTGCAGAGACTGATGACCCTGACTCGCTGTTCACCAGCATCCCTGATGCTTTCTGGTGGGCAGTGGTGTCCATGACCACCGTGGGCTATGGGGACATGTATCCCATGACCATTGGTGGCAAGATTGTGGGCTCCTTGTGTGCCATCGCTGGTGTGCTCACCATTGCCCTCCCTGTCCCTGTCATTGTGTCCAACTTCAACTACTTCTACCACCGAGAGACTGACCATGAGGAGCAGTGCCAGTACACCCACGTCACCTGTGGCCAGCAACAGTCACCCTTCTCTGAGCCCAAGAAAGGGGACAGTAATCAGTCCCTCAGCAAATCTGAATTCCTGGAAGCAGAAGACCTGGAGTCTATGAAATATTCCAACTTCATTCCTCCCAATAACCAGGGATATAAAGAGAAGAAAATGCTGACAGAGGTGTGATGGGTTTTGTTGTCCTGGGTCCAGACACAGAGCTGCAAGCTGCTGTTACAGTTGTCTTCCTACAAGCAGCTGGATCTATTCAGCATTTACATGCCAGACTGTGAATTGTGATACCGTAAACAGAATGATTGTGATAATGGGCTCTTCTGGCCTGATTTGCTGTTTCTCATTACTGTGTACAGCCAGAAATGTTCTTGCTTTATTCTGTGGAGTGCTAGCTGTCATCCCCACTCCCTTATGCATTTCTTTCTCTGCTTTTGATGACTGTTTTAATCCAACATTTGCTCAGAGACCAAGTCTTGTAACTCCACTAGCAGAGAAGTCCTTGCCACTACTTCAGTAGAGTAAACAGTTAAAGGGGCTACAAACATCTGGCTCGAGCCATGCTCTCAGTCCCTGTGCCAGCACGGTGCCCTTGGCTGTGGAATCAGTCACGCCTGCCATGCCATTGCCTTTGAATAATGGAAACGCTGCAGCCAGGATCACAGGGAGCTCTGCAGCTCTAAGGGAAAGCCAGCAAGCAGATGCCTGCCTTCTTTGCAACCCTTGGCATGCTAAAAGATCCTCCTGGTTTGTGTTTCAAAAAAAAAAAAAAGAAAAAAAGGTGCATAAATCTAAAAGCTCTTTGCTACTTGTGACCATACATCATGTATCAAAAACAGGCTTAAAGCAGTCAACAGGCTTGGTGAAGATTCTCTGTGTTTTGAGCTTATCTCAGCCTTATTTATGCCAGTGCCCTGATGTTAATTGGCTTTTATAGTACCAACTTAATCTTCATAGTGGTAAGTGCCTTCTGATACAAGGCGTGTTTGAGTAAATTCATTTGTTATCTGCAGAGTTCATCTTCACACAATAGCATTTAATGAGATGTGCTTTGTACTTCAGATACCCAGCTCTGTATTCGGGCATATGAGAGCAGTTGACCCCTCTGCTTTTTTTAATTGAGCATTTGTGTAGCTGAGGGAAGTTTGCATGTTGGTGTTTTGTTGATGTGGCAGGAAAATCTCGACCACAGAGAGCTCTGCACCTGTGCTGTGTGAGGATCGTGCTGGTTTAGCAAGTAACAGGCATAAAATGCTCCAGGGTGAGTGTGTCAACATTTGAAACTGAGACTGGCATGGATACAAACTTCCCTAAGCTGTCTCCAGACCCTTTAAATGAGGGGATCCTCCAGACCCTTTAAATGAGGGGATAAACAGCAAGCCCTGAAGAGAGGCTCTTGCTGTATTGCTGGCCTAGCCAGTTCCTGGTATTTCATGGATAAGAGCGACGGTAGTGTTTTTGTAATTGGTTTTGTGAGAGCAGTTTGTGTCAGCCATGCAAAATATGCATAGCTTGGCCTGCAGTGCCGGGTTTGCCAAGGGACCAGAGATTTCTATCTTCAAATACGCGTTTTACTTCCCAGATAATTTCATTAGTTTCAGTCAGATCAGCCTTACACCTAACTTTAAAAATGTTTCAAGCTCTGCCAGCAGGTGAGAAAGGGAAATGTATGCTTTCAGATTCCACTAGCAGATTTTCCTGCAAGGAAAAATCCTTCTTGTTTGAATTCTAAGTGTTTATTCTGCATTCACATGTCTGCATGTGTACGAAAGCAAAGGCAGCCATTAATGCCTTGCATCACACTGTATGAAATGCATATTGGAATGTACTGCATATTGCATGGCACACGTGTAATACATAAACCAGACATAATGCCAAAGTGCAAAAATACAGATAATAGATTTTGTATATATATTGTGCTTTTCAGCCATAAGACTAAGAATGCTAAAGGCATATCATAGAATCATAGAATGACCTGGGTTGGAAGGGACCTTAAAGGTCATCTCTTTCCAAAGAGGAACACCTTCCACTAGACCAGGTTGCTCAGAGCCCTATTCTTTAATATAGTAAAAACTGGCTATAGAACTGGTTGTGAGGTGGGATCTGTTTGCATCTTCATTACTCTCCCTGTTCTCAGTTGTATTGAGATATGGCTCCATGCCTAGAGTGCTTTTGTTGTAGCCCCTCTCCATCCTGGCCCTGCTCATATGGTAGAAGTTGTTTGTGCAAATCCTAACTACTCCATTTCTCCAGAGTGCTGTTGCCTTCTCAAATGTTTTTAGTGTGCAGGGATATCCCTTGGGGTCACCACACAACCATTATATTAAAACCTCTGCTCTCTCTCTCTTGCTGAAATTAGTAGGGAATTGCCACTTCTCTCCAGCTGGGAGACACAAGTTTGATGTGTGTGTGGAGATTCTCAGTTCGGTCGAAGAAAGAACAGAGATAATTTCTCCCCGGCTGAGCCTAGGAATCGCAGAGGAAAGAATTAGAACAATTATTATCTCTCTTTCTGTAACCATTGTTTATAGTTATGGTTTTCCACAGTGTGCTATTCATAGTGCACCAATAGTGTTAGATGTTTCTACTTTAAAACCAATCAAGTATCACCTTAACAAATCACATTATAAAAAGACCCGCTACTTTCATTAAAAATAACCTTCTAATCCACCTGAAAACTAAAATCTTTCTTTCCATCCCTAACTCAACAACATCAGATGTGGTGAGGATTCATAGTTCAGAGGGCTTTGCCTGAATATAGCCTAATTTCTCTTTGCTTCATGGGACTGAGGCAAAGGTTTGTGAAGGTCTGAGCCTTGGGGACCATTCTGCATCCCTTGACACCTGTAATCAGCTGGTGGGTAAATTGTCCTGGTGAATAAGTGGGACTGGAGGGGCATAGTAGCATCTCTGTTGATTTTGTGTAAAAGTTGTCTAGTTCTTAGTGTGTCTTAGTCTTGGTGGTGTTTTGAGTTGTGTTTCGGGGTTAACTTAATGAAATCTGTACTGTGAGGCCAAGAGAGTTCTTCAAATTTTGTATTGCTAGAAACTAGCAAAAGAAGCTGCTATTTAAGAGGGATGTTTTGAGGCTGCTGCCCTCTCCCAGCAGAATGCCCATGTTTGGGGATATTTTATGCCTGAGTCTATCAGCTGATAAAAGTTCCCCCAAAGTAAGATATAAAAAACTCAGGTTGAACACAAGTTCAGGAGGAGTCATGAGACACGCTGAGCCTATGTCAGAGAATTCCTGTGCTTGTTTCTCCCCCTGGGCCTGGCCCCTTTGGCCTTGCCAGGAGGGAGCCCTCCGTGCCCAGAACAGGTTGTTCTCCTGACCAGCATGACAGACAGCTGGACATGGAGACTCTAACAAGAAAAAAAGATCACTGGTAGCACAATCCCAGCATGTCTTATACAGATCCTCTTGGAAAGAGGTGTCCTGCCCTCGGGTGGGATCCAGCAGTGAGTTTCCAGGTGGAATCCAGCAGTGAGTTTCTAGTGGGTATTGGATTCTCCGCCCGCAGATCACACCCAAGGTGTGAAGGAATTTTGTGGTGAGGAAGGCAGCTTTGTGCAGTTTTTGTGAGCCACGTTTGTCTGAAAAGTTCTGAAAAGAAAAGGGCACATGAAAATGTCTAAAGCAGGAGGGGTGTTTGCTCCCTGTGTTTTCTCTAAGAGAAATACAGACCACCAACAGAAGCATGGAAACTGTAACCTTGGGACTCATTTAGGGCATGTAAATCCTTCTCAAAGCACCTCCTGAAAAGAAGTGAAGTCCCAGAGTCATCAGTAATGCTATATGTTACAGAACTTGTGGAATCTGACTTTTAAGGAGCCTTCAGATTTTTTTTTCATGTGACTGAAATGACACAGTGGCACCCATTGACTTTACCAGAGGTCTCGTGCCACTGATCAGAGATGCTTTCAAAAACCTTACTTCAAGGTCTCAGCCTTTAGCACTCCCCCCGGCTGCTCAAAATGCAAATCTGTTTCCTTCTGAAGGTAGAGCACATCCCTGCGAAGCCAAGTAGGCACCTCCAGGGACTTGTTTCCATAACAACCTCCCGGACTGTTTCTCTCCATGCTGTGATTGTGGCTACAAGCGAAAGCACTGAATTTTGTATTCAGATATCAGCACCTTATCTTTACAGATGTTTTCTTTGCCTACTGGAGCTGATCCTATCACCTTATATCATGTACAGCTGCCCTGTCCAACTTCAGGTGGGCAGTTTCCAGTTTCTTTTGAAAGCAGAGAGTGCAAACCTAGAGATGTGAAGAGATTTTATTTGTCCATCCTTACACATAGAGAGCTGGAGAATGTGTGAAGAACAATCTGAGCACTCAGCCAGGGAGCTGAGGGGCAACTGGTCTGATGTAGAGTCATCTGGGCGCCTGGTGACAAGGAATACGGGCTAAACCATTACATTAAAGATCCAGAAATTCCTCTTGCAGCAATCTCACTAGGAAATAGTTTTGCAGTGGAAGAGACTATTGCTCCTTCCAGGTCCCCTGGCTGGTTTGTGACAGTTGGTTCCCCTGATCATTTTCCCACAGGATGTTTTTCACCGAAGGAGAACAGGGCAGAAATCATCTCCTTGGAGGTGGGGAAGGAAAGAAGGAAGGAAGGAAAGGAAGAATTTTACTAAGGACACAATTTTTTTATCCACACAAGGGTCTGGAAGCATGAAAGGCATGAAGACCGGTTCTGTGGTGTTTTACTGTTGGAATCCTGCTCTTATCTCCAAGATGAAACTCCTGTTCTGCTCCTTCTCAGAAAACATTGGAATTCGGGATTTTTGAGGAAGTTTGGGCCTTTAGATCCAGCATTCATGGATAAAAATTCACTGCTACAGCAGCTGTGGGGGTGAAGGTGACTGAACTTGATCTTCTCTCCTGGGTACTCTCATTCAGAGGTCCCTATGGGATAAAGAAGAGTGAGTGTAAAGAAAATTCAGGGCAGCAAGAGACGGGGTAAGGACTGAAGTGTCTTCCACACAGTGATGGAAAGAGCAGCATCAACCCTAAAAGCAAAGGAACAAACAGCTCCAGCATCTGCTGCTGTTGCAGAAATAGGTAAGGTTTCTTTCTGTTCTGGGAAATTACTGACCAAGAGTTTCTTGAAATTAATGAGGAAGGATTTCCTAATTAAGATTTGCAGCCTAAAGGGAGAATCTGGTTCTAGGTGAAGAAAGAAAGATAATTATAAACTACAGAAATGTAGTATGAGCCAGATCCTCACCATCTGCTGATTCAAGCTGGCAAAACTCCTTTTAGTACAACTGCCTTGGATTATATCAGGCTCCAACTTTAATCTTCTGCATCAAATCCAAGCACATGTACTGTTTGTTAAACTGCTTATTTTTCTTTGTTCTTTTCTTGAGGTCCTGTTTACATCAGGGAAAGATCTGCAGATTACAGCAGGAGACAACCACAGCTTTCCCAAAAGCTCCCACCTGACTCAAGTCCAAGTAAGTCCTACCAAACTCAGAAGAGCTAAGTTAAACTTAACTTTTGAGTTTATATTGACAGAAATTAAAAGCAGCAGCATTTTATACATTTTTTTCCTCACTGCTGGAAAGATGTGGACAGATTCATGGGGAATTGGAAGATACTGCCCTCCATGGCAGCCCCATGAGCACAAGATATCTCTGTTGGTGCTGCTGTTGTTGCTGTAACCAAAAGCACAGCCTTGAGCCGTTCATTGTTGCTCTTTGAAGCTTGCACTAGAGGCAGATCCCTTCTGAAGAGATTTACAGCCATGTTATCAGCAGGAGAATGCCTGAATTGCAGGCACCTGCTTTAGGCATAAGGAGGGAAGCAGGTGTTGGAAGGATGAAAAGACTTAATCCCCTGATGAAAGGAACCAGGGGATGCGGTGTGTCCTTAGCTGCCACCAAAGACAGTGCCTGAGGAAACTGCCTGCCAGTTTGAAGGAGCTCTTCTTGTTCAGGCTAGGGTCCTACAAGACCCTACCCAGGGAGATAAATCCAGAAAAATATTTTTGGGGAAAGCAGACAGGGACTGTGCTAATTAACAGTGCAGCATATGCTGTTAGTACATGTTAATTCCACATGCTTTTCCCTTTTTAGGTGGGTTTTCCCTTGCTCCAGGGAAGTCTGTCTGGGGCTTGTTGGCTGGCACAAGGAGTTTGAATGTCACAACATGGCTTTACATTTTGGGAAACTCATAGCTGAGGTCAGTGTGAGTTGTGCTGTCCTACAACATTCAATGATGAACCCTCACCACTGGACATATTGAGGTTGTCTGTAGTGCCAATTAATAAGAGGGGGCCCAAGAAATAATTGAGCTTTGCTGCGTTAAACTTCTTCATAGTGAAAGGAAAGAAAGAATTTGCAGGAGGGAAAGTGCTCATCTATTTCTGTGGTCACCATAAATACTGAATCTGTGTTGACTACTCATTGGAGATGAGAATTAGGGGAAACTTTTGTCTTCACACAAAGAAAATTCAGGAAGTCCTTCTTTGGCTTCATTTTCACTAAATTAATATAAATATATTTATTCAGTGGTATAAAATTTTGGAACACCCTTAGTCCAAAAGTGACATAAGTCACAATTTTATCGATTTAATTATCAAATCTAGCCATTGACTGTTTAACAAAATGAGGGCCCTCGATTCTGCTCCCTACCCAAGGTTAGATAAACGTTTCCATAGGATTGTGGATGGTATGACTCCTGATTTCAATGAGTGTGAGAGAAGAATCAGGCTCAAAGAAGAGGGCTGTAAGTGCACATGACTAGGCTGGATCTCTTTAGGGTGCTGTAGGTGCACTTTGGTCCATTCACCTAAAAGGTTGTATACAATTTTACACCAACAAAACCTCTAGCTTTTAGAGTACATATTGGTTTATTCTCTTACATTCTCTGGAGGGAAATTAAATGGTATTTTACAAGAAAATGGGAACATTACCATCCCTTCTTGCTGCTCCTTGATGCATCTGTTGTTTTCAATTAGCTTGATGGCATCCATTTTCAGAAAGCAGATGCTGCCCTCTTTTACACTGGTGCAATTCTGGAATAACTCCACTGACGTCAGTGAAGTGACTCCAAATTTATCCCCAGCAAAAGCAGAATTGGACCACAGTCTCTTTGTCTGCCTCTTTGCTCTGGAGCTCTGGGGAAGGTGTGCCACTGCCACAACATAAGGTGAGGGTGAGTGCCTGTCTGCTGTGCTGTGCTTGACATTTTTGTGTCCTTGACACCCCCACTCACATGCGTGGATGGAACAGGAGCCAGGCTGGCCTGGGGCATGCATGGCCACCAAATTCCTGGTGCTGAATGTAGCACTTTCTGGCTCTGGATTCCTGACCACTCTCCATCTTAGCTTCCTCTTACCTGGATATGTTTCCCAAGGAGACAGAGCTTTTTAAGATGAAGAAATATAGTTGCAATTCTTAAGTAATAGAACAACAGAAGGGTGGCAGAGGTAGATGTGGAGACAAGCTCTGCGCCTCCTACATTTTTTTTGCTGATAGGGCTATGTGAAAATCATTGCAGTCCTGGTAGGTTGGCTTTACATCTGCTGGTTTCAAAGTCTCCATTTACAGGGAGTGCTAGGTTAGAAAAAATAGGACTTACCTGCTCTAAATCTTCTGATGTCAGTTCTGCCTTCCCTGAAACTGGACAGAAAGCTTTGTGTAAAATCACCAGTCTGCTGTAAGGGAAATACCACTGGAGATGGGACAGATGAGGGTGAGTAAAAGGAATAGTTGTGGAATCATGGAATGGCCAGGGTTAGAAGGGATCTTAAAGACCATCTCATTCCATGCCCCTGCCATGGGCGGGGATATCTTGATTGCTCAGAGCCCTCTCCAGTCTGGTCTTGAATATCTCCAGGGATGGGGCAGCTACAGTTGCTCGGGGAAATCTGTTCCAAGGCCTCACCACCCTCACAGGGAACAATTTCTTCCAAATATCCAATCTAAATCTCGTCTGTCAGTGTGAAGCCATTGCCCCTTGTCCTGTCTCTCCAGGCCCTTGTCAAGAGTCTCTCTCCATCTTTCCTGTGGGTTCCTTCAGACACTGCAAGGCCACAATGAGGTCACCCCAAAGCCTTCTCTTCTCCAGGCTGAACAATCCCAAGTCCCTCAGCCTTTCCTCCCAGCAGAGCTGCTCCATCCCTCTGATCCCCTTGGTGTCCCTGCTCTGGCCTGGCTCCAGCAGCTCCCTGTCCTTCACTCAGCCAGAGTGTCACTAACTAGGTGGCTCAGTTAAAAAAAAAAAATCGAGGTGCAAGTCTTGGAAAGTCTCAGGACAAGAATGTTCAGTAACACCTGGAAAATGTTAATTCTGCAAGGCCTTATCTGGAATGCTGTGTGCATTGTTGGTGACCTAAATTTGGTCAGGCAGGATGCACAGAAGAACAGCAAGAATTACCAGGTGGATGGAATGTGCTTTGCTAGTGGAAGCTGGAAGAGCCTGACTTTTGTAGGCCAGCAAAAACTGACGAGACCTGTAGTTAGGAAAGTACTGGGGGCAAAATAACCAAAAAAGAGGAAAAATATGAGAATTTTTAAGATCTTCACACATTTCTTGTGTCTCCAGATCAGTTCCCATATTGCACATTTATGTACAAAACACCAAATCTTGGTGATTTTACTACTAAATACTTTGGTTTTATGGGTAGGAGAGGAACTGTGAGTCTTGGGAGGCTTTTTCCTCTGTGGGACTGAGGAGAGAGAGAAGGAGGTCCTAGGAGTGGGGTATAATGGCACAGAGGATACCATATCCCTCCAGGAGTTAGTCTGGAGGCAGAAAGCAAATTCACACCCTTTAAAAAACCCCACCAAACTCTGTTCACTGTTCTTCCCCTCAACCTGGAATGGCTGCTCACCTTGTCCAGTCCTTTCTCCCTATCCAGAGCTCTCCAGGTTTTTGCTGATCTTCCTTCTTCCTGAAATCTGTGGTCATTCCTCACTCCCACGAGCTTCTGGAATCCTTGGAATGGTGCATTGCATCTAATGTTGAGGAAAGCCTTGAAGCAGCTCTGCTGCAGCTCATTTTATCTAATACATCATTGTTATTATGCATCATTTATCTAATGCATCATTTTATTATGCATCTAATGTTGAGGAAAGCCTTGAACCAGCTCTGCTGCAGCTCAGTTAGATTATCTGATTTGAGTAACCTGCCCTGGTGGAAGGTGTTCCTGCCCCTCTGGCAGGAGTATTGGAATGAGGTGATCTTTAAGGTCCTTTCTAACCCAAATCAGTCTGTGATTCTGTGGTTTGTTACAGAAATAAGCAGTGATGTCTTCAACAACTGCTGCTCACAGAATCATTGAGGTTGGAAAATACCTCCAAGATCATCGAGTGTAGCCTTCAGTGAAATATCACAATGCCCAGAAAACCATATCATGAAGTGCTATGTCCACTCATTCTTTGAATAGTTCCAGGGCTGGTGACTCCAGCACTTCCTTGGACAGTCTGCTCTAATGATTAACTGCTTTTTCAGTAAATTTTTTTTTTCCTAATCCAATCCTGTCCCTTGTTCCCCTGGAGAAGAGGCTGACCCCCACCTGGCCACAGCCTCCTGTCAGGGAGTTGTGGCGAGCAGTATTGTTGGGTAGGAGGTCAGAGCAGTTGATCCCAATGGCCACTCTGGCCTGAAGAGATGAGCAGAATAATTTCATATTGCACGCACTGTTCCGACACAGAACAAAATTTCACATTTCCACTCTTACCTCTCTCACCTCTCTCAAATCACAGAATTCACAGAATTCACAGAATCACTAGGCTGGAAGAGACTTTAAATATCATCAAGTCCAACTTATGCCCTGACATCTCAAGTAAACCATGGCACTGAGTGCCACATCCAGTCTTTTTTTACACTTATCCAGGGATGGTGACTCCACCACCTCCCTGGGCAAGCCATTCCAGAACTTCACAACTCTTTCAGTGAAAAACATTTTCCTAATATCCAACCTATATTTCCCTTGGCACAGCCTAAGACTGTGTCCTCTGGTTCTGTCAGTTGCTGCCTGGAGAAAGAGACCAACCCCACCTGACTACAGCCACCTTTCAGGGAGCTGTAGAGAGTGATAAGGTCCCCCCTGAGTCTCCTTTTCTCCAGGCTAAACACCCCCAGCTCCCTCAGTCGTTCCTCACAGGGCTTGTGTTCCAAGCCCCTCACCACTCTCATTGCCCTCCTCTGGACACACTCAAGGGCCTCAACATCCTTTCTAAACTGAGGGGCCCAGAATTGTTTCCCCTTGTGGAGATGAAGATCCTCTTAAGCTCACGTGGCAGAAAAAATATTGACTGAAGTGAGAGCTTCATCCATTCAGCCAGCTCTGTGCCACAGAAGTGCCAGGAAGGAGCTGTCCTTAGATTTTGTCCTTGAGATTTCCTGCTTGTTGATGCTCTTTGTTCACTTCAGTGAGGAAACCATTGTCTTGTGATTTCCGTCTTTATTTTGGCCAACCAGTTCTGCTCTTTAGCTTTTTTCCTGTGAGTAGTAAGATGGTGAAGGGCCTGGACAGGAAGCCACACATGGAGCAGCTGAGGGCACTTGATCTGTTTAGCTGGAGAAGAGCAGACTGAGGCCAGAGCTCACAGCAGCTCTGCAGCTTCCTCACAAGGGGAAGAGGAGGGGGAAGGCCCTGATCTCTGCTCTGTGTGACCAGGACCCAGGGAACAGATGGAGCTGTATCAGGGAAGGGTTAGGTTGTTTAGGAAATTTTCTTCCCCCAGAGGGTGCTGGGGCACTGAACAGGCTCCCCAGGGAATGGTCATGGTCCCAAGGCTTCCAGAGCTCCAGGCACAGGGTGGGATTGTTGGGGTGTCCTGGGGAACAGGAACTGGAGTTTGACTTGATGATCCTTGTAGGTCCCTTCCAATTCAGGGAATGTGATTCATTGAGGAAAAAAAGAAAAGCCAGGCAATGGAAATTTTATGAATATCCATGCACGTCACAAAAGCCTGTGAATGTGGACACCACTTGTGCTCTATCTGTGGCATTGGCAGGATGGTGCACACAAATCTGGTGGCCCTTAAGATGTCTTAAGAACCTGTCCCAAGCACTTGGCATCATTTGAGTCATGGCAACAAGCCACATTAGAAAGGAGCTGTAAGAAATAATAGAGTAAGCCAAGGAGTTTGATTTGAACCATGAACACAGTTGTGCATTTTTTTCTGATCTCAGTTTACTCACAGAATTATGGAATAGCCCAAGCTGGAAGGAACCCTTAGCAGTGTATAGTTCTCAGGCTCTGAATTATTCTCATATTTTAGTGTGTCAGAAATAGCACTGTCTGGCACATTCCTTTGAGAACTGTAGACTATGGCCTTTCATGCTTATGACAAAGCAATTGATCTTTGTAGCCTGTCCTTGGAAGTGACTTTGAGAAATGTTTTGGAGCGTATTCACTGCCGCATTAGTCTGGTATTTGATGACCTAGTCTTTAGCAGTGGACTGCAAACATTTCTCCTGGATGTATTTTCAAAAGGTGCCCCTTCCTCAAAATCAGCAATATTTGTGTGAGAAGTTTCATTTCAGTTCATTTTGGTACCCTTTACAAAAGGCATGTTTGGAAAAATTTGTAGTGTACACAATCTCTTTCTTAATATTCTAAATATTTTTTGCCTTTTTTTTTAATAAAATGCATGTAAGCAAGGTAAAACACAAAATTTGGCCCTGTTTTGGTTTTTGTTTGGTTGGGTTTTGTTTGTTTGTTTTGGTTTTAGGATTTTTCTTTGTTTTTTTTGGGGGGGGTTTGTTTGTTTTTTTCTAACTTTGATCTGGAATGAAATACATAACATGCATTTGGGGTTTATGTTGTTTTTTTTTTCTTTTGGAAGGGAGGGGATAGTCTCAGTTTAGGGGAGTTTATTTTTAATAAACTCTTTTTTTAAGCAGTGTAGTGGTAGGCATTAGTTGTTCCTGTTCATTACCAGCGTGGCTCCAGTGTCAGCTCCAATCAATTCCTTGAATTGATACTCAAATGCTCCAGAAGAGATGGAATGACAGCCCAAAGCTCATTGGTAATTACAGCATGTACTCCCAGTGACAGAAGGGATATTTCAGTGCTTTGGCTATGGCCAAGCCAGTTGTTCTTTTCTGCAGCTGCAACACCTGCCCAGTTGGGAAAGTATTTTTGATGAGACCAAACTGCTTTTCCAGTGCTGTTGGACTTGTTAGATCATGTCATTCTGAATTGCGAGCTCCTCCTGTTCCCACTCAGCTGGTCAGCTTTTAGGATCTTTTTACTCCAAGATTATGTGATAAGAAAAAAAAAATTAAAAAACTACAAAAAGCTTGTTATTGAAATTTTCTGGGTGAATTGAGAATGGAAGGAAAAGGTGCTATCTGCAGAGGACTGTGGCTGCTCCCTTACTTTTTTCTTGGCTCTTTAAAAACCAAACCTGTGCAGATTTGTGAGCTGCCACTAACAATTAGCTAAGGGGATTTCAGAGGAGATGAGTTGGGAGTTCCTTCCACAGTAACCACTAATCAGCATCCCCATAGAAAATGTCTGAATACATATTGATCAAGCCAGCTGCAGCTGAGAGGGGTTCTGGAGGCTGATGCAGCTTTCCTCCCCATCCTCCATCCCCAATCATGGAAACTGTGTAGAAAAAACACCCACTGGTACTTCTGGCCCTGGCATTTCTGCTTCTTGTAATTTCACAAAAAGGTTGTGTGAGTTTTTTGACAGCTAAGAGACTGCTTAGGAAGGAAGGTGATTTAAATATTGGGCTTGGAGTCAAGGGGACAGTCCCCAGTTCTGTCACATGTCCTTTGGATGTCCCTCACATCTCAGTGCCTCAGAAATAAGATGAGACAGTATAAAGCCATTGGTTTCCTTCTTTTCCCTAAACCTTTTGGACACAGAGATGTTTCTGAGTATTCCTCGTCTCCTTCCTGACACCTGGATGATGTCAGGCACAGCTGGGGACCTCTCCTCCCTCAGGACACAGTGTTGTGCTGCTGTCACAACAGCGGTGACAAACAGATGGGCAGTGAGGATGAAAAAAACACAGGAAAATGTTTGTCCCTGTGCATGGGACTCATGTAATACCCAAATGCTGACAAGTCCTGCTGTCACCTGGCTCTTTGTTGGGCTTGGCTGATCTGATCCCTGTTTTTCAGGCTCAGGCACAAAACACTTGGAGCAGGCCCCTCATTTTGACTCTCCCTTCCCTTGCAGGCTGCCTGATAATTAAAAGTGTGCAAAAATATTTCTGTCTGACAAAGCCCAGAGCTGACTTTACTGCAAGGTAAATTGAAAGCTCCTGGAACACTTGCTCCATGGAGATAAGAGGCTGACATCACTTTTCACAGCTAGTTCAGAAAAAGGGAATTGAAACAAGTTCTTCTCTTCTACCCCCTGAGTTCCCCTCAGGGACCAAGGTGTTAGAACAGCAGAAGAAAAATATGTTGGAGGTGGAAGGAGTTCACTATCTCTTTCAGAGATTTGTGTCAACTCTCCAAGCATGGAGGACTGGCACTGAGCAGTCAAATCTGCATTTTGAATCTGGCAAGATTGGGGTTTTTTTGCAGATATTCATTGGCATTGTTAGGAACTAATCCTCCTAAACAATTTGGTAGATTTTTTTTTTCCTTTATGGTATTTCAGTGGGATATGAGGATATGTAGAATAGCAATTACAGCTCTTCATGGTTTATATTTAGTCATGTATTGGTGATTCAGAAACAAGCATATGTAAAAAGGCCCAGATGAATCCTTTTGCAAATTCCTTCCTGTCCTACAGCACATTTAGGTGCTGGAGACTCACAAGGAATGCATGAATCTTACAAAAACCTTATGTTTTTGGAGAGGGAGTCATGCCATGTCTTTGTGTCCACCATAATGCATGAAGAATTTTTTTTGATGGCTGAAATGTTTTAACAGCCCTGCTGATACAGAGACTTAATTTCAGGCAAATGGAGCCAAATTCTCAGCTGGTGTTCATCCATCAGCACATTTTTCTTCTGATGCCAACTAGGCAGCATGGTACAGGGTGCTTTAGAAGCCTTTTTTTATCATTTAGGGGTTTTTTGGGGTCTATTTACTGTATCATTGGGAAGCAATACCTGTTTAGCTTGAAAATTCAATGTTTTGAAGTGTAACTAAAATTGCCATTTGAATGTTTTTTGAGTTCTGACTGTCAGATGTGCCACAGCACCATGCCCATCTGTGGACAGACTGATGCTCACAGGCACATTCTGGGTCAGGATCTGGGATGGATCTAACATTTCATTTTTCCCATACCTCAATTCCTCTGACTCTGGAAGAAAAATAACATTTTTCTCTCCTCAGCCTGCAGTTGGGTTTATCAGTGGTAAAGTTCTAGGTACATTCATTTGTCTTCAGATAATGCAAATGTCCATTTTTTTTCCTGCAGGGAATCACAAGTAGATGGTGCAAGACAGGCCTGGGAAATTAGAATCATAGAATTACAGAATGGCTTGGGTTGGAAGGGACCTCAAAGATGATCTCATTCCTGCCATGGGCAGAGACACCTTCTACTAGACCAGGATGTTCAGAGCCCCATCCAGCCTGGCCTTGGACACTGGCAGGGATGGGGACTGAACCTAGATGTGCAGCTGGGGCAGCTGCTTACTCTGAGATCTTCAAGGAGCTTCTCTGATCTCTTCCTGATTTCACATGATTATAACTTCCGTAAAGAGTATTGTTTTCACAGCTGCAAACAGGATAAATGGGATGTTGGCCCTCTTTACTTGCTTCAGTAATGTTGCTGCCATTGATAATTTTATTTTAGGCAGAAATTCTTCCATGTGAAGGTGGTGAGGCCCTGGCACAGGTTACTCAGAGAAGCTGTGGCTGCCCCATCCCTGGAAGTGTCCAAGGCCAGGCTGGATGGGGCTCAGATGGGGTAGTGGAAGGTGTCCATGCCCATAGCAGGGTTTGGAATCAAATGATCTTTAGGATCCCTTCCAATGCAGGTCATTCTGTGATTCTCTGACTATTTCCCTGTGCCCCTACATCCCTTTTCATGCTTTCTGTCAATAATTGGAAATCTCACTACTGTGTCTTCAGGCGACTATAGTGGGAGTATAAATACTTAACTAAGCAGCCAGACACTCAGGAGATACCATAAATTCACACTTCCAGGACTTTGATAGAAGGTGGCATTTAAAAAATGCCTAAACACACCATGGCCATTGCAAAATTTTTAAGTGACTTTAGCGAAACAGAATTGGAGCAATAGCAAGTGCATTTGAAAATCCTGCCTCTTGCTCCAAGCAGTAGGTCAGGAGTGATCCTGCCCAGCCCTGTGAGGCACATTTGGAGTGCTGTGTCCAGCTCTGGGCTCCTCAGGTCAGCAGGGACATGGAGCTCCTGGAGCAGGGCCAGCAGAGGCTGCAGAGGTGATTTAGGGCCTGGAGCATCTCTGGCAGGGAAAGGCTGAGGGAGCTGGGGCTGTCCAGCCTGGAGAGGAGCCCCAGCTGAGAGGGGCCCTCAGCCCTGGGTGTCCCTGCCTGCAGGGAGGGCTCCGAGCAGGGCCCAGGCTCTGCTCCAGGGGCCCAGCAATGGCACCAGAGGAACAGGCAGGAACTGAGCCCAGGAGGTTCCACCTGGGCAGGAGGCAGAACTTCTGTCCTGGGCAGACTGGTCTCCTACACAGAGGACATGAACTTGCTGCTTGTATTGTAATTGCTGGCTTTGATCACAGGGGAACCCCGGAGACCCTTGGGACGAGGGCAGAGATAAGGAGTGGACATAACTGTGATCACTGCCACAATCATGGCAGGAATTCCTTTGTCCCTAAGCCCCTTTCCCACATTTCTCAGCAACAGCTGCCATCCTGGCCTCCCAGGGCTGGGCTGGCAGCAGGACCATGGCTGTTTTGCTGTCCCCAGCAGGCTGTTGTCCTTAGTAATGCTGTCTTTGCTTGTGCTGCAGAGGGATATTCCAGACCTTGTTGCTCAGTATATAAAGATGGGAAGAAGAAGGAAGAAAAATGTATGTTCAGGGTTTGTTTTAGTGGGATTTTGTGTGTTGGTTCCCTTGGGATATTTCAAAAAGGTATTTAAAACAGCAGTGAAGAGAAGAGAGATGAGGATTTAATGAGGGCTAGCAATGAGGTTAAAGCTGATAAGGAAGGTTGGATTCAACTTGAGTAGAACTCTGGTTGCTTCATCTTCTCAACCACTTTAAGCTGAAAACATTGACCTTTGTGGTCCTTTCCAAAAATATTAATAAGGGCAAGCATATCTTGTTGAATTTTAATTTAAAGTCATTAACTCTGCAGTTGTCCCAAAATATTGCTCTTGAAGGGAGACTTTGTGAGCCAAGGGAAACATCTAAACCCTGTATCATAAGCTCCTCTGCACAGACAAGAATGCTTTGAAATCTGCACAGCCCAAATTTTAATGTCTGTGGTTTGGCTGCATCTTTGACCCATAAATGGGAAAGGACTGGGAAACTCTGTGGGTGCTGTACCAGTTGAACAGGAGCTCATGTGTCAGGTGTGTCAGTGCTTGTGAAGGTGTGGTGGACATCAGTGCTGGAAAGCTGTAGGTTCCCCAAAATGCAAGTTTTTGCAGTTATCTGAAGTAAAATGCAAATGGTGGTGTGGTAAATAGCAAGATTGCAAAGTGATTTGGTTTTGTACAGTACTTGAAGTGTGTTGGAAGCAATAGAATCAGAGAGTAATTGAGGTTGGGAAAGACCCCCAAGATCATCAAATCCAGCTGTCTGATCCCCACCTTGTCCCCAGACCATGGCACTGAGTGCCACATCCACTCATTCCCTGGACACCTCAGGGATGGAGACTCCACCCCCTCCCTGGACAGCCCCTTACAATGGCTTACTACCCCTTCCATGAAGAAATTACTTCTGATGTCCAACCTCAACCTCCCCTGGCACAGCTTGAGACCATTTCTTCTCATCTTGTCCCTTGTTCCCTGGGAGCAGAGCCTGACTCCCACCTGGCTGTCCCCTCCTGTCAGGGAGTTGTGCAGAGCTAGAAGGTCCCCCCTGAGGCTCCTTTTCTCCAGGCTGAGCCCCTCCAGCTCCCTCAGGTGCTCATCACAGGACTGGCTCTCCAGACCCTTCCTTCTTATTAATTAATCTCAGGGTTTACTGAATACAGTTTCTCAGCAGCAAAAAACCGTAGTTTTTCTGGAAGGTTGGTGTGTAGCTTCCAATGGAGCCTGGGGGGAAGATCACTGATGTTTATTCCAGCAAAATGCCCACAGAAAGAGAGGTGACCTTTCTGGGCAAAGACATAGGCGATTCTGTGGAATTCTACTGAATTCCGAAAAGCCTGAAAATTCAAAGGAAATTTGAATTGCAGATTGTAGTGGGAAAAAGTCTGACTTTGGGAAAAATACTGACTGTTGCTGTCAGGAAGCGGCCCCGAGAGCCCGGGAGGAGTTTATGGAGTGTCGCAGTGCCATCCTGTGGGCCACGGAGGTATGAGACAAGGGACACCTGCACGGGTGCCCGGTGGGTGCTCCCTCACTCCCCACCAGCAGGATACGGGAGAGAATGGCAAGGGTAAAGCTGGAAGACCCCTGGGTTAGGATAATGGCAGTTTTCTAGGGAAAGGAAGAGCAGTGCACACAAGCAAAGCAAGGAATTAATTCCCTGCTTGCCATGGGCAGGCACATGCTCAGCCATCCCCAGGAGAGCAGGGGCCCATCCCACCTAAGAGTGACATGGGAAGACAAATGCCATCACCCTGAACATCCATCCCTTTCCATCTTCTTTCCCCATGTTATGCACTGATAATGATGATGCCATAAGGTCCAGAATGTCACTTGGGGTCACTGTCTCAGCTGTGTCTCCTGGCACACACCCCCAGCTCCCTTGCCAGTGTGGCAGTAGGAAAACCAGTTGGGTCTGTGTCAGCACAACCAAAACCATCCCAGTATTATTAACCCCAGTACAAACATGAAATATAGCCCCTGGGAAGGAAATTACCTGTACCCCAGCCAAAACTAGCCCAGCCACAAAGGGCTCGCATGAGCAGCACTGTCTGCCTCAGGATTTATTAATCCATTTCCTTTTATGTAGGAAAAAAATCAAGATTTTCTGTGGTTTTTGTCTTCAGAGTTAGCTTTGAAGGAGCTACTTTGGTGGCATCTGAGGACAAGAACTTAGGCTTGGGTCGGATTTAGGGAATGGATGTAGGACTTGCCACATGGCGCATTTTCTGGAACAAGTCAGTGCAGTCTTTGCACAATGTCATTAAACCAAACAATGTCCTTTTAATGTCAGAATTAAACACAACATGTTCTGGAAAGTTGGGATTCCTCAAGGGAGCCCCAGATGGTTCCCAGGGAAAGAAGTGTGAGCTGCATATGGCCAGCACTGTGTGGGGTTAAACTGGGGGTTTAATTTGAGGAAAGATGGTGCAGTGTTGGGAATTTCCTTGAATAATTTGATTTGTTCAGTCAAGCTAAAACAAGCAATCTCACATGAGGCTGTGCTGGATCTTTCCACTTAGTTATGCCAGATTATTTGATGTGTGCTTTGCAACAGAGAAACACTGGAAGGAGTTCATCCTCTCATTAGGAACAGAGCTGCTTACTTCACATTCCTGCTGCTCTTTTCTGCTTCTCTGCTTTAAGATGGGCACTATAAATATATTGGATCTGGTCTGTTTAATCACCTCTCCCTTATCTCTGCACAGTGGGATAGCCTGGCTGCCACAGGGGTCTGTCCTAATGAAAGTGAGTAAAATTTGCTTCAGTGGAGTTACATCCACTTGAAGTAACTTTCCCCACGTTTTCGCCATACCCAGGGACATTCAACGCCTGAAATTATTCTCAGTTAACTCATTAGAAGTTGCTTCTGTCTGTAGATTTTCTTACTTGCTGAATGTACAGTCTGAATGGGATTGCATATCTCACCACTGAGGGGGATTCCAAGACCTTGCATGGTAGCAGGAGTCAGCAGTTTGGTTTTAAACATGAGTGCTATTCCATGTTTTCAATTCATAAATGTAGAAAGTGTCTGAAATGGGTTTGAAAAGCTGCCCAGGTGAGTTTAGATCCCATTACAGAGCATAGTCCAATTTTTCACGTCTCTGGTCTCAGAAAACTTCACTGAGGAGTGGTGAACTATTTATTATGAATTGAGGCATCAGTATCAGGCTCTCAAAATTAAGGACAATAAAGGATAGAGAAATGGGTGCCCAAAATTAACCCCCTGCAACCCTCTACAAATAAATGAGGTCCACTTTGTAAAAAATAACAGCAGTTTAGCAGGGTTTTTTTTGTGTACAAGACCTGCATTCTGCTTTCTGGAACTCAGCCCCTTTAGACTTCAAGCTGAGCATTCAATGCCATTCACCACATGGGAAATTCTTGGTTTAGTTTTGTACTTTAAATGGTATTTAAAAGTAACTAAGCAATAACTGAGTAATGAGTAAGTCATAGGCAAGGAGTACTTTGGTATTTTGTTTCTCTTATGCTTCACATTTCACTTTTTGTTTCTCTTATGCTTCACTTTGCCTTATGCCCATTCCTTTTAGGTGCTTTGTTACTTTTGTATTTATAGAGTTATAGAGATAGAAAAATCTTCCTTGTTCCACCTGCCACTCTTCTGGCCCAGTCAAAACCTTTCCTGCTGCTTTCTCTGTGTGAGTGAAAGTAATCATTATTTTGATGGTGCTTTCCAACATTGTCATAAATTTGGATATAGGATGACTTCATGCCAGTCTCTGCTGTGCTGTGCTGGCTAAACCCTGGTTTAGTGGACAGATTTACAATGTGAGGTTTGCTGGCCACAACTGGTTGGGTTTTTTCCCAACATTTGCTGTGCTGAACGATTGTTCTACTGTAACTGAATAAAACAGCTCAGTTATACTTTCTAAGCTGTTTGCAGAGATCTGCTTAAGGCTGCAGTGTTTGATCCCTGCAGATACTTTGTTTCTAGAACACTCAATGAAAGGTTGGCCAGAAAAATTTAGACTTTGGCTTTTCAATTTACAGATAATTCAAGAAAATTTTTCATACTAAACTCAAAAACCTGTTTATAAAATTCATTACCTTTTTATTTACTGGGATCGTGGTTCTTTTGCACAACCCTTGCTTTGAACAGGAGGTAACATAACACACTTTAAACATGCAGCACTTCCAGTTCAAAAGGAGTCATGTTTGCTGCCAGAGAGTTTTCCCAAATGAATTTACAAACCATAAAGGAGCAGGAATCATCTCCCTGCAGGTCAGAAACAAGCTGTAAAAGAGTATATTTTACAATTTCTAAGCATTTTTCGATTTTTAAATACACAATGGATAAAAGGAGATCCTAGACATCAAATATTGACTATTTAGAGTCTCATCCTCTCCTCTTTCCCAGTGGAACATCTCAACTACCTTTGGGGAAGATTCATGTCATTCACGTAAGTGTAAAACTAGAACAAGAATCAGACCAAACCACCACTGTGATTGCTCACACTGCTGGGAAATCCAGGCATTTGGCAGAGGTTCATGTAGCTGCTGCAGACATATCTTTCTGCCTCTGGATTGTCTGATCGGGTCTCTGCTTTACCAAACTCCAAACAATCACTGGAATTCAATTATTGCTGATCTGAATCTCTTGAAAACTGTGAGCTGGCTTCAGCATCTCAATTTTTTGATTCTCTGTAATCCCTGGAGTGAAAACTCTCTTCTCCAATATATAAATCCACAGGGAAAAAACTGACATGAAAGAAAACTTGCTGAGGGAATTTTGCTTTGAAGATCAGCACATATTTAGTCTGGAAAGCAGAGATTGCTCACATTTGTGGTGAACTCAAAGCAAGCATGTTGTTCATTTTGTTGGTAGACCTGGCTTCTCTTTGTCTTAGAAAACTTTTTGAAGAACAGATGCAAATGTATTGGTGTATATTTATCTTCATGTAAGGATGCATATTTATTTTTATTTTGCTGTTGACATTTTCTCCTTTTGGACCTAGGCAGAACTCCTGATAAATCTTGTTCACTTAGTAGGCTTCTCCCATCTCTGATGTTTCTCTCACTTCTTTCTCCTCCTTTGGGCTTTGGCAATGTGACAAACAACCTTCTGGCCCAGAGCTTTCTTACTGCCACACTTTTTACAGCCTGTTCTTTTTCTTTTTCTGGCTACTTGAGTCATTGCCAAGCAGTAGCAAGAGCTGTGGGAGCTCAGGACGGGAAAGTGTATGGTTTTCATCATGGAATAAATTGCTTTCAAACCCCTGCACTGAGTAGAAAAGGGAATTATGGTGGAAAATGCTGTGTAAAAACAAATGGTGCAAACTCCTTGCAGTGCAAGCTTGAGCTGCTCAGCATTTTGTCAGGCACAAGCTGAACTTCTTTAAGCTCTTTACTAGCCCTGCTCCCACAATTAAGTCTGGACCTCAGTTTTGTTTAGCACTCAGGAGTCCTGAAATGGTGAATTTAAGATCATATCCTATCCATGTAGCTGTGGTGGGTTAACCCTGGGTGGATGCCAGGTGCCCCCCAAAGCCACTCTGTCACTCTCCATCCTCAGCTCCACAGCAGAGAGAAAATATCATCACAGACTCCTCACACTCTTCCTCTAGTCCAGTAGGAGGTCCCTCCCATGGAATTGAGTCCTACAGGATGAACCATGCATGAGCCTTTCCCATGGGCTGCAGTTCTTCATGATCTGCTCCAGTGTGGATCCCTTCCACAGAGTGCAGTCCTTCATTTATTCCAGTCATTTTTTTCTTTCTCCTTCTTTTGTCGTGGAAGACTGCTGATACTTTTAATAACTTATTAATAGCCTTTTAGGTTTTATGAATCACCAGTACAGATGCAGCTGGAATGGACTGCACAAAAGTGTGACAATGGAGAAGTCTCTAAAGGAACAAGAGTTCTTGCAGAGCCAACTTCTTTTGTTCCGCTGTCTCATAAATTGTTTCAGATCTAATTAAAAAAAAAATAAAATAAAAATTTTAAATTCCCTTATCTGCTTTGATAGACTTTCCTGCCCCTGGCACAAGGGAAAGACTATAAGGCAAATTGTCATTACAGATCTATCTTAAAAGGACCTAAAATTAGATGCCATGAAAATGGCTCTAGGAATTCCCAAAGTCCCAGTTACAGTAAGAATCAGACCTTGTGCCTCTGTCCTTGAAGAGCAGAGCACTGCAATGCATCCTGACAAATTTTGCAACCTTCTAATAAATATATTTCATCTCATGCAAGAAGACAGGTGTGTAATTCCCATGAGCTGCAAGGAAAAATTGGCCCTAAAACCAATCCCAGTGGGCATCAAGGAATGTAGCACTTTCCATTTTAGATGGCTGCAGTTTACAACAGATTTCAAATTCATCCCCTTCAAACATTCTCATGAAGAAATAAACCCTTAGGTTGTTGTGGCTTTACTGTGATCCATGTAAAATAACACCTTTTTCTTGTGCATTTTTTTTAACACAACACCTTTTTTTATTTTTCCTTGCCAGGCTGGATTCTGTATGCTGCAAGACTGTCATGTCAGGATGCTGCAAAAGAGGTTGTTGCATCTTCTTCCTGTAAAGTTGATGGAGTTTCTCTCTATGCAGGGGGTACAACCTTTCCAGCCAGGAAACTGTTTTCCTTGCTCTGTGATTTTCTTGCTGCTGCTGCTGCTTTTAAAAGGGTCAACACTCTTAGTTCCAGGAAACTGAAACTAAATGTGAGCAGTGGCTGGAGGAAGGAAGCAGAGAGAATCCCCTACAAGATTCCAATACATCTTATTTCTGGGAAAACTAAATAAAGCAGGATTCAACTGCCAGTGGCTAAATAGCAGCAATTTATGAGCTGTTCCTCAAAAGCCCCAGACAAGCACCAAGTCCTGTGGGAAGCTGGAGATTGACACAGGACACCTCCAGAAGAGACTGCTGTTGAAACTTCCTTTAAGCCTTTTTTTCAAGTGGAGCATCCAGACCTGGCAAATGCATAAGGTCAGCCCTTAAAAGAGCAAAGAGCTCTCTCTAAGAAAACCAAATGAGTGGCTGAAGTCTGTCCATTTGTCTGCCTTTTTGGCCTTGGATTACTGTGCTTTTCAAAGCTGTGCTTTCATAACTTGGATAAAAAGGTAGATGTTTCATATAGCTCTACAAGTAGTAATCATCCTATTCATGCAAAATATCTGCTGCCTGAGGGATGGGCCCAAACCAGAGGTGTTTCTCATTTACCTACAAAGCATCTAGCTTCAGCATTTGTAGTCAGTTTTTGTGAACCTGTGAGTCCATTGCCTGCTCTAATGGAGTTAGTGACTTTTTTTCAGTGGTTGTAGAGAGTTTCACTGAAATAGCACTGTTTGTAGTCCATTGTGTGACTTAGGAGACACAATAGCCAGACAATTCTGCAATTGTAATATAACTGTACGTGGCATTCCCAGAAAATGCTCTGAAGTCTTCTCCCGTTGCACCATGGTGATAAAAACCTCTGCCGCTTTTCAAGCTACATGAGTCCATGCTGTGCCATGCTGAAAGTGATAGAAAACCCAATTAGCTCTGAAAAGTAAAGGGCAGAGAGGGGTGTTCTGGCCTGGAATTCCCTCCCTTTGGCAGCAGCAAAAGTCAACCGTGCAGCCAAATTTCCGTGACCAGGTGTGGATCCAGCTTGTTTGTGTTGCCAGGTCTCTGCACAGAAGAGTGGGAGGTGGGGTAGGAAGAATTGATTCTGGAAGGGGAAAGCCTGAGAGGAAGAGTAAAGTTAAATGTGACAGCTGGGATTCCAGAAGGCAGTTTGATGGATGCTGGGCATCCAGCTTCTCTAGAACTCTTTATCAGTAACACCCTCTATATCTCCCTGAGTGACTTTTAGCCTGTCTGGCACTTTTCAGCATCAGTGTGTGAGGGAAAAGAGATGGGAGGCAGCTCTCTCTGATTTGGCAGCTCTGGGACTTCATTACATCTTTGAGCTGCTGGCTGAGGGTCTGGATCTCTGAGGAGCTTCCTGACTACCTGTGGCTCCCACAGGCTTGTGGGCTTAGAGAAGCCCTGAGCTGCCAGATGGAGACTGCTCCTGGTGCAGCTCTTCTGAGTGGTGCTGGGTGTGGAAGTCAGCCTGCAGTCCTTGGGAGGCAAAATGCATTCCACAATCCCAAGGGACCTGCTTTATCTCTCAGTGCAGGCCAGCTGTGGGAATCCTCCAAGTTCCTTTATCCTGATCTGTGTGTCAAGGCCATGTGGCTCACCATGAGTGACCAGAGCTGCCATGGACCCTTCTTGCAAGGGCAGTTGTCTTCAGAGTCAAACGTAGGTTCAGGTTATCTTTGGAAAAGTGTGAATATCCTGGGGAAATCCATGGGGCAGAAACCTTGGGCCATACTGTGTGCCTACCATCAGCAGGCATGATATTGACAGGCATGCTTTCCTTTTGGTGTGAAACCTTGCTCTGATGCATCATTCTGAGGAAAACAGCTGGAATTTGCAGGCCAGGTCATGTGGTGAGATAAGTAATTCCAGCTCCCTTACTGGACATGATTTATACAGCCCAGGTCCAATATTTCTAAGAAATTGTTGATGGTGGGGGCTTTTTTGTTTGTTTCACTGAAAACTCGAACCCTTTCAAATAAAAACCAAATGAGGTATAGGGAATTTTTAGCTGGACTATGCTTCAGGATGTTTGCTGCATTCAGGCTTTGAGAACACAAATTCTCTGCAGACTACCCCACACACAGTGGGAAACGAGGCTATTGGGCTTGGAAGTGCACCAGGGAGATGGGACTCGATTGAGCTTTGAACAGCAATCATTGTCATTAGAGGTGGTGCCATAATATATGCTTGACTCAAATCCAGCATTGCAAGGCAAGAACCTGGTGAAACCTTGTACCGCGATATTTATTGTTGTTCCTGCCGGTGTGATCCACTGTTGAATAGGTTAGACATGAATAAAATCAGTATTTTTTAAAGTGTTGTGTGGGGTTTTTTATGTCAAAAAGGCTAGTTGCCCTCTTGGACTTTACTGTGTTCATATTAAATGTTTGATGTGGAGTTAATACGGGTCTGCAGCTTTTTTAGCACAGTCCACATCCCCTTGCAGAATTTCACCTTCCTCAGAGGGGGGTGCTGCAGTGCTGCACTGAGCTCCTCCCACAGGGAAAGATGTGAAGATAATTTGGCATGTCCCCCTGATGGTCCTGCAGGGGTGGTCCCTCTGTGCTATGACAGCTCTGCTTGCCATCAGGTTGGAGCGAACTCCTGGCTGGAGATCAGTGTAGTGCTGGTGAGGGATGTGTCTGACTCCATTCCAGCCCTTGCTCAAGGAAAGATGAAGTTGGTGAAGATGCTTTTGCATCTCCCACATCCTGTGTCTGGTTGGATACCAAGACTAAACAGAGCCAACTTGGGCACTCCACAGAGTGTTACCACCTTCCCTGAGACCTGTCCTGCTCCATCGTGGGCACTGCATGTGCTCAGTGGCAATCTCCAAATTACTCCTCACTCGGCTTTTGCTTGCTTCTGGACTCAGGAGCCACAAAGGTAAGCCCCTGCACGTGGCATTTATCCATGTGTCTGCCTCACAGTCACGCTGGAAGAGAGCAAGGAGACAACAGGCAAGGAAAAAGCCTCATTTTCCCACTGGATGCAGGAGTCTGTGTCTTGCTGAAGGGCAATGTTTCCCACACAGATTTGTTTTCTTTTTCTTCTCCCCCACCACTGTGGCAGCATTGTTACTGGTAAGTACATGTGCTTGTCTGCTCCCCGTCCCTCACCCAAAGCCCTCACTGCTTTGAACACATTTGCACATTTGAGTTAATCCACATATTTTCCTTGTTTTACAAAGTCTTTTGTTCTCTCAGCTGTCACATTTCAAACTACACTTGCTAACTTTACTTCATCTCTTTCTCTTCTTCACTTTACTTCATCCCTTTCCCTTCTTCATCCAGCCCAGATGATTCTTCACTCCCCTCTGAAGGGAGGAGTGGTCATCTCACTGGCATCAGGCTGCTGCAGGTGGTCACTCATCAGAACTGTAAATGGGTGATGGAGATAACGGCATTTCTGGTCAGGCTGCAAGCACAGCCCTGATCTTCACTCTTGTAAATACTCATTTCATGGCTTCCTTCTGAAATCTGGGATTTAGGGAGCTCCAGCAAAAGGTGAGGCCACTCCGGAGCTGTGTCTGTGAGCCCCAAGAATCCTACATTTTTTCAGTTCCTTGTGTGGTGTTAAATTTTGTGACACCCTCTTCAGTCTGACTTACTGCAGATAAGATAAAGAGGGTTTTTTAAACCAATCTGGTTTAGGGTAAGTTTGGGAGAAGGTTTTTAGAGAGTGAATTATGAAGGCATAAGCTGTGCAAGGCTGACCAGTCAAGCTGCATCTGCCATAAGGGCCCACAGAGTATTAAACTGCATTCGTGGCAATACAGGTATAAAGGAAATGTCAGGAAGAAGGAGAAGCAGGGAGAGGTATAAATGTATTAATTTTGAGTACAGCATTTGTATTTTCTGTCATAATTGGTCTGTTAAAATGATTTTCCTAGAAGTAAATTAGTGATCCCAGTAGAGAATACAATTTGGGGAGTCATTGAATTAGAAGAAATGAAATCAAAGACAGAGTAGCATCTCTTCTATTGAATAACTGTGGCAGAAACTGTGTTGCAGACAGACTGAATGCTGACAGATCATCAGAACTGAGTGATATTCACTCATGACTTTCAAGGGAAATTGTGGAATTACATACAGCACTTCATTCACTTAATCCTCCATTGTTGCCTGAAGTCTGCAGAATATCAAAGGTGGTGACTTTCTTTAAAAGAGTTTCCATAGGTGTATCTAGGGTACTGCAGTCTGGTAAATTTAACTTCTGTAGGAGGACAGTTAATTGTATAACAAGGAATTGAATCAATGAATACCTGATAAATACAAAAAATATCCTTCATAAAAGTCACCATAATTTCTGTTATGGAAGGTTTTGCTTTAGGACACTGATTTCTTTGGAGAGATAAACAAGCACAATGGTAATAGTGAGTCTCCTTGGTTAGGTCAGAAGATTTTAGAGGGAAATGTCCAGTCATGGGATCAAAAGAGAAAGTCCTGGAATGGTTAAAAATGGGAAACAGTCAGCTTCTAGGTTTAGGTGGTCTGCTTGTGGTCATTCTTCAGACTTTAATATTCATGCAGAAGTTTGGCAGAAACAGGAAACTTATGTCTAGATCAAAATCAGCTCATCTTCTACAGTTAATGGTATTAACTGGTGTTATATAGCTTTGACCCTTTGGAGAGATCTATATCTGACTTTTCCCAAGCTCTGAGTAAAATAACTGTTTCCCAGTCTTTATTTGCAGATACTATAAATATTGTTGCTGGGGATGAGAATAGCAATACAGTAAATGCTGACAACCAATTATTTTTTCTTAGCGACCTTTATGGGCTCCTTAAAAGTTGTCCACAGACCCTTAAAGAGTCTTGAACCATAGCTTGACGGACATTGGCTGCACTATGTAGAGTTCATACCTTGCCGGAGCCTGGAAGGGCTGCAAGAAGCGTGCTGTTATCTTTAACATGGATAAAGAAAGGCAAGCAGCATATGATTTATTTACTGGCTTTTTATAAAAGTGTCAGGTTAAGGGTATAGATTTGCAGAAAGAGCTTCATGGGTTGTTAGCTCATGGGTATGCACAAGGACTATTTCAAAATCCTCACACAGTGCATAGGTTATCAGAGTGGCGTATATTTGGGGATAAGTTGTGGCAGGCAGTCATAGATGATGATAAAGCCACGAGAAAGTTGGGAAAGTTATGGCGAGTTGTGCATGATGAATTGTTGAAATACCAGGCAGAGGAAAGAGCTGCCCAGCAGGCTAGTGCAGCCCATGAAAGAAACAGGAGTTACGGAGACTGGTTTGGCTCCCCGCCGACACAAGTTCCTGCTCTAAACAGCAGCTCCCCACCACTATCAGCTCCTGCTTCAGGCAGCAGCCCCCCCTCCGCCTCCTCCCGCTCCGGATCCGCGCCCTCAGCCTCCCCGCCGCAGCGCGCAGCCCGCAGCCGCCCCGCCGGGGAGGCTCATGCCAGCCCCAGCCCTAAGCGGCTTAGCAGCTGCAGCCCGGCCGCCTCCCGCTCCGCTCCGCAGCCGCCCCGACCCCCGAGCCAGGGGGGCGGCAGGACGGGCCTCCCACCCCCCGTGGGGCAGCGGGCTCCGGTGGGTCCTCCCGCCCCGCGGCTGCCCAGTGCGGTTCTGCTTCCCGGTCACCAGCTCCCTGCGCTCAGACACAAGTAGCAGCTGTCACCGCTTCAGCTCAACCTGCCTCCAGCCTGCCACCGCCGGGAGCCTTGGATTGGACCTGGCAGCCACAGCCACAGTAACTCTGATGACTACCCACCCAGAAAAGGTTCTAACTGGGGCAAAGGGACCACTCATTATTGATGGATTACCTATGGGAGCTTTGCTTTTAGGTCGTTCCTCGGCTACAATGATGGGACTATTTGTTTTATCTGGAATAATAGACGCTGACTATACAGGGGAGATTTCTATTATGGTGCATACTCTTTTTCCACCTATGCGAATCGAAAAAGGACAAAGGATAGCTCAATTGATTCCTTTGCAACAGTTGGCTAAAACTGTACCCCCTCATCCAGCACAGTCTGTTCGTATAACCCTTGAACAGGTTGAGACACTGCAGCAGATATTGGACTGTGTCACACAAGGCAGTGTTCGGAGACGTGATCTTGATCTTCCTATACAGCTGACAGTTTGGTGTGGACCAAAATTTTTACTGGGTGCACTTACTCAGCATAACAGAAAAACGGGGGAGATATGAGCCTTGGAATGGATATCTCCTCCACTTCAACAACATAAAACCCTTCTTCAGAAAATTGAAATTTTAGCTGATTTGCTCAAAAAGGGTCGTGAACAGGCAGTACAGATTACGGGAAAGGAACCTGATCAGATACAGATACCAATGAAGAAAGATACATTGACCTGGTACCTGACAAACAGTATGGAGTTACAAGAGGCCCTATTGGGAGCCGGTAGTGTGACTGCTACTGATGATATTCCCAATGTACCATTGAATTGGATAGGACAGTGGGGTTGGATTCAATGCCCAAAAAGATCACTAAAGCCCTTATTGGATGCTATAACTGCTTACACAGATGCAGGAAGAAAATCCAAAACCACTGCAGTTACCTGGCAAGAAGAGGGACAATGGCATCATCATATACTCCGAGCTACTGAGTTGGACACTTTGCAAACGATGGAGCTATTGGCTGTTGTATAGGCCATGATGCATTTCTCTGGACCTCTTAACATTGTAACAGATTCTTTGTATGTTGCAGGAGTGTGTGAGCGAATAGAGGATGCCTCCATAAAAGAGGTTCAAAACCGGAGGTTACATGGGCTGTTTATGCAGCTGCAGAGAGCAAATGGTACCTTGAAAAGATATTTGAGTAAATATATGGATACCAGAGAGCCACAAGAAAGATTGTTAAAGTGTTTGTTTGTTTTGAACCACTTGTGTGTTTTTGGGGAAAATAAGGTTCCTGCTGTGATTCGTCACTACGTACAAGAAACAGATGGTGTAAAGAAAGATGTATGGGTGAGATACAGAGATCCTAAAGCAGGACAATAGCAAAGTCCTGCTAAGGTGTTATATTGGGGCCACGGATATCTTTGTGTTTCTACCCCTACAGGATCTCTGTGGGTACCTGCTAAATGGACCCAAGCAGCTGTGTTTGATGGAAGACCTTGATCAGCTGAGCGAAGAGGATCGTCAGCGGGTGGAGACGGAGCTGTTGATCATCCTTTGACCGATACTTCTTAAACTGAAAGGACAGTGTGATGCTGCCATCGATCGAGCAGTTGATCGGTGCAAATCTCTTGATAACATATTAAGCTTGCATTCAATGTTTTCTGATTTTGAATCTGAAGGGCCTAGGGATTTAGCTTGTATTAAGTGTCAAGATAGACGTCGTGCTGCATGGGTACTGCTTTTCTGTGGAGGTTGTCAGGAAACTAAGTGGGTACATCAAACTCGATTAGCTGAATTGTGGTGTGAAAGGTGTGGTTTCTATTGGCGGTTTGACTCTTGGCAGAGAGATCTTAAATTGTTTACAGGACTACCTGGTTTCCAAGGGTTACAGTTGTATGAGTCCCCAGAACAGAAAATCCTTGCATGGTTTAGATGGGAAATACAACATTTAGTCAAACATGTTTTGGGGATATCTCAGTCGTGTATTTTGCAGACTAAGTGTGGTAGAAATATTCCTCTGTCACAGTCGAGTGTGATAGGTCCTATTTCGGGAGGTCAGGATCCCAACCAAGTGTGGGAAGATTGTTTGAAGAACCTAAAGAAGCTAAATCTGAGAAAGAAGAGACATTCTTAAAAGTTTGTGACAGACATGATGGCCGGGTGGTTCAAAAAGGTGCCTGGAAAAATCAGGGTGAGATGCAAACTTTATGTTATTGCTTTGTTAGTTTTTGCTTCTTTTGTGGACAGTGTAGACCATCAGGCATGGGCCCCACCTCAGCCCAAGACTAACATATGGGTCACCCTGGCAAACTTGACTAAACAGGAGACTATTTGCCTGTCATTATCTTCTCCTGGCAATCCATTCATGACCTGTTTGGTTGGATTACCAGCAGATCCCTGGCCGTGCCCTTCACATGTAAGGTCAGCGATGCTAGGACGAGTGTGGATAATTGGGATCAGTGGATTTCCCACTTTCCTGTAGCACCACAGGAACTCCAAGAGTTGGAGTTGTTAGGGTCAGTGATGGCAGATGCATGTATTCATTTTAACCATAGAAGCCTGCTGTCAGTCAAGAACCATTCTAATGTTGTAACTTCCAGCATGACTGTCTACCGAAATGCATCGGCCTGGTGCAATTATACAACAAAGAGAGTGTCAGTCTCATCAAATGACCCTATTCAATTGCCAGCGGGATATTTCCTGATATGTGGAGACCGTGCTTGGGCCGGTATCCCATCAATGCTGCACGGGGGACCATGTACACTTGGACAGCTGTCTCTACTTACACCCAACATGTCCATGATACTGAACATGAGCCGCCGCCATCGTAGAAGCAAACTAATGGCTCATGCATTTGCAGCAGACTGCCGGGACGATGTAAAGTTTTGGTCCCCAGCGGCCATAATCGCAGCATCTTTCTTAGTTCCAGGGGTATCAGCAGCACGTGCTCATGCTATTTTAAATAGGTTAGGGTGTTGGCTTGCTAAACAAACAAATGCAACTTCTTTAGCGATTTCTAGTCTTTTGCTTGATGTTGATTCTATTCGCCATGCAACACTTCAAAATAGACCTGCAATTGATTTTCTCTTACTTGCACAAGGCCATGGCTGTGATGAATTTGAAGGCATGTGTTGCATGAATCTTTCTGATCATGCACAGTCTGTTCACTCACAGCTCTCTGAGTTGCGGAGGTTAACTGGGAACTTACGGGTAGAATCAGGCCTTGGTATTGATGGGTGGCTCAAATCTTTAAGCTTAGGATCATGGTTACGTTCTATTGTTAAGGTTGGCATTGTAGTAGCTATTGTAGCTTTGTTGTTAGTATTAATTTTGCCATGTGTTTGTATATGCTTACAGAATATGGTGCGAAAGATGATAGCTACCGCATTTAATCAAACCATGCTTGTTCAACAGAAAAATGGGGGAAATGTGGAGAGCTTTTTGGATAATTGGCTAGCTGAGAAAGGCCATTTCGATGTGATACCGTTGGATAAGGATAGGGGAAACAAGCTGGGGATTATGCAACCAGTGTCCAATCACTGACAGAGGTCATAGTGACCTTTGCTGAAACGGGAAGATGGGGGAGAAAATCGCTTGCCAGAAAATGAAGATAGCCTAGGTAGAGAAGCTAGAAGAATGTAAACATAGAAACAAAATAATCATTAGAGCATAGAAGTAGGTGTGGTTGATCTAAGTGTGCTTTAGCCAATAATGAGCTCAGCTTTTGCAATATGTATAAGCTTCATTAACACCAATATAAATATGTGTGAGCTTTCAATAAACTTTGGGATTTGCTATTCACGCATATTGTGTGAGGCATTTCTTCCGCCGTTCACGACAATACCTAATTTTCAAATTTATTGTAGGCAGCAGACATCCACTCCTGGAAAAGGAGAAAGTAGTCACAAGAGTGAGAGTCTGAAGCTCATGAATAAGGAAGAGGTGAAGTTCTCACCAGAGAAATGTGACAACCCTGTGTCTATTTCTCTTTGTGACCTGGTCAAATCTGTGTGAAGTGTTGAGGTTTTTGGTGAAACCATCAGGTCTGCACAGCACTCTCTCTTTCCAAATGGGGAAATTATATTCCATACCCTAGACCAATCCAAACCAGTGTGGCTGCTGTGTTTGCCTTTGAATGGAGCAGACAAACTGTCTCGGTATCGATTTTGTGCACATTAACAGCTCCCCATAGCCCAGGCCATTTGCTGAGTAGCAATTTGCATATTCATAGAGGAATCATTTCCTTGTTTATTACTGGAAAAATTCACCCTTTCCAGTAGGTTTTGATACTGTGTTTCAGGAAGTCACTTCCTATCCTAAACTTGATATATAGGGATGTGTAGCTGTAGCTCCTTCCAAATCAACCAGGTGCTGTTTGCTTCCTGCAGCTGCTCACTTTGTGACTTCTGATTGCTCTGCAAACCCCATACAGTCCTGCCATTTGTTTATATGTCCATGTAGGAACCAAACCTGGGCATCACAGAAGGAGGGAAGAAAGCTCCCAGGGCTTTTCATCCACCCACACTCCTGACCAAGCTGCAGTTCCAGACTGGAGGCAGCCCCAGGTGTCAGAGGTACAAGTACACTGTGCTGTAAAGGGCTGAGTCTCACTGATACCTTTGTCCTGTGCATCCCTAGAAGTGGGGATGGCCATTCCAGCATCTGCTGATCTGCCCCTCCTGTGAGTATCCCTGAAACCAGAAGCCTGGAGAAGTTTGCAAGGATAGCTTGCCTTACATCTGCTGCACAGTGTTGTTGTTGGGACATAAGGGGACATCATGGAACTTCCTGGGAAAGTGGCTGCAGTGAGTTGAGCAGCACAGGTGGAGGTGGAACCTTCCCCAGAGGCTGTGCAGGCAGTGCCCTTCATCCAAATCACTGATTTCACCTGTGCTTGCAGAAAAGATTGGCACTGTTCTCAGGCATGCCAGAGATTTCTGATGATGTTTTAGTAAACCTGAAATTCCAAATTCCCCTCTGCTGTAGTGTCCAAATTTTGGGGTCTGGTCTTTGCTGTGAAGTGAGCTGAGACAGCCCCAAATCTCTTTGTCCATCCATCCCCCTCTGGTACCCTGTAGCGAGCAAGTTCCCCCCCTCATCACCTATTGTGCAGTGCTTCCTTTTCCCCTCATTAATAGCCTTTGCACTGTATTATATCCCTTGAGCTTTCTCCCTCCTAGCTGCCTGTTCCCAGCTCTGACCCTTCCATGGCACATCTGTATTCTGTTCTCTCCTCCCTGGCTGGGCTGGCATGAGCTAGCTCCAGCAGAGGGCGAGGGATCCATTCAGGAATAAGCTGTTCCAGGCTGTTCCACACAGCCTGATTATCTTTTTTTTTTTTTTTTTTCTTCTGCAGTGCTGTTTCAGGTGTGTGAATACTTGCCCCTACACACTCTGCCTCTAGGACAGTCTCTAGATTTTTCTCTCTTCTTTTGCTGATGGAAGTGTGGGGTGTTTGCCTGCTAAGGTTATTCTATTAAGGGTACCTTAGAATCATAGAATCATTGAATAACAGAATCATTCAGGTTGGAAAAGACCTTTAGGATCATCGAGTCCAACCTGTGACCAAACACCACCTTGTCACCCAGCCCAGAGCACTGAGTGCCATGTCCAGTCATTTCTTGAAGACCTCCAGGGATGGGGACTCCCTGTCCTCCCTGGGCAGCCTCTTTCAATGCCTGAGCACCCTTTCCGTGAAGAAATTCCTCCTGATGTCCAACTTCAACCTCCCCTGGCACGGCTTGAGACAATTTCCTCTCATCCTGTCCCTTCTTCCCTGGGAGCAGAGCCCAGTCCCCCACAGCTGTCCCCTCCTGTCAGGAGTTGTGCAGAGCCAGAAGGGCCCCCCTGAGCCTCCTTTTCTCCAGACTGAGCCCCCCCAGCTCCCTCAGCCCTTCCTGGTGCTCCAGACCCTTCCCCAGCTCCGTTCCCTTCTCTGGACACGCTCCAGCCCCTCAATGTCCATTTCTTGTCCTGAGGTTCCCAGAAGTGCCCCAGGATCTGAGGTGTGGCCCCAGCAGTGCCAGCCCAGGGGACAGTCACTGCCCTGGCCCTGCTGCCACACCATGGCTGGCACAGCCCAGGTGCCATTGGCCTCCTGCCCCCCTGGGCACACCTGGCTCCTGTCCAGCCGCTGTCCCCAGCACCCCCAGGGCCTTTCCCAGCTTTCCAGCCCCTCTGCCCCAGACTGGAGCTGCAGGGGCTTGGTGTGACCCAAAGCAGGACCGGGCCCTTGGCCTTGTGGAATCTCAGAGCACTGGCCTGGGCCCATGGATCCAGCCTGTCCAGATGCCTCTGCAGAGCCTTCCTGCCCTCCAGCAGATCCACACTCCCACCCAGCTGGGTGTCATCTGAGAAATGACTGAGGGTGCACTCAATCCCCCTGTCCAGATTGTCATTTAAAGAGAACTGGCCCCAACACTGAGCCCAGGGAACACCTCTGGATGTACTGGCCACCACCTGGATATGACTCCATTCACAACCACTTCCTGGGCCTGGCCATCCAGCCAGTTTTAACACAATGAAGAGTGGATTTTAACTTGTGTATACTAACTTGCACGTTCAGAGGGACAGGGAAGGTACAAGGCCGACACTGGGAGAATTCCTAGACGCCTTACAGAGGTGCTCTACCAGTAGGTTGAGATTCCACTGCTCCCTTTTCTAAGTACAATACATGATCACAGCAATCTTTTATGGCTTTAAAATTGATGGCAGATAAACTCCCCAGATAATGAATCTCATAAAAAAAACTATATGGAATCTCCTGTTGAATTCAATAGCAGAGGTGCTGTTCCAATTTAAAGGTTACAGGATGACGCAAAAAAAGAGCTAAAGAAAGGTTCTCGTTTTCCACTCAGCCTCTGAAACCTGGGTTATTACAGAGCTGACTTTGCCAACACTAAAGCAGATGCTTTTGGATGACTGAAAGCTCTCTGTGGACAAGGAAATGCAGGAAATGCAGGAATGTTCCCCATGTGTGAATTGCACAGAACTGCAGAGGGCCAAGGGCTGGTCCACCATGATTTGTCACCAAGCTTCTCATGGCAGAGCAGTGCCACCTAAAGTTTCTCTGAAAGGAAATGAAAAAATCCTCTTTTTTTCAAACTGGAAGTATTCTATCACATGGCATCATAGAATTTTAAAATTACTGGTAATCTCGGTGGTAGGTAATAAAATAAAATAAAATAAAATAATGACAGTACTGTTATACTGTCAACTCTTTTTCATTATTAGGTATGATGCCATCTTTTAGACAGGTGTGTAGCTTAGAGATTTGGCAGCAGATGCTCTTCAGCTTCTTTTCACCAAAGTCTTTTCCCCTCTTATCAGTGAAGGATGGGATGGCTCCATGGACCAGGTGTTTAAAAAAGGCTGGATGTGGCACTTGTGGCATGGTTTAGTTGATAAGGTGGTGTTAGGTCATAGGTTGGAGATGATGATCTCCAAGGTCTTTTCTAACTTGGCTGATTCTGTGATTCTCTAAATCTGTGACCAAAGCCCTGCTCTGACATTGGTGCCATGGTGGAGCTGTCTCTTTTTCTTGGGGTAGTGGCAGCAGCAGCAGATGCCTTTGTTAGGGTGTGTTACAAGTCTTTGGTCCCATGCCCACACAGCTGTTTGAACACAAACATTCTTGTTAAAAGCCTCAAACATGAGCATGGCCGAGGCTTCTAAAGAGCAAGAGAGCAGAGAGCCTTCATGTCTTAACATATCTTGTGTCAAAAGGCTCTTATTTTCTTTTCTCTTCTTGTGGCTACCACAGGTGAAGTTATCCTGAATTTGGGATTGTGGGGGATACTATGGAGCGCAGGAAAGCAGATTCAGGGGAGGGAGGATAGTTGCTGGCATGGGAAGGGTGGGAGATCTTCCAGACATCTAAGGTTTAGTGACTGAAATCCCATTTCGTGCCACTAGAGGACACTCAAACTGTTGCTAGCTCATAAGAAACAGCTCCTTAATCTCTGCTTTTCTGGAAATCAATTGCTAGGAGAAGGAAATATCTTTGAGAGGAATAAAGGCAGTAGATGTTTAGGTACATCTAAAATTTTTCTTTTAGATTTCAGTGGGAGTTCAGTGAATAGAATCACGTGCACAAAAATTGAAGCAGTGAGTGACAGCAAATGGAGCTGATGAGCTGCCTGTATGTCAAAGCTAAGGCTTTCTCTGCATCAGAAAGTGGCTGGTTCCTAGGAGGTAGAACTGATGAAGCAGCCACATCCTGTTGTGAGAGAGTCTGGCAAAGCTGGTGTGGGAGAGAGAAGGACATATAAAGAGGCTTAGAGAAGGTGCTGGTGGGACATGTCTAGATTTTGTTCTGGTTGGATAGCTGGGATCTGGTGCAAGCCAGAGATGTGGTCTTGATTCCAGTTAACATTGTAGAGTCAGAGGGAGCAGAGCACTCAACATTCACTGCAGGACTCATTGCTGAGGTGAATGGCAATGGGGGTCTTGCATGGGGATCCAGGTGTGGTTTAACTCCTCCAGAAAAATCAAACCATTTCAGACAGGGCAGAGCCCAATGCTGTGATGAGCTTCTCAAGGAACTAACAAGAAACCACTACTTTCTGACTCAGGCCAAGCAGGGCTTAAAGCATTTTCTTACCCTGGCCAAGCTTGGCTGCATCAAACACACCAGCAATGCTGCTGCTGAGTCTGACAGTGTCACCACAAATCCTCCAATTGGGGGGGATGCAGGGAAAAAAATTCCTCTCTGACCTCTAGTAACATTCCCTGCTCAGCAGTGTCTCAGTTGTAGAGGACTGTGATGGGGATGGTTATCCTGTTACAGTCTGATTTGCATATTTTGGGGATGGTTAAACTGACAAAGGTGCTTAATCTGGCAATTGGAGCGACACAGACTTCTTTGTTGGTAATCAAAGAATTTGTACTTCTCTTGGCAGACCCATGGCAGAGCTCTGTCATGTATAGTCACTCTCCAGCATTCCCATCCAACACAAGTAGGACTAATGTCTAGGATACATTCTGGGCCTGACTTTTCAGTTTGTGTCTTCCTTTTAAAGGCTACAGTAGTGAGAATGAGATACATACCAGGAAAAAATGTCTCCAAACAATTCCCTTCAGATACTGGAGATAACTTTTCTCACATGGGGTGGTCAGGAATGCAGCAAAAGGATCCCGGGCCAAAAGGCTGTGCTCTGTGATGGAGCTGCTGGAGCCAGGCCAGAGTAGGGACACCAAGGGGATCGGAGGGATGGAGCAGCTCTGCTGGGAGGAAAGGCTGAGGAAATTAGGATTGTTCAGCCTGGAGAAGAGAAGGCTTTGAGGTGACCACAATGATGTGGCCTTGCAGTGCCTGAAGGGAACCTCCGAAAAAGATGGAGAGAAACTCTGAACAAGGGCCTGGAGTGACAGGACAAGGGGGAATGGGTTCACACTGACAGAGAGCAGGTTTAGATTGGATATCCGGAAGAAATTGTTCCCTGTGAGGGTGGTGAGGCCCTGGCACAGGTTGCCCAGAAAATCTGTGGCTGCCCCATCCCTGGAAGTGTCCAAGGCCAGGCTGGATGGGGCTCTGAGCAACCTGGGATAGTGGAAGGTGTCCCTGCCCATGGGAGGGGGTTGGAACTGGATGATCTTTAAGATCCCTTTCCAACCCAAACCATTCCATGATTCTGTGATTATAAATTAATGTGACCCTCCTTGCTAACCAAGGATTTCCTGAGTGTTTCTCAATGTTGTTCCTGCCCACCTGGATATCATCTGTATGCTGCTGGCATGAGGACCTGTTTCTACTGTTCTGAAGGCTGTATATCAGTGTTGAATAATGCAGCCAGAAGTCTCTAGAGCTCATGTCCTGCAAGTCATCAAGTTGGGTTGACTGGCTCCATGCATGGTTTGGTAAACAAGCTGTAAAACACTGATTTATTTTCTCGATTGCAGTAAATTCTGCTGTTTAAAACCAGAGTATCTCCAGTTTGCATGGAGACAGTTTGTTTTAAGGTATTTAAAGACACTATTGCTCTCTTGGTTAAATTCTGGTCATTTCTCCTCCCTGTCATCTTGATCTCAAAGCAGTATATAACACACCTGAACTTTTTTTTTTTCCTAGGCCATTGGAGTGCTTTTTTACCCATAGGAAGTTTCTCCAGCGGTACCTCTGTAATCTTTCAAAATTTCTTCCACAGTTCCTTCTTCTTTTTCACCTGTTTGATTTCTCCTTTTGTCTTAATAACCCTGCCAAATGCTTCCTTGAGTTCTTCCAAATGCACCCCTTTCATTCTGTCGATGGATTGTGGCAGAGTGATTTTTTTTTTTTTTTCCTTTTGTGGTATTCCTCCCAGAATAGAAATGATAATTTTAAAGCCATTTGTGGATAGGGCTGCTGGGGGAAAAAAATCCTTACTTTTGCTCACTGATGTCTGAGGACCGAGATATCTGTGGTGGGAAAGAAGAAAAGAATGGAATGGACAAACGAATTTTCTGACTAATCTTCTTCTGGCTCTTGGGTTTTCATCTGTAGAAGGCCATACCAGGCTCATGACTCTGCAAAACTGCATTTCTAGAGGTTTTCCCATTATTTTCTATTGTTTCCCCCATTTTAAGTATATTGAGGTTTCTGGAGAATAATTCAGCTCATACTTATGTCCTGGGTTGTTTTTTTTAATGGCATCTCTGTATTCAGCTTGATTTTGAAGGTCCATGAGAGAATATTTAACATAGGCTGAAAGATTAATCTTCTCCCTGGCATCAAAAAGTGCCAGTCCACTGTGCCAGCTAGGAATATCATCCTGGTGTTGGGAAGCTCTGTGGAATGGAGCACTCCTTCACTGTCAGCATCTGTGAGTGGGCAGGGAAATGGGACTGGAACCCTGTGGGGAAAATCTGCTCCACACTTGGTAAAGTTTCCTTTCCTCTGGAGAGTTTGTCGCAGGAGCAAAGAGAGCTGGGGTGGGGTTGAGGTTTATGCAGCCTGTGAGGGAAGACTCTGCCATGGCATTCCTCAGCTGGAGAAACCCAGAGCAGCCTGGATCTGCTGCTGAGTGTTCTCACCCTTTGAGGAGGGCACTAACAATCAGGAGACTGCATGGCACTTCCATTATTCCAGAGGTTACTCAATTTCCTTGTTGTTTTGGGGAAAAACAACAACAACAACAACAACAACAAAAAACCAAACCAAAACAAAAAACAACAACAACAACAAAAAAAACCCAAAAAACCAAAACCAAACCAAAAAAACCCCAAAAACCCAAAAAAAACAACCAAAAAAACCCCAAAAAACTGGAGTGATCAAAGTTAAAGGAAGGAAACCCTAGATAAGAAAACCTGCTTAATTTTGTAACAGAGAGCACCTGGCAAGGAGGGTCACAGCAATAGGATAATCCCAAAAAGAAAGTGCTGTCACACCTTCAGGATCCATGATTAGGAGATCCTGAGACTCTGAATGACACACACACACACACACACAAGGCTCAGCTTCTACTGAATCCACTCCTTGATAAATAACACAGAACTGGAGAAAGAAGAGGTGCATTTAGGCAACTGACCGAGGAAACAAAACACCTACACCGAGCAGTTGTTTCTAAGGCAGCTGCCTATAGTACAGGCACAACTTCCTTTGCCTGAATTTGGTGCCTACCTTGCAGGAAGAGAATTCCTTGGAGATTCACAGCTGTCCTCTAAGGTGGCAGAGTGGCATTTCTGGAGTGCCTGACCCGTGGCTGTGCCCATGGCTTGCCTTTCCATCGCACTCCTATCAAAAACTCAGGCTAGCCTCTTCCTCCCCTGCCACTTTTTAAGGGAAATCAAGTTATTCCCAACAGGTGACCATGGCCATTTTAAGTGGCTCCCTGTTTTTATTGGTGTCTTCTCCACTAGTGATGCTAGGATTTTAACCCATGGGATCCCACGGTCCTCACGTGTGTCTGTCCCAGTACATTCCATTGACTGCAGCTGTCCAGCTCTTCTCAAACCAGTTGCTGGCTGGTGCCAAGTTAAAGTAGGGCAGCTAACTTGGAGTCCATCTCTGGTTAGCCTCCAGCAAGGTTACTGGTGTGCTTTTGGCCACTGGAGGGCTCTGGATTTATTTCATAAAATATTCCATATTTTCTCATTCTATGAGAGAATGATGCTAAAAATTACCAGTGTCATGGGCCAAAAGGAGGGTCTAAACTCTTGCAGAAGCCTCATGCCTTATCCTGCTACTTGGGCATGAAAGTTGAAAATGGGTTGTCCAGCTTGATGCATCACAAATAACCAAGAATCTGGGATGCTTACTTGCAATTATTTGGGTTATTACAATGATTTTCTCAGCCTCCGAAGGTCTGTCTCTGTGCCAGTGAAGCAAAGATGTGCTCACAAAATCTGTTTTTATGAGAAGGAATACTGGCATTGGAGAACAGCGGCAGGGGTGTGTGTGGAGGGAGAAGCAAAGGGAGATCCACACCACTTCTGGGAGACGTTTTTATCAAGGGCTGATCAAGGGTAGGAAGGAGGGGAAACCCTAGGTTGTACCTCCTTGTATTTGCTAAAATTGTGCCCTTTTCCCTCTTCCCCCCTCATTGAGATACCAGTGCGGCACAGGAAAACCTCAGAGAGGGAGCTTTCATTCATTGCAAAGCACTGCTATGCATTCATTATGTGTCCTTGAAGGAACCTCACATTTTGGAGCTGACCCTGAGCTTTAGCATCAGGAAAGCTTTTTTTTTCACTTTTTTTTTTTTTTTTTGGCCTTCCTCATCTCTACTCCTATTTTTAGAGCCTGTCGTTTTCTCAGGGGCTTCACAGTCTATTTTTAAAAAGACTTTGCAGGCTGCCAGACCATTGTTATTTTCTCTAGGGTGATGTCAACACAGTGCCTGTAGTAAACATGCCTGGCATTTACCATAGGTGTTGCTTTAGAACAGATAAACATTAATGTTGAGGGTGAAAAATAATTTTGCAAGCAGAGTCCCACTGTGAAATGTTTCATTTCCACAGAGCATCTTTTGCTTGCCTCATGGCTTTCCCCTTTTCTGAAACACTGTTGGTCTGACCGTCAAATTGCTCACTGCTGCATAAACCTGATCTGTACATTATTAGATCATCTAGAGTGACTGTAAAGCAGGTTTGGCCCAAGTCTTGCAGCATATTTAATGTTTTTACAAAGTTTTTTTCCCCTTGCGTTTTATATTGGCAATAAATTTAACAGCCCAGCTCTGAAAGAAAAATGGGGAAAAGTTTAAAGGGCTTAAAATATGAACAGCAGCAAATATTGGTAATAATTATCATGGTGTCATCAATTTTGGTGGAATTTCTCAAATGAATTCAGCATAATCACAGCTTCTTTTTACCTGTGGGGAGGAGGGAAAAAAAAAAGGGGGGAAAATTCAGGAACAGTTATGTAAAGATGTGGGAGCAGATGTACTGCTGGTGTAAGCTGGCACTGCTCCACTCATGTCAGTCAAAGTAGTTGATGTGGGGGAACATTTGTCTGCAAGGGAAGCAAGATTTATCAGTGAGCTCTGGTGGCTCCATAGAAATCACAGAATGGCCTGGCTTGGAAGGGACATCCAGGATCATGTGGCTCACCCCCCCGTCATGGGCCCATCCACTATCCCAGGTTGCTCAGAGCCCCATCCAGCCTGGCCTTGGACACTTCCATGGATGGGGCAGCCACAGCTTCTCGAGACAACCTGTGCCAGGGCCTTTCCACCCTCACAGAGGATGATCACACATCAGTTGAATGTAGTATTTGCCCATGTCATGCTCTGATCCCCTCACAAATGTGAGGGATGATGTCTGTATTTAATCTTTTCATGGATGCTTAAGCCAATGTCTCTTCCATACTTCCTGCTGTAGACTACACTGCCCAAGAGGACAATTCCTGCCCTTCAACCACATAGATTTGTTCCTTGGGCTGAACTACCTCAGCTGTGCCTTTCAACATTGATTTTACAGACCTTGGACACATGTGAAGCACCTCCTCCATCAGCCACTTGTGTGGATGTCATGGGAAGGCTGAGCAAAAGTCTCTGTGGGAGGTGGTAAGCCACCCTTCTGCAGAATCACAGACATAGAAACTTAAACTCTCTTGTTTCAGTAAAACTTGAGATTGTAAATACTTTTGCACCTTTGAACCCTGAGTGCTGGTCAAGGAAATAATGCAGTACACGGGAATGACTGTTTGTGCTGCTCTTGCTCTGAATCCATTACCTAAACCCAGGAAACATCCAGAAGCTTCACAAGTTGGTGGAATTTATTTCAAATATAAACCTCCAAGGGATTTCACTGCCATGAGTTTGACCAGCTGAACGCTTCTAAACAGCTACCGTTCACAGCATCCTGCGCCAAGGAGTCCAAGGTCAGGTTGGATGGGGCTCTGAGCAGCCTGGGACAGTGGAAGGTGATCCTGCCCCTGGCAAGGGATTTGGAAATGGATGATCTTTTAGGTCCCTTCCCACCCAGCCATTCTATGATTTTATGATTCCTATCCCTCCTGTCCCAACCCTTCAACTCCCATCAGATTTTCAGATTCCTACAAGCCATTCCTTGGGACAGCAGGGCTCCAAACTGCTGATACCCAGTTTGCAGTGGAAGAACAGCAGTGACCTGGAGCTGCTGAGTCACCGCCTCTTGGACAAACCTGCCCCTTTGTTTGGTGCCTCCTTACTCAAATATTGATCTCAAAGGGCTGCTCATGGCTCTAAATTTCCCAGCTCCCAGTTCTGGTTCTCAAAAGGCCTATCTCAAGTTCACCAGGAGACCTTTGAACTTTTGTGAACCTAACCTGAGACTGACATTTGTTACCAAACCAGGGGGGTTTTGCCTACGTTTCCATTTCATGGCAGGTGCCTCACGCTCTTCTTATATTTCATGCCACTGGACAAAGAGCAACCATTTGGAAGCCCCCAGGAAAACTGCCTGACTTCAAGTTCTGTTGGCATCAGCCCCCATGCTCTGAGAAGGCATCAGTTCTGCTTCGTGCTGCTGGCAGCTGAGCTGGTTGGCTGCCTCTGAAGGTACAACTGCCACGGCAGATGGCTGGGAGGTTAGCAGGGAATTTATTCAGAACTCCATATAAATGAGGCTGCCTTTCCTCGGACAGAATGGCAGTCAACAGCATGCTCACATCCCCCCACCCACAGCTGCACGGTGACATCCAGGATCTCTGTGGTGACCCAGGAGTGGAGGAGCCAGCCTGTCTGTCACACACCAACTCCTCGGCACTGCTCTAGCCCACTGTCTGTGCCAGCTCAGCAGGGCTGTGGGCTCCATCTGCACCACTGAGCAGCAGAGGTGTTCCAGCGAGAGCTGAACCCACTCTGTTCATGGGGGAATGGAGCAGAGCCTCCGTCTCGGGGACATCCCTGCAGACACTGACCTATGCCCAGTCAGCAGCTCCAGGTCACTGCTGTTCTTCCACTGCAAACTGGGTATCAGCAGTTTGGAGCCCTGCTGTACCCAAGGAGTAGCTTGTAGGAATCTGAAAATATGATGGGAGTTGAAAGGTTGGGACAGGAGGGATAGGAATCATAAAATCATAGAATGGCTGGGTGGGAAGGGACCTAAAAAATCATCCATTTCTAAATTCCCTGTCATGGGCAGGGACACCTTCCACTAGACCAGAGCTCCATCCAACCTGGCTTTGGACACTTCCAGTGATGGGGCAGCCACAGATTTTCTGGGCAACCTGTGTCAGGGCCTCTCCATCTTCACAAGGAAGAATTTTTTCTTAATGTCTAATCTAAACCTATTCTCTGTCATTTTGAAGCCATTCCCCCTGGTCCTGTCACTCCAGGCCCTTGTCCAGAGTCTCTCTCCATCTTTCCTGCAGGCTATCTTTAGGTCCTCGAAGGCCACAATGAGGTCACCCCAAAGCCTTCTCTTCTCCAGGCTGAACAATCCCAATTCCCTCAGCCTTTCCTCCCAGCAGAGCTGCTCCATCCCTCTGATCCCCTTGGTGTCCCTGCTCTGGCCTGGCTCCAGCGGCTCCCTGTCCTTCCTGTGCTGGGCCAGGGCTGGAGGCATCTCTGCAGGTGTGGTCTCACCTGAGCGGGGCAGAGGGGCAGAATCCCCCCCTCCCCTCCCCTGCTGCCCACGCTGGGGGCTCAGCCCAGCACAAGGGCGTTCTGGGTCCCAGCACACACAGCTGGGACAGGGCCAGCTTTCACCCACCAGCACCCCTAAGTCCTTTCTGGCAAAAATTCCTTCTATTTTCCTCAGGAATAATGAAGTGTTAGTTGCTGGTGTTGCAGTGAAGATGGCTGAATAGAAGGAATGCTGCAAACCCTCAAGAGGTTTGCCTGTTTTTAAGGGTTAAGCATCTGCACCATGAGCTGAAGCAAATGTGAAAGGCCCTTGGTCAGAGGCTGTGAGTGCTTGCAAAGATACCCACAGGTAATGGGATTTGAGCTGCCAATTCCTTGACTTCTCCATCTGCCCCTAGAGTAGCTGCATTAATTTTTATCTTTAAACATTGCTGCTATGCAAAAAAATCCCCACTGATGTTACCACCTCTGAGTCATGCCAGCATATTTGTGTGCTGGTATATTTTAGGAGCAAAGCTCCTGGAGTTCAATAAGTGTAAAGCAGGACTTGATAAGCAAGGTAGTAGTAGCAGGCTATTTAGATAAGGAGATGTAGTGTGCTGTCAGTAAGTACTTGCAGTATCGATCCCAAATGAGTTTGGCCCAGGCTCTCTCTTAGTCCCTGGATTTCCTGCAGGTTATATTCCTTTCCTCAGGTTTGGAGGACATATTAGTGTTATCAGCCTGAGAGATCACAGAAAACAGAATTGTAGAACCTCCTGAGCTGGAAGGAACCCACAAGGCTCACCAAGGCCAGCCCTTAGCCCTGCACAGCACAGCCCCAAGAAGGTATGCTTTCCATTGCTTCAGATCTGTTCTTACCAGTACAGGCACTTGAAGACCTTGTCTGCTAAGTGATAAGACTCATGTATTACATCTGTCTTCTCCTTTCAGCCTGTTTCACAACTAATGATCACTGATATGCGATTAAAGCAGTGTTGGCTCATCCGGCAGGACCACTGGAAAGAAGGCATGGATGTTCCTCACATTTCTGCTGCACTATTGACAACAGATGTGGGAGCTGCTCACCAAAGCTGCAGGAAGAATAGTACCTGCTCTGACATAAGGCTGGTGGGACAGAGTTATTCTTGTACATTTTGGGCTGCATTTGAATGGACACTTTATGTGCTTTTGCTCTGTGTCTGTGCCATATTTGCTTTAGCAACAGAAATCCTCAAAGCAATTCGCAGTGTCCCTTCATGGGGTGTAGACTCTTGCTCTGTCCTATGCCTGTGCCTGTACGACAGTGGGTGTGTAACCATGATCTGAAGTGTGGGTGGAAACCAGAGGCATCCCTGGACCTGTAGTGCCCTGGAGTTGTGCTCCCCAACTCCCTAGCTGCTTTATTCCAAAGAAATGGTCATCACAGAATCATGAATGGTCTGGGTTGGAAAGGCTTTGAAGTTCATCTCATTCCACCCCCCTCCATGGACAGAGACACCTCCCACTAGCCCAGATTGCTCAAAGCCCCACCCACCCTGGCCTTGATCCCAGTGATTAGATCAGTGCTCTGCCTTTTCAGTCCTGTCCCAGAAACTCATCTGCTCCCCTGAAATACAGGAGAGAAGCCCTTCATTCCATCTCCATCCCTGAAATACAGGAGAGTAGGCCTTCATTCAGTCTTTAACTGAGCCCCTTGCGCAGATCTGCGTGCAGACAAGCCCTGCTTGTCAGGCTGTGGTTTCTGGGTTGCTGCTCTGCAGAGCCCTTGCTGCTGTTCCAGGGGAATTGGCTGGCTTCAATGTTACTGGTTACCTCTTTGCTTCCAGCTGCTAGGGAGCATGGCAAGAAGCTAAAAATACCTCTGAAACAACACCTAATGTCACTTCTCCTCACGAGGGGTTTCTGCAGTTGCCACGGGGATCTTAAGCCACAGGGGAGGGGATAAATCTCTTTATTTTTGTGAATAGAGGGGGAGGTGCCCAGGAGAAAAATCCCTCTATGAAAAAGCTGTGCAGCCGCGTGCTTTGATGCCTGGGTTGAAAAAGCTAAATGTCCACGGATTTAGACCAGCCAATAGTGTATGAGTGCTATATTTGGAAAGCACAGTGCAGAATTATGGCACATGCATCACATGTGAATTGGGAAAGTGCAAGCTATTTTTGGAGCCTGTTTGCATATGTGCTGAGTCAAGGTTTGCACTCAGAGCAAGGCTGCACCTAGCATCTCTTAAATCTACTTTAGCAAGGTTATTAGTTTTCAAGCAAGCTCTGGGTCCCATAAAAATCCTTTCTCCCTCTGATTTTATTAGCATCTCAGCATTGCAGGGAGATTAATTAGAAAATACAAAAAATTAAGAGCAAAAGGAGAGGCACAAGGAAAGAAGAAGCAATTTAGAGTTGAAGGGGGATGGGTTCTGAAAAGATATTACCTAGGTAAGTACAGAAATATCAGAACAGCATAAAAATATGAAAGGGCAGGAGGGGCTCATAAAGAAGGTGGGAAATGTACACATTGTGCTATTATTCCTGAAGGAAGCCTATTTACAGGAAGCAACCCCCGGGGAAAACAGGAATTAGGGAACGAAATTGGAGCAGCATTGCATGAATTATAGCCAACCCTTGTGCTAGTTTGAAAACAAACCAATGGGAGATCCCAAGTCAGAACAGACAGCCTGTTGGTCAGGGTGGTGGTAGCAGTCCCATTAAATGGTGTCTGCAGTCATCTATCTTGAAGTGATAGATGTGGTTCGGTTGAAGCAGTGATCCTGTAGAAGGGTCAGGTCTTCCTCTGAAGGTCTGGTGGTGGTTATGTAGCTCTTGTCCTCTGGGAATGCAGTGGATAAGGCTGCCCGTGGCATTCCAAGTCTCAGATGATTCTATCCAGGTAGGAATGCTTGGCTCCTCCCCCTGGGCAGAGCATCTCACAATGGGATGATGTAATTTTATCTGTCATGCAGTGAGACTTGATGGCCCATTAACAGAAGACAGCCCCTGGAGTTATCAGGGATAAATCATGAAGGAGATAAGGAACACTGCCCCACCTGCTTTAACAGCTTCTGAAGATGGTGGCAGAATACGTACTTTGGTTACATCTTACACTGTAACCTAAAACAGCTCTGGATTTGGGGGCGGGGAGGAAAAGACCCTAGCTTACATGGCAAAGGGATACCAACTGAGGATAACACAAAACTGACTGGCTGGAGATGGTCTCAGTGAGGGCACTCTGTTCCCAGAGGACAGCCTTTTGCAGTGCCTTCCAGAGCAGTGCTGTCTGTCCTCACAGATGATGGACACTCAGACAGAGTTCCTTGGATGGCCAGAGATGTTGCCTTAGCAAGAGATATTTCTTATCAACTGTTTCCAGGAGGCAAAGATGGGAGACAATTAGGCTGCTGTGGTCATTGGGGAGAACTTGAGGTTCAACCAGGCCAAGTTCTGGGTCCTACACTTTGGCCCCAACAGCTTCCTGCAGTGCTCCAGTCTGGGGCAGAATGGCTGAAAAGGGAAAGGGCCTGGAGGAGCTGGTGACAGTGGCTGAATGAGAAGCAACGTGTGGGCAAGAAGGCCAATGGCACCCAGCTGGGATGAACAATGGTGTGGCAAGCAGGATCAGACCAGTGATTGTATCTGAGTACTGGACACTGGTGAGGCCACATCTCAAATCCTGTGTCCAGTTCTGCACCTGTCACTGCAAGATGGGCATTGAGGGGCTGAAGCATGTCCAGAAGAGGGAATGGGGAGTTGGGGAAGGGTCTGGAGCACAAGTCCTATGAAGAGCAGATGAGGAAGCTGGAAAAGGGTCTCAGCCTGGAAAAAAGGAGGCTCGGGGGGGAACCTTCTGGCTCTGCACAACTCCTGACAGGAGGGAACAGCCAGGTGCTCCCAGGGAACAAGGGACAAGAATAGAGGAAACAGCCTCAAGCTGCACCAGGGGAGGTTCAGATTGGACATTAGGAAGAATTTCTTTACTGAAAGGGTGATTAAATATTGGAAGGGGCTATCCAGGGTGATGATAGAGTCCCCATCCTCAGAAGTGTTTAAGGAAAGACTGGACATGGCACTGGGTGTCATGGTCTGGTGTTTGGTCACAGGTTGGACTTCATGATCTCAGAGGTCTTTTCCAATTTGAATGATCTTGTGATTCAGGTGTTCTCTTATGCTACAGTTTGCCTTCTGCTGGTGGGAAGAACCAGCCCAAATCTGCAGAGTGGGTGGTAGTGGGGCAGATGGGAGGCTCTGTCCATTCAGGTATGGCACTAGAGGACTTTCTTGGTCCGGTGTGTACAGAAATAGGGTTGCAGACACAGAGAACACAGTGCTGGCACAGCAGCAGGCCCACCAAACAGACAGGAAGGGAGCAGGAAGGTGCCTGGGAGCTCTGGGAGAACAGGAAAGTGTTTTGAAACTACGGGACATGAGAAGCAGAGCAAGAGCAGCCTGAACACTGGCTTGTTGGTGGAGGTCCAGATGAGGTCCAGAGCAGAAACATTCTGTATTGTTCACACACAGTGCAGTCCTGCAGAGTTTATAGGGATATTTTAAAGCCCTTAAAGTCCTGGTGAGTTTGGCTGTAGAGATTGACCCCAGGTGAAAGAGGAAAAGGGAGCAGCAGCACCTGGACACAGATAAACATCCCTGTAATGTTGATAATACCATGTCATGCAGCAGGATACAGGGAAGAGGTGGGATTCATGCTGATCTTTCTTGACTCAATTTATGATTTCAGTTCCTAGAGACACAGATATCAACATCAGACCTCACACACCTATAAACAGGGTAATGAGCACTGAGAAGCAGCTGATGGCACTTGGTCTGTTCAGCTGGAGAAGAGGAAACTGAGGTCTCCTCTGAGCACCCCTGGCACACTGCGTCCTATGTTTGTCCTCCTGGAGGCTTTAATCCTGATAGAACCAGACCTACATGGTCCTTTCTGCCTAAGTACATGTGGTTCAGAAGAGTTTGGTAAAATGATACCTGTTCTATTTGTCCTCTTTCAATCAGAGAAAATAAAAACTGAAATCAACTCTGGTGAAGAAAAAAAGTTTGAAATACACATGGAGTTTCAAGTCCTTGTCTTGAAGGTGAGCCTGAGAATGGGTTAAAACAAGAATAAAAATGCAAATGTTGATGTAATTTCCCAATTTGGAAAGCAGAAACAAGCCAAAAAATGCCAACATTATAATGCCCACAAAACAAACCAAATCAGAATTACCCTCCAGTTTCCAGCTTGAACAAGTATCCAAAATCTCAGGAGAGGCAGAGGAAAAATTTTGCTTTAACACAATTTTATTCTTCATATGACCAGATAATAGAAAGCAGAACTTTTCCAGATCTTAGTTTGGAGTTGTTTCCAGCTAAAACCACTTGGGTTCATCACCTTCCTTTCTGCAACTGTAGATCCCCACCCAGAGAGCTGAGCTTGAGTCTAAACATGACTTGGATCTGCTGGAAATCTGAGCACTCATTTCACTCAGTACTCAGATCCCATCCTAGAATTTTGATGAACTCAACCTGAGATTTGTGCTGGTAATCAAACCCCAGCAGAGATCAGTTTTGCCTGGCTTTTAGTTTCAAATAAGAAGGTGCCCACCTTCCTACCTGTCTTCACCTTGACCAGCTTGTGAGATGGCTGGCTATCTCCTTGCATATCATCATTAGCATTTTGGGATATATGATCAGCCCCCTTGTCCTGTAATTTGTAACCCACCCATTTGTGCTTTGTTGTCATAAAATCAGCTTATTCCCTGCAGTTGACATAGCCACAGAATCACAGGATATCCTGAGCTGGAAAGGACCCACAAGGATCATCCAGCCCAACTCCTGCCCCTGCACAGGCCACCCCAAGAATCCCACCCTGCGCCTGAGAGCGTTGTCGAAACACTCCTGGACCTCTGGCAGTCTTGGGGCTGTGACCATTCCCTGGGGAGCCTGTTCAGTGCCCCAGCACCTTCGGAGGGAAGAACCTTTTCCTGATATCCACCCTGACCCTCCCTTGACAGAGCTCCAGCCATTCCTTTGGCTCCTGCCCCTTGTCACACAGAGGAGAGATCAGGGCTTGCCCCTCCTCATCCCCTCGTTAGGAAGCTGCAGTGTGAGCTCTGACCTCAGTCTGCTCTTCTCCAGCTGAACAGACCAAGTGCCCTCAGCTGCTTCTCATGTGGCTTCCCGTCCAAGTCCTTCCCCATCCTGGTGGTCCTCCTTTGGACACTCTCTATCAGCTTTAGATCTTTCTTACGTTGTGGCATCCAAACCTGGCCTGGCACTCAAGGTGAGGCTGCCCCAGCCCAGAGCAGAGTGGAACAATCCCCTCCTTGGCCTGGCTGGCTGGGATGTCCTTTCTGGCTCCAGGTCACTGCTGGCCCATGTCCAACTGGCCATCGACCAGCACCCCCAGGTCTCTTTCCATAGCATTGCTCCCCAACATCTCCTCCCGCAGTCTGTCCATTCAGCCAGGCTGGCTCTGCTCTGGGAATGACTGCCCAGATGGTAATGAGCCTGACAAGGGCTCTCTTCACAGCTGTGTACAAATGATGCCATTGTGGACGGATCAGAGTCAACAACACCACGATTGCCATCCCACGCAGCCACCTCTGTACAGCAGCATTCCAGCACTATGTGGAAAACAGAATGCCTGCCTGACCCACACAAGTCTGCTGTGCCAACAACCCTCACCAGCTGAGAACAGAATCAGAGACAACACATCAGCAGCTGAAATCACACAGCTCTTCTTGTTTGTGGCAGCAGAATGGCCATTTTCCACTGGAGAAATAGAGCTACAGCAAATCAAAAATTCTTTGCAAAGGTCAGTCCTACACCCAGGAATAGTGACTGCATTGTTGTACAAAAGTGATGATCTTGTTATTTTGGTGTTTTCTATATTGCTTTGCAAAAATCACGTGAAAAAATAATTGTGTTTGCATCCTCTCTGCTCTCAGATTGTCTTAACTGTCTGACCCCTTGTGTCTGAAGAAATATGTCACAATCTCAGGGGATTATATAGTGCTCACAAATAGGTGTCTATCAATAAAATATTAGTTAAAACCCATTACGTTAGCCTGCATAGATCAGGTAAATAAATTGCAGTCTATTCTGTTTCTGGTTATCTGAATGTCTCAGATGCTTAGTGGCCTGAGAGAAGTAGTTTCATCAGTACCTTTAAAATGGACTTCCTTTGGTTGTTTTGAATAACTGACTTTGAATATTCTGCTTCTTGCAACTGTCTGACCACTAGGCTTTATTTTTATAGTAGAGTATTTAATTCACAAGGTTTAAAATTGTAGCTTGACTAATAACTCTCATAAGCAATGGGGCTCTTGGTACAGGATTTTTGGTTTCAAAGCAAACACAACTCTTACTTGTGTCAATGTCAGTGGTAAATGTGTCTCACTAGGCCTCTCTCTATTGAGAGGATAGAGCAAAAACCTCTGGTCCTTGACACAACCAACTCTTCTAGAGCAACAAGGTCCAAAGTAAATAAGCAGTGAGCTTCCTAGGGTATCCCAGAGGTGCTTGGGGAATTACAGCATGGAGTGTGGCACTCTTCTGCAGCAGGAACTGAAAGTCAGAGCAGGGACATCCTTGTCAGCCTCAGATGGCATCAGATGTCCAAGATTAAGCAACTGCTTTGAAGCATGGAGATCCCAATGATGGCCAACAGAGCCAAGAGAGATCTCCTGATTGTCTGAAGCAGTGTTGGCTGGCAGTCAGCTGTGTCACTGGGTTGCAGGAGCCAGCATTGCCTGGATTTCCTGCGTCTGTAGATCCAACCCAAACTATATTGCCAGCCTGCAATATAGGCACTGCCACAGGCCTGATTCGCATCTTGAGCTCAGCCTCTCCCCAGCTGAGATGGCAAATGAGGTTGGGTAAATATAATGGTGTCCATGTTTTCACTGGTTAGAGATGGAAGAATTAATAGAAGGAAGAATGAGGTACACAGGCAGTCTGAGGAAGATGTTTTGGAACATCACTAGTAGGCATTCCATGAAGATTGAAAATACTTGTTGGTACTTGGTCAGATGTGCACCTGGAATTTCACATGTATAATAATGTGAGCTATAGCAGATCCTTTCCAAGACTAGGGCTAAAATAGACTCTGCACTGTGAATTTCTCTTGGCTAAATATGTAAATAATACACCAACAATAATTAAGCTTTTAGGAGGAGGCACAACTCTGTGATGCTGGTCTTAATATTTGGAGTGGAAGTAGCCCTGCTGAAACTGATGAAAAACCAGTACTATTTGAACCTGGCCTAAAACATGCCCTCATCTCCCTCTGGGTGACCGGAATGGTGACCACTTCCACTGTGTGGCACCTGCACCATTAAATACCTCCACGGTTAAGGGCAGCAGAGAGGTTTTATGGGCATGGATCCAGCAAAGAGTGCTTGAAACACATCAGAAGCATTGCTGACTTCATTAAGATTCTGCATATTTAAACAGCTGCTTGAGACCCCTGGTGGATGAAGCTTTACATATCTAATAAAGAGCCCTGAAGGTCGAGGTTTGCCTCTGAAAGTAGCTTTATTTGGTTTAAGCCATCCATCACATTGAAATAATGCTGTTGTTGGGTAGGAGACATGACTATTTTTATGGCTGTGTGTAATATTTTCCACTGTCACCAAAGTGCCTTTCTGAGTGATAAATGTGTAGATTTCCTTCTTCCCTGGGCCTGAAGGAGCAGAGGAGGGATGGTGGGATGCAGTGCCTTCTCCCTGTTGTACAAGCAGTGCTGGTGGGAGGGGGGAAGCTTCGGGGCTGGAAACTGGCAGTGCTCAGGCTGCAGATGCCCTCTGGCAGGAGGCACATCAGCAGGCTGATGCAGAACAGGAATTTCTTGTTTAAACAGCTCGCCATCTGCATGGAATTGGCTCCATCTTCCCATCTTTGTGTGGAAATAGGAATGCTGCACCTGCTTAACTCATTGTAGCCTTTGGAGAAACCAAAGTCTTCTTGCTGTTCTGACAAGGAAGAGTCCTGCCTGGAAGAACTGCTGTAATCTGGGCCTGCATGACACAGTGGTAACCACTTAGTGCTAGAAAGATCAAGGGAATTAGGCTATAAATGGAAATGGAGAACTGATTCACTTGCTGAAGATTCACTGGGAGAAGTTTCATACAATCATAGAATGTCCTGAACTGAAAAGGAGCCACAAGGATCATCCAGTCCAACTCCTGGCCCGGCACAGGACAGCCCAGGAATTACCATGTGCCCGAGAGTGTTGTCCAAACACTTCTTGAGCTCTGTCTGGCTTTGTGCTGTGAGCGCTGCCTGGGCGGGCCTGTTCAGTGTCCAGCCACGCTCTGGGGGAAGAATCTCTTCCTGAAATCCAGCCTAACCCTCCCCTGACCCAGCTCTCTAATAGCTTTAGATCTTCCTACTATTGTGGCACCCAAAGCTGCTGCAGCCCAGAGCAGAGTGGGACAATTCCCACCCTGGGCCTGGCTGGCTATGCTGGGCCTAGTGCCCCCTGGACAGGGATGTCCCTCCTGGCTGCTAGGGTGCAGCCAGGTGCCATATTAAACATGCTTTGTCCCTCCCTGAGGATACAAAAATGACCATTATAATTGTTTCAGTGATGATACCTTCCTCAGGTCACATGCTAATGCTGCAGTTTTCCTAGCAAAGGCCCATGCAATCCTCTGATGTCTTCACAAGGAAATTTAATCTACAGGATGGAAAGGACCATGAAGCAGTGTCTCTAGGTGAAGCCACACTTTGCCTAGCTACTGTTTTTTCCAAGTCAGCAGTGACAGAGGGAACTGTAAAGCGTGAATGCATGGTGCCTCCTCTGTTAGCAGAACTGGAACTTCCTCAGTTTGGTCTCATATCTTTGCAAACTGGAAGTTATGAAATTTGCCCACTCTTAAACCAGTTGAAACAGCTCAGTTGTTTATCCCCCTCAGACAGGGACAGTTCTAAAACACCTGCACACATCTACTCTGAGGCAAAAATGGTGGCACCTGAGAGTTCCCTCAGCAAAACTCTTCCCACTGCCTGCCATCTGTGTCACATAGGAAGGCAGAGGGGACAAGTAATTTTTCTGCATTCCACATCTAGATGAAACAAACTTTCCTTTCTTTCCTTTAGACCCACATTTCAAGACACAAAACACTGTGACAGCTCCAGTGTTCCCCAGTATCCTGAAATGCAAGAAAGGTATTTTCTTAAACAGTTTCTACCCTTTCTGCTCCTCTCTGACAAATGAATGTGTCTTTCCCACTCCAAAGAAGCAGTTCTTATTCTTTGTACTGGTGAGCGGGTTTATGTCAGGACTGCTCCCTGAGAAGACTGGCAAAGTCTTTGGGAGCGTGGCCACACTTTCTATTTCTGGAGCTTACATCTCCTTTTAGAAGCAGTGATTTTATGTATCTTCCCTTTAGCTTGACTGTTGGAGAAAGCAAGGCCCTGGCTCCATGGAGTGCCTTTGTCAGCACCCATCATGCCAGCCCTTCACAAAGCAACGGCTGATTCACTCTTCTGAGACTTCTGCTGCCACGCAGGTCTGAGGAGCTCATGTAGATGCCCACATTTAATACTACAAAGACCATCAGTAGGAGTATTGTGCAGATACTCTGAGTGGGGGGGATTCTTCCCCTCTGCCCCTCTCTGCTCTGCTCATCCTGCCCTGCAGGGCTGCATCCATTCCTGGGCCCAGCACAGGAAGGACAGGGAGCTGCTGGAGCCAGGCCAGAGCAGGGACACCAAGGGGATCAGAGGGATGGAGCAGCTCTGCTGGGAGGAAAGGCTGAGGGAATTGGGATTGTTCAGCCTGGAGAAGAGAAGGCTTTGGGGTGACCTCACTGTGGCCTTGCAGTGCCTGAAGAGAGCCTCCAAAACAGATGGAGAGAGACTCTGGACAAGGGCCTGGAGTGACAGGACAAGGGGCAATAGCTTCACACTGACAGAGAGCAGGATTAGATATCCAGAAGAAATTCTTTCTTGTGAGGATGGTGAGGCCCTGGCACAGGTTGGCCAGAGAAGCTGTGGCTGCCCCATCCCTGGAAGTGTCCAAGGGCAGGTTGGATGGGGCTCTGAGCAACCTGGAGTAGTGGAAGGTGTCCCTGCCCATGGCACGGGCATGGAACTGAATGATCTTTAAGATCCCTTCCAACCCAAACCTTTTTGTGATTTTATGATTTTCTGAAGTGCAGAGTAGCAGTGACACAACAATCATGTGGTGCAGGTGGTGTTCCTGTGCATGCCTTCACCAAACCCTTTAGCCTTGCTCAGCATCAGCCTGAGCTGTCTATGTAGAAAAGGATCTTCTTGGAGTTTGAGAAAATTTTTATCCCTTGTTTTCTTCTCCAGCTGCAAGGCAGATGAACTTTTTTATGGCAACAGTTTCTCTACCACTTTTTTGGAATATATGTAGACCTTGATGCACTGAGCTTTCTCTCAGGTCATTTCATGTTATTCCCACTGAGCACTTACACTAGACAGAAATGCCCTGAAGAACAGGAGGCAAGCCAAAGTGCATCCTGCTTGCATTGGATCCAAGGGCTCCCAGCATTTGAGTTGTTGAAAACACACAGGGTTTTGTAAATTTTGGTTTTTCTTAGTGGTGGGGACAAGTATTGTACTTTATTGCATGGTACTGTTTGAAGAAATACATTATTTTAAGCCATGGAAATTTTCAGTGGAAAACTTGGATTAAAATCCCAATTGAGTTCACATGTTTAATTGCCTTACTCTTGGTGGTTGGAGATGAATCAAAAATATATCAAAGAAACAATGGAATTTGGTTCACCCTATGGATATGCCTCTGTACCCACCAAATCTCACAGATACCCAAACGTGATCCCATGTAATTCTCCATTCAGTTTTGCAGGGACACAAAGGATGAGCTCAACCCACTGTTTAGCAAACACTGGTGAAGAAAAAATGTTTCTCTTTGAAGGGAGTAAAGCTATTTTGCAATATACCTATATATTGTGCAAACCTATAGGAAGCCAGGATAAGTCCTGTGAAAAGTGAGAGCAGATCACAAAATCCTCATGCACATACAGCTTAACAAGCCAGCACAATCTTTGTGGACTTTTCCTCAGCTTAAAAAAAAACCTGCTTGAGGTTTCTTACACTTGCAGAGTTTTTTTACCCGTAGTGGGAGTTTGTTTACTTTTACACATTTGTAGAAGGTGTGAAAGAGCTTTTGTGGAAGAGATGCTGGTAGTGAGGTAATTCCAGGCAGAGTGGGAACGTGACAGTCCTGCCGTGCCTGCTGTCAGCCCTGGATTCATGGCTGCATGGTGCCTGGGCTTCCCACACCTACACCAAAGGCCTCCTGTCCCTAATCCATCTGCTCCCCCACCCCTCAGACTCACTCCTGACCATATCCCACTTTCCCAAGCAGAATAAGAAATGGGAAACACAGCTTGGGATTCCTGCAGCTGCTCCCCTGTGCTCATCACTCCTTCCCTCCCAGCCAGAGAAAAAGGGCAGTCCCACACCCCTACTCCTGTCACAGCCCCCAGCAGCAGAGATTTGGGGTTCATTTTACTTGGGTGGGTGCCATCTTACTGTCTGCCACACCTTGCAGTGGAATTTGAAGGATTTGGGGGCTGATATGAGTGATAATATTCCCTGATAATGCTGGAGAGCGGCAAGCAATGGGCCCAGCTTGACCGAGGGGATGTTTGATTGCAGGGGACTGGCCACACTCTGCTGTTGTGGTCTGAGAGTCTGATCTTCTCTGCTTGCAATGGAAAGGCAGTTTGTGTGTGCTATTTACTTCCCCTTCATGCTCTAGCAGACCAGAAAACCTTTGGAAGTGCACCAAGAGTGTGTGTGTGTGTGTGTGTGTGTGTGTGTGTGTGTGTGTGTGTACTAGAGGACCAACCCAACTGTGGAACTAAATAGTCCACAGGCAGTACCTTGGGTGAAAGGCAAGCGTCAAGGTCCTTTGCAGAAGGTTCTAAGACTAACTGGGAGCTAGGATGGGAACCTAAGTAAAGCTCTTCTCCCTTGTTCCCTGAATTTTTCCCTGATTTTAGGTAGCCATGCCTGTACCTCACCAGTCTTTGCCAGCTGTTTGAGACTGACCTGATGGATGCAGGGTAAGAAAAATATTCTTTTGTGGACCCAAGAATGAATGAATGAATGAATGAATGAATGAATGAATGAATGTCAGTTTTTGATCCATTCTATGACCACCAACTAACCTCTAACTCAGAGCTGCTGTCAGCTGAATCCAAACAGCTTCTGGAACTGTGGGTCCATCCCTTACCACCCTGAATGAATATCCTCCTGTTGGAATGTCAGATTTTGGCCTTGGTCAGTGAAATTCAGTAACTCTAGATAATTTTCATGTTTGGTCTTCTGAGCTTGCATGGAAATGGTTTTACTGTTTTCCTCTTATTTCCTAGAAATTTAGTTGTACTATTATTTTATCCCCATAGCATTAAACTAGCTCCTCTTCTGCTCTTTGGATAATCATTTTTCCCTAGCCATATTCCCTATTCCATATTTTGCCAAAATCCAGAAACTTCCTGTAAAAAAAAGCACAGCTTTGATTTCTTTTTTTCTTACTCCTAATGCAAAATTTATAGTTTGCATTAGGGGTAAGACCACGGAGAGAGGGAAGTGCCAGTGGTTGAATTCATGGCTTTGTTTTGACAGGCATCTTCCTGAAAGAAGGTGTACACAGGAGCTTGTGGTGGAAATGAATCCATGCAGGTGTTAGAAGCCAGACACTGAGACCAAAGCAAGCTTCTGAACAAAGTGTGAGGTACAAAGCTTGTTCTCTCAAAAAATAAGACACCCTATCTCTATCCTACTGAGAATCCACTGCCAGAAATGTAATGAATGTGCTCTTCCACCTGAGGAGGTCCCATTGATATATTTTCCCTAGTAAGAAGAATCTTTGTGCTCCTTATTCCCAATCATATGGTCAAATTAATGTGTATGTCTTTTTCTGCTTCACCCTAAACTCTGCTTTCCAAACTTTGCTTTGCATAGGAGTTGTTTTTACATCATCTTTGCACCCTGTTGTCCCGTGTCTGCTGCACAGCAGCCTTTCTTTGACTGTAATGTGTTTTAAGCAAGTCTTTGATAAGCCAGAATAGCAGCTGTGAAGGGATTTGTGTTTTTCCTTTTGCAGCATGAACCAAAAGTCAGAGAATCAGCCCAAAGGAGAACATTTGTGCTCATTGCAGAGACAAAAAAAACTTAACAAACAAATAGAAAAATAAGTGGCAGCTCAAGAATTTCAGCCAATTTTCACTGCTCTCCAGGGTGGTTACAAATCAACTGGAAAAATACTGCCAGACGTTGTCATCCCTGTTGGTGGCAGATATGCTGAGCACAGGTCATTTACAAATCTTCCTTTGTTTGTACAACTTAGGGGCATTTGCTGAATTGATTTTAATTTATTCTTTTTCTTTTTTCTCTTTAAATACCTACTGGCAGTAATTCACAAATTGCTTTAGATCCAGGCAGCAGTAAGAGGGGTAATTTATAACTTTTTTTAACTAACACTGTGCTTGGACTGATGGCATTGAGGAGTGCATGGAGAAGAAGTGGTTTTCATTAGGGCAGATGATAAAATTATAAAACACAGGCAAGCTCTCTGTCACACAGTCCCCTCATCACACCTCAGTTTATTTTTGTGTTCCTCCCATGTAATACCATTGCAATTCTGAAGAAATCAATAGAGTTGCATTAGCATAAAATGAGGGAGCCCCAGCAGTAAATCACACCACGAGTTGTTGTTGATGAGCTCTGAAGCAGAGCTTTATTTCCTGCAAAGGTCAAGGTGATGGATTGTGCAACAAATTTTACCTCCTCTGCTACATGTTTATTGCTAAATAGCCTGTCACAAAACAGCAAAATAGGACATATCTTATCTTTCCCCACAAGCTGGAGGTTTTCTGAATTCAGTAAGATAAAGCAAGGTTCTTCGTCCTGCTGGGTTTCATAACAAGGCTGTGTCTGTTACGTTAAACCTGCGTGTGTCTGGGAGCATCCCTGGGAGCTGGAAGGTCACTGCCTGTGCTAGGAAAGAACTTGCATGGAACTGACCTTTCCTAACTAGTTCTAACTCCAGTCTGCAGGCAGTCATCTCCTCTTTAGGAGCAGTCTATCAGATCTGGGCCGTTCTTTAGCTCCTTTGAGCAAAGAGCTGCCCCAGTCACTAACCAGGAAGTTTGGGTGCTCATGTCACTCATGTCCTTTCACTGCCTTGAAGCAGAGCTATACCTGTCTACCAAGAGATCCATCCCTGCCTGATGGATAGCAACACCTTCAGCTTTATACTCCTTGCTAATTTAAAGATGATTTCAGCTAGCTGACAGATGAGGAAGCAGTGATATGAATATGCACAACCCATTTGCTCTAAGAATCATTTTATGGTTTTGAAGGCATTTAGCTGGTGGAAACTTTGAAGAGAACCAGTGTTTACTGAAGCCAGCAGCCAGGGACACCTGTCTTTGTGGGGATGAAAAGAAAAGTGAGGTCTGACAGGCTTGAAGTCACACTGAGGACTACAGTGGCCAAGCAAAAAATACCTGGGATGACTGAGTGAACATAAGTAAGGATGAAGCTTTGAGATTTCACATCATAAATTCTCTGACCTGGAGCAAACAGCAAGCATAAAAAGAGGGTGAAAAACTGAAGGACAGTAAAGGATTGGGGAGAAAGTCCAGAGACACCATGAAACTCAAAAGTTCACTCCACCTGCCACATAACATCCGCTCCTTCCTCTGCATGTGGACTTGTGGAACAGTGAGACCAAGCTCCTGGACTCCTTGAGGAGTGCCTGTAGTTGATAAGCCAACACCTCTATGATGAGGCCTGAGAACATAATATTCATGTTTCTTTAGAGTGGGTGTTTTATTTTTACAACCTCCTTTCCCGATCCTTAAGAGCTTTATAAGACACAGCTTGGGAGTGTTAGTCTCTGGAAATTGCTCCTGTAAGCCTGTCTTCAAGCCTTATGACTGTCCAAACCAAATATAAACCCCATTAATTTTATTTTTTTAAATTATTTTCTCCCCAGCCACAGGAGTACTCAGAAGCCCAGATCAGTAGGCCCTGGAATCCAGGCTGAAAATACATCAAACCACTCAGACTGCTTCCTTGAGAAGTCACAGGGAAGACAGAAATCTTTTAATTTGCATTTTAAATATTTGCACAATGTAAAAGAACATTTACACTGAAAAACAGAGGTCTGAAAAGCTGAAAAATGCCAGAACTGGAGTAATTTGTACTACACAGTGGTTTTACAACTTTTGCAGTGTGACAGGGGCAAGCTCTGAAGGTTTCCTCTGAGGTAACAGAACAAGTGAGCCAGCCATAGCTGGGACAGTCAACAGGAATGTGGGATAGTTGGGAGATGAGATCTTGCTCTGCTCTCTCCAACATGCCCTATAAATGTCCCGACTCCAGAGGCATTACTGTGTCTCACTCCTCCCTACTGCAGCTACTCCTCTTTTCATAAATAATTCAATATTCATTGAGGCAGGGACCTGAACCTCAGTTTCCCACATCCTGTGTGAATGCCTGAACAACAGCACTGTCAAATCAATCTCTTGCAAAATGCTCTCCTCTCTCAGCAACTGTTTAAGTATTTATGCAGGTTAGATACACTCCAGCAGGGAAAACTGTGAAACACCTACCCTGGGCTAGAAAGATCCCTTTGGATGTGGCTTTGCTGGAGTAAAGGAGGGACAGGAGACTCAGGATGAAGTTCCCTGCCTAATCAAGGTGTTGAGAGGTAAATCCACTTATTATACACAAGGAAAATAGACTTTTTCACACTGCTTTTTATCAGGGTTTTCCTCCTGGACCCAGGATTCTGCATCTCCAGAGTTTTCACTGAATGAAAACATTGCCATTAAAGGTTTCTTTTTGCCATGGTGATATTTTATAGCAGAAATTTTGCTGAAAATTCCTTAACAAACAGCACAAACTAGGGCTAACTGCAGCCTAGCATGCTGGTTAACTGAACAGCAAGCAGCACACACAGACCAACCACCTTCTGCACAAACCTTCTGCAGGGAATAGAAATTCTTCCTTTATTGGGGAAGGTGCAGGGAGAGGATCCCAGTTTTTATCTGCTGGATTTCATATCTGTGCTGGGAAGAAGATCAGGGCTTAAGAGCTAAAGCTGTATTTGCAGACAGAGTGACCAAACCCAGACTGGGTGTCTCCTGAGAAACAAACCAACTGGGAATCAACCCAATCCTATCAGGGACTGGGTTGTATTTCCAGCTTTGCCAGTAATGACCTCATTTGCAAAGCTGGATGCTGCTTCCCTGACCCCTTCATAGAGTCATGGAATGGTTTGGGTTGGAAGGAACCTTAAAGATCAGCCAGCTTCAACCCCTCACCACAGCAGGGATCCCTTCCACTATCCCAGCTTGCTCAGAGCCCCATCCAAACTGGGCAGCCACAGCTTCTCTAGGCAACTTGTGCCAGGGCCTCACCATCCTCACAGGGAAAAATTTCTTCCTCACATCCAATGTAAACCTACTCTCTGTCAGTGTGAAGCTATTCCCATACAGCTCTGCCATTGCCAAAGGGTTTGTAAATTGTTTGGGAGGAAGAAAGGGAAGTGAGGTGCTAGTAACACAGATGACAGAAAAGAACAGAAACCTTTTAGCAAAGAGAGTTACTCTTTTATAGCTTTTCCCTTAAAAGACAGTGAAAGTTAAAGCCACTTTGTGCAGCAGCACAGAGCATGTTCCAATGTTCTGGCCATGTCTCAGATGGATCCCACACCTGGACTCCTCACTGCAAATTGAGGAGACTCTGTTGGCGCCAAGCAGACACTGCAAGAAAAATGCAGGACTGCCCTCCTTGTGGGTTGATTGCAAAGCTTGAAGGTGCTTGTCTGAGGGCAGGATTGCCCTCTACTCCAGGCTGGAGTCTCCAGTCTTTATAGGAGCAAAACAGAGCCCAGACCCCGAGGTACCACACATGCCCTTGGAGAGAATTCAGTTCATACAGCACTGCCTTGGGTTTCCTGCTTGGAGATTCAAAGCCCTCACAGGGATGGTTTGCACAGCCTGATGTTTGACATGCCTGGAGATGGCAGGGGGGGCACCTGTTGGATACCAGATATTGGTGTGGGAAAGCTTAAAGGTCATGGCAAAGGGGCTACAGGGCATACCAAGTGTAACTCTGAAAAGGAGGAAGGAAGAGAGTGCAAGCCAATCTGATGGAAACAGAAAGGGGGAGCCAGGGGACAGTGAAGGAGGGTCTGCAGCAGGATGGGGTGTGAAGGAAAGTGAATTTGGGTAAATAAAATCACTGTGAAATGGAAGGGAAGGGCTGAGGTTGAGAACAGTTTGAGAGAGAAGGGAGTAGATAAGAGAGGGAGCATGCAGAGCCTCTCTTTGTATGGTTAAATGAAGAGCCTGGGACTCAGAGAAAGACCTCAAAGAGAAATCCATGGTGCACAAAGGAAACGTTGAAGCATGCAGGGCAGGGGGGTTGCAGGGATGGGGTGGATGCTACTGTGTCAGTTACAGCACTTTTATTTCCATGAGAGTGTAAAAATCCTAAGAGACAGGAGTTCTATCAGTTCCCTGCTGTAGGGAAATGCCTTTGAAACCTCCTGCTAAGGTGCTTGGCATATTCACCAAGCAAGCATTGGTGCTAGGAGATGAATACCTTCAGGCTGCCTTGTTCCCAGGGAGAGGGTGTTCAGGGGCAGGTACAGGAGGAGTGATTCAGTACAAATAAATTAGATCCCTGCTTTGATTTAACCACTGGAGAATATGCTCCCCGTGTGGGAAAGCAGCATCCTAGTATAACACAGAGCTACAAATCCCCCCTTCCCTGCTGTAACACAATCCATTCCATACTCAATGGGTTATCTGTTACAGCTGCTTGTTAGTGGTGGTTAGTCCTTTTATTGGCATTAACTGCCCTGTGTAAACAAGACATGCAAACCAGAGGCAAGAACAAAAGACTTCTAACCCAGCCTCTGAATGTAAAACTGAATGCTGCACGTGCTCTTGTTCCCCCTGGTGCCAGTGATAACTTTCTTGCTGATTTTAGTGAGAGCAGACTCCTGGCTTACTAAAAGTAACCTCCAGAAACAGCATCTTCAGAGAACATTTTTCTCTTCTCCTCCCTACCCCAAAGTTGTTGTTGTTCTTCAAGAACAAATACACAAAGCCATTAGGAAAAAATGCTGTGACAGTGTTTCAGAAGTTCAGTCTCCAGAAGGGTGGGTAAAATACATTTCCTGTGAGTCTCAGGCTACACGTTACCTTTAGAGAAAGCTGCAGGAGTAGGTACAGGACCCAGAGGTTGTTTGTTTATAAAATTCGTTTTAATTCAAAGGTGCCTTTGAGCCCCTGCTCTGAAATTCTCCTGCAGATGGGACAAACCTGGAACCTCAGTAGGTAGGAGGCACTTAGTTGAGTGTGATCTGCACCATACAACCCCATGGCTTCAGGTGGGGGGGACCTTGTGGCAGGAGCTTCAAAGACTCTCTTCAAACAGGCTGCAAGGGCTTGAGAAGGCTGCACATCGTTAATTCAGCACTACAGCTTTCTGCACTTTTTTTTTAATACACTGCTAATAATCTGCTAACATTTTCAAATTTCACCTCAGAGGTTTTAATGCTGTCAGGCTCTACACCCACTTTTGCCAAAAGAAAAAGAAAAATTTATTATAGCTTTTTATGTTGAACTTGCATCCTCAGAAAGCAACACAGTAATTCCCCTTTCCTTCTGGAATGTTCTGCCCTTCAAAATCCAGTTTCTCTCTGAACAGCATGGTCAAAGGTTGCACTAGATAAAGGTTGGACTCAATGACCTTGGAAATCTTTCCCACATAATTGATTCTGTGATTCTGTGGCTTATGATATTTTCTGTGTTTTTAATGTCTAATAATCCTGTCTGATGGTAGAAATTGTGGATCTTTTGGCATTCAAAGAGGTTGCAAGGCACATGGGCTCCTTGAATTCATATGGAAAACTTGACTTGGGCTCCCTAATCATCCATGGCTTTTCATTTGGGGTTTTTTTGGGACGTAGCAACACACCTTTGGATAATCAAGGCATTTAGGGCTGGAATGAGTGGAGGGAAAGCATTTCCACATGGCAGGCTGGCTACAGCATGGCCAGGGTGGTGGCAGAGATACACCAAGTCATATTAGATCTTAATTCTTTATATTTCATACTGCACTGGAGAGGAGTATGGGGGGAGAAAGGGGATTCACTATCCTACTCCCCTGTAACCCCACTACAAATCCGCCCCTGCGTGCGAAAGTTGCATCTTTTCATGAGGCACTGCAGGAAAGCAGAATATGATAGAAAAAGATTTCTGGTGCATGGGACAGAGTTGCCCTTAGGCAGTGTTAACTTGTCTTACTGACATTTAAATGGCCTAAATCAAGATGACAGAGATGTTAGTGGCATGATGTGAAGAATTGTTCTGTTGAGGAATGCGTTGTTCTTTAGAACAATTTATATTCAGCACAAAGAATTAAGCATAAGTGGGTTTAACATGAGGCACACATGTCATCATTTTCCAGCTCTTATTATCTGTGGTGTGACTAATGCAGGATTACTCTTCATCTGTGCTCATGACTAACTTATCCCTGTACTGTATCCTGCTGCAGAGCCTTGTTCCAAATTGCCCCTCAGAACCTTGACTGCTGCTCTATCTCCCACAGAAACAAAGTGTCCAGGAGTGTGTCAAGTATCTCTTTTTTCATCCTGGGACAGCATTTGGGCATTTCCCAGAGAGGGAGAGACCACAGATTCCCTTACTGGGGAAATCCATTGAGGACAAGCACTGTCTGCTGGCCTGCTCTTCTCTACCATTCTCTACCCTGTGAGGGAGGGGATTCTGCCCCTCTGCCCCTCTCTGCTGAGCCCCCCCTGCAGGGCTGCATCCAGCCCTGGGCCCAGCACAGGAAGCACAGGGAGCTGCTGGAGCCAGGCCAGAGCAGGGACACCAAGGGGATCAGAGGGATGGAGCAGCTCTGCTGGGAGGAAAGGCTGAGGGAATTGGGATTGTTCAGCCTGGAGAAGAGAAGGCTTCTCTGGGGTGACCTCACTGTGGCCTTGCAGTGCCTGAAGGGAGCCTCCAAAACAGATGGAGAGAGGCTCTGGACAAGGGCCTGGAGTGACAGGACAAGGGGCAATGGCTTCACACTGACAGAGAGCAGGTTTAGATTGGATATCAGGAAGGAATTGTTCCCTGTGAGGGTGGTGAGGCCCTGGCACAGGTTGGCCAGAGCAGCTGTGGCTGCCTCTGGAAGTGTTCCAGGATGGATGAAGCTCCAAACAACCTGGGCTAGTGAAAGGTGTCCCTACCCATGGCAGGGATAGTGGAACTGACTGATCTTTAACCATTTGTGATTCTGTGATTATTGTTGGAAAGCTTTAAAATTCCTCAGAGGAGTCTTGAGGATAGGAACATTTGCTCATGCATTTAATGTTGGATAAGAAAATAGCTGGTGAGACTGCAATGAATCTACAGAGTTGGAATGATTGGCTCAGTTGACTGTTTTCTTGCTGCTTTGGGTGTTAGCACCCCAGAAGATGCTGCAGAAAGTGTTACTAGATAGACAGCAAATATGTTATTAAGTATGGTTTTTCACTGCTCCAGGACAGAAGTAATGAATGAGTGCTGGACCATTTCTACACTGAATTTCATCATAAAAAAGATATTTGTACATTAAAAATTATCTTCAGTGTCAAGAGAACGGACTTAAAGTAAAGCTGGGAAAAATGTATTCTGAAGAAATAATTAAATTTTTGCTTCCACTTACTTTTGGAGAACTTCTGGGCAATTCAGGCCATTTCACAGGGAAAAATAAGAGCATGTATACCAACACACAAATTTCGCAAAAAGCCTGAATAAATTCCTGGGTGAAATTGGGGAAAAAAATTAGAAACATTTCTTCTGAGAATCAGATTTAGATTTGTGGTTTATTCAAATGCATAGTTTTTAACCTTCACCATTTAAGCAGATATTATATATATTCATTGAGCTGCTCCACTTAAAATCAGGTATGTTCTAAATCCCCCTGGCTATCAGAATCCTGCACCACTGCACCAGTCACTAGTAAACATGTCTCCAGTGGGGTTAGCCAAATCCTCCCAATTTCAGAACATTTTTCCACAGAACAATTTGTTATCACTACCACGTTTAGTGCAAAGGTCTCATGATAGAGGATAATGTATTAATTGTTGTTTAGTCCCACTACTTCTTGATTAAAGTAAAAGTAGAGCCTTTAAAATTGTACCTGAAACATCAGAAAGTCTTTTTTTTTTTTTTTTTTGTTTCCTCCCACATGTACTAAAAGAGAGGCTTCCATTTGACCTGGAAAATCAAAACTTAAAGGGAGGAACAGGGAGCTATTGTTCACATTTCCATTACCTTCTGGTTTCAAAGTAAAATGGCAAATAAATAAATTATTAATTAACAACATGATTTCAGGCAAACCTGAGTAGGAGTTCCCCCTTTCTGTTTGGCAATTAAGTTAATTAGTCCCTTATCTTGCAAAGCTTAATTGTGTGCCTGAGTCATGTGAGACTTGATATTCATGCTGAAGGTTGAATTCACTTATCAGGGCTTGCAGTGCTGAGCTTTCTTGGGCAAAGGCAAAGCAGCAGACACATAGGCAGAGTTTAATGGGATATTGGGAATGGCAGGATGATGAGAGAGGAGGTGAAAAATCACCAGCTGACAAGGACTGGGGAGTAGGTGGGTGGTTGAACTCAGCCTCCAAGTGAGCATGACTGGAAAGGAGGCTAATGACTTTCATTTGTCTGGCACAGTGCCTGGGGAAGATGGCAAAAGGTACAACTAAAAGTTGTCCATTGTCCAATCTCCCTGAAAAGCAGACTAAGGCTCAGAGGACTGCAGAGGCTGAGAGGAGAGCTAGAGGTATAAGGAAAATAATATTTTTTTTAAAAATTCTGTTCCACAATCTTTCTATGTTTTTCCAGTTTGTTTCCAGACAAGACTGCCTATTTTATTTATTTTTTTTTTTATTATTTGGACAGTTATTTTAAAAGAGCTGCAGGATCCTGGCATTGGAGTTTCTTTTTCCATGTGTGTAAGGAAGCCAGGATCAAATCCCACTTTTACCACAGCTGTGGTGCTGCTCTCAAGACAGAGACAAGCTGATATGTCCAGCATTCAGGTGTGTATCCCATGTTGTGTGTGATCAATCCATATCTCTTTTTCCCATAAAACATCTCTACCTTCTTGGACTGTAGGATGTCCCTTAGGACAGGGACTCATATGGACTGCCTGGTTGCTACCACAAACCAATATATTAAAAGTTCACTACCTTACAGCAATGTTAGGAATCAACAGACAAATGATCTGCTTCCTTAACTTTATGGAAGTTTAAAAGTCAAGTCAAAACTGCCTTAGAGGAGATGTAGGTATAAATCACTTATTTTTGAGAGGGAATTAATTCAAAGAGAACTCTAAAATAAAAAATATTACTTTCAAGAACTAAAAAAGTGATTCACAAAGAGGGGAATACAGGGAAGAACAATAAGAAAGCTATCAAACAGCAGTTACATCATCACATGCTCCCTGAGGACTTCTTAGACTTCTTGAGGAATTTTCTGGTTATAAATTCCTGCTGTGATCTGAATACTATAGCATGACTTATGGTCACAGAATCACAGAACTGTTTGGGTTGGCAAGGGCCTGTGGAGATCATCTAGTCCAACCCTCCTGCCAAGGCAGGGCCACCCCCAAGGGTGCCCTTTCTCTACCAGACACACACACCTAAATAGAAATACTGTTTTTGCTGATTTAAAATTTAAATGGAATTACTTTAAGTTTACAATTCCTATGGTTATCTCCTATAAAACGGGGCTCTTCAGTTCTGTCAAGCGAAAAAGCTTCTGGATAAAAATAAATGACACTTTTCTCTGCATTTCCTGACATGCTGCTTACTCTACTGTTCAACCTTCTGCCTTGCCTTCAGCATCTTCCCTCCTCTGGTCAGAATCCATAGTTGTACAGCCACATTGCTGATTCCTTAAAATCCCTTTGTAGTTCCTCATAGAAGAGGTGATGGAGTACTACATTCTTTGTTTACTTGGTTGATTAAAATATTTTGTAGATAAAAGAAAAAATCTACTCAGGCTGCAAAACTTACTCCAAATGAAAAAGAAAAAAAAAAGGGAAGAAAAAAGAGAGAGATTTCTCCAATCTGGAACACAATGTTTCATTACAGCAACAATAGCAATGTTTCTTTCAGTTACTCAGATTGAAATGGTTCACAATGAAAATTTTGAACTCAGGTAGGGGGAATATAAGAAAATTTCCTCCATCTGATTTGTCTTAGAGGGGGTTTGAAAATCCAAGTTAAAAACCCAATTCTGATGAACAAGTGTTTAGCTTTGGACTTAAAGGATAATTTGAAAGCAATATGTTCACCATACTTGTATTCCCAATTCTAGGGGTGTTCTCTGTTTTGAACTCCTTCCTCTGAAGAGGTTGTGCTGGGGGCTTGATACCCATGCTCTGCACTACAGCAGATGCATTAGAATTTCCCAGCCTTTACACAGAGCAAATCCAGGAGCTCCACTGGCCTATAAACACTGGAAATTAATGACATGACAGCCTCAGGAAATAGTGCTTCAGATATGCAAGTGCCTCATGGGAGGAACTCATTACTGGAGTTACAGTAAATTGCCACTGAGTGAATGCTGGAGGAGCTTCCCACACTTCATAAGCTCTATCTTGTCTGATTTCAAGGCCTAAGTGAGTTTTGGCATGATTAAATACTAGGAACTGTGGCCATCTGAGAACACTGGTGGGGCTAGCTGAGCACAGAGTGCATTGTGGCAGCTTTCTCCAGGTTTTGGTTATTGGTTTGTGTTAAATAAAAGTCCAGCTGCTGAGCTAGGCAAGCATATTCTAGTAGAGACCCTGCTGCTCAGATTTTAGGCTGATTTTGTATATCTGTGAGCTGCTGGGATTTGGGGAATGGGCAGGGGGGTGCAGAAAGCCATACTACAGATATTTTAGTTTTGATCCCTTGCAGGCTCAGTGCATTTGACTAAATATATATCAAGAAAGAAGCCAAGCCTGAACAGGTGCTTGCTTTGCTGGATAAGACTTACATTTTCATTTTAAAAGCAATTTTTTGCCTGTCCTAATGTTAACTGACATAATAGCAAAGTTAACTATCCTGAAAACACCCTGCCCTGAGGTGTCATCTCAAAAAGCTTTTTCAAACTGAAATTAAATCAGTCAACAACTAAAGTGCCATAAGGACAAAAGGTGTCTCATGTGTCACATCAGATTAGACAAAGTATTTTGTGCTGGCCACAACTTCCCTTTTCATCATTGCAGTGTTTGCCTCATTCATTATTGTGGTTCTCCTCAAAATCAAGCTCTCAGCTCTAGGTGTGAAAGTTCAGAATTAAAGCTGTCATCCAGAGAAGATGGCAAATTCCCCTTTTCTCTTTCCAATAGGCTAGGAAAGGAGGAAAGGTGTGTACTAATGCTGGAAACATGGGCAGTGTGTACCCTTGTGCTGGCCTGTTCAGACACACATTTGCTCTGGATGCAGCAGTGATGGAAAACAAGAGGCTTCTGCTCATTTTTATGAAGATTAGAGGTGTCCGTCTGTGGTCTTACACAGCTTAACTGCCTGTTTTTAAAGATATTTGTAGCAGAGAAATGAACTGTAAAAAAAGCAAATGCTGCCTTAGTAAAGTTTCAAGTGCTGGTGGGAAAACAATGGAAAAACGTATTAAACAGAACATTCCCCAGCCCGGAATTATATGGGCTGGCCTACCCAGGATTAAACTTATGTTCAACTATTGCTAAATTGGCAAAATACTAACCCGCACCTTTCTAGTACCTGTCCTGCCATTTAATGTGAGTTGTTCTCAAGGCAAGATGCAAATTTAATGCAAGAATAAGTGGACGGGATTATCTGCCATAGGGATGTACCACTGCAAAGTCATGAGCTTTCTTTAAGGCTTTAAAGTGAAAACACCACCCACAGATATTCAGGGATACCCAAATATTGGTATATTCTGTGTTCATTGTCCTGTTAACAAGTTTCTGCTGCTGACTGGATGACCCAAGCAATATTGTGTCCTTGAAAATAATTTTTTTCCTCCTCCTCTCTTTGCCATCAAGAAAACATGCATTTTAGTCTGCACTGTCATATTTCAAATGCCTCTAAACCAGAGCTCTGCAGGAAATGCTACATTTTGGCTCAGCATCTTAATGCCTGGTGCTTTAGCTCAGCAGAGGGAAGAGGAGACAAATATGAGGGGGCCAAAACCCTTCTCAACTGCTACTCACTGGGCTTTGAGTGAGAGCTTTTGTGTGCATTCTTCACATTGGGAACCACTCTGCATTAAACTGGGGACTTCAGAGGAATTTCTAACAGCAGAGGCAGACGGTGGCTGTGATCCAGCTGCCTTCATTTGGCCACAAAATTAAATTTCTGTTCTTAGAAAACTGAAGAATGTAACTTATTCACCTTTCTAATATAAAGGTATTCAGGGATGCATGTGACATCAGAGAAACAAGGGCTTTGCCTGCTGAAAGATACATCCTTTTCAAAAGTTTCTCAAAATCCAAGGACAGCAGGATGAAAGATGTTGAGGAAAGACTGTCCTTAACAGGATTGTATCTTCTGTGCACTTGAATGGCTCAAAGCTTCTGCCTGTTGGAAGTGACACCTCTCTGCAGAAGCAGTTTAAACTCATACTCAGCCCTGGGTAGGTCCACCCTGGCTGCAGTGTTTCTTAACTTGGGGACATCTAGATCTGATTAAAAATACGAGCAGAACTACATCTCTTCTGCCCCAGCATCTGTTTTCCTTCTAATCTGCTCATTGCTAACAAACCCTTTGGAGTCAGATAAGATCTATTTCTGTTCTACTGTGAAAAGCTCAAGTAGAAATACAACCAATTCTTGAGAAGGAAGTTTAGGTTCACATCTGCATTAACAAAGGGTATGCAATTAGAAAGATCATTCGTTGTTTTATTCAGTTTGTATGATGGGATAGACAAGGTAAGCAATTAAAATCAATCCGTGAATGGAAATGGAAAAGGGAAAGACTTCCATCCTTCCATAAACTTTTTGGTTTGTTTTGTTGACTTAATTTTGTTATGTTTGGTTTTGCTGGGAAGGAAAGGTTTGCAGTTGAAAAGTTCTTACCCAGAAATTTTTCTGGATGATAACTCTGGTGAATCTGATCAGACAAAAAATTTTATTGTTCTTTCCCTCACTTGCAGAGGGGGATTCTCCCATGCTGGAGTCCCATCGTGGGACTAGAGCAAGTCTGTAAGTCCACATTAACAGAGAGCCCCCCTGCAGAGATGCCTCCAGCCCTGGCCCAGCACAGGAAGCACAGGGAGCTGCTGGAGCCAGGCCAGAGCAGGGACACCAAGGGGATCAGAGGGATGGAGCAGCTCTGCTGGGAGGAAAGGCTGAGGGAATTGGGATTGTTCAGCCTGGAGAAGAGAAGGCTTCTCTGGGGTGACCTCACTGTGGCCTTGCAGTGCCTGAAGGGAACCTCCAAAACAGATGGAGAGAGACTCTGGACAAGGGCCTGGAGTGACAGGACAAGGGGGAATGGCTTCACACTGACAGAGAGCAGGTTTAGATTGGATATCAGGAAGAAATCCTTCCCTGTGAGGGTGGTGAGGCCCTGGCACAGGTTGGCCAGAGCAGCTGTGGCTGCCCCATCCCTGGAAGTGTCCAAGGGCAGGTTGGATGGGGCTCTGAGCAACCTGGAGTAGTGGAAGGTATCCCTGCCCATGGCTGGGGGGTGGAACTGGATGATCTTTAAGATCCCTTTCCAACCCAAACCATTCTATGATTCTGTCACTCTTTGATCTCAGTTTGCCATGTCCTCAGTGGTTCAGGCTTCATCACCTTGGATGCAGCACCACGGCAGTTCCTGGTGTTTGAGGCAATTTAGTGCAACTCTGCCACAGGTGTAATGAAATGGTGACAGCAGCATTACCTGACTTTGGAATGAGCAGGAAATTGATTATTTTGAGATGTATGAATCCCTGTTTGAGCAGTTCCTCTGGTTGTGAACAACACAAAAGGCAATGGAATCAGCCTAGATCCATTTTTATAAGGTGGATGGTGTATGTGGGAGATGAAGCACATCCATTTCACTAGGCTGGGTGAAGGGGGGCCATGTGAACACTGTTAGTAGACACTGTGCTGTTGACAGCACTACCTTCCCAGTGGCACAAACCCATCTCCTAATCACTCATGCTCTCTAAGAGATCAATTACATTTTTCTCAAGTGTTGTAGGGCTATTAACCTCAGCTTACTGCTCAAATTCAGCGTGCTAAATTAATGCCTAAGCATCTACACTTTCATCTTGCAACAACAATGGGATATGGGGATCTGCACTCCTTCATACCCTGAAGTGGTGCACAGGGGTGTTGTGTGCCACTAAACAGCTGCCATGTCCTGCTCTGGGAGTTTTCCACAGAGGGAGAAGCTGGAATTTATAAAGACAGCTATTTTTTCTGTGTGTATCCAGTGTCGGTGGAAGTGAGTAGGGATACCAAGCAACAAATAAACATGGGCTGGAAGGTATAAAACATTTCAAAGCAGTAGAAACATAAACATTCTTTTTGTAAATGAGTCAACAGGAATATTAAATAGCCTCAATATCAAAAGCTACCTTAAGCCTTTGAATTGTAGTTTGCTGAGGAAACTAAGATTGCCCCTTTCAACTGATTTCCTCTTCAGCTGATGTATCTTTGGCCTCTTTCATTTGACCCCTCTCATATACATTTGCTGTTCCTAGTCAAGAGCAGTGGTTGTTGTCTAAAGTCTTGCTGTGCCCTCCTCAGTGTCACACAGAGCCTCAATTCCTACCAAGAGCTACAGTACTGATGATATTTTTTTATTTTTGCCCTTCAGAAGTGATTCTGCCCAGAACCAGAAGCTGTGTTTTGGTACAAAATGACCTGGGCATCCAATGGGCCTTCATTCTGGCCAGGAGTCTGGACAAAATTCAATGGAAAATAAGGAGAAAAAGGGATTGGCATGTCACTCCATCCTGTGACACACAGAACACATGGGCTGCCATGGCCTTGGCAGGTTTCCACTGCTCTTGCCACAGACTGCTGGGCCTTACTCATCCTTTGTGAATCACTGCTGTATACAGAACTTCACAGCACTTACAGCAACCAAAATGGAGTGAATCACCTGGTTCTGATATATTTGTTGATATCCAGATTCTGTAAGAGTCACTTACTGTATTCAGGAGAAGGATCTGATGAACCTTGCTTCACTCTACTCACCCATAGTCCTCTAGAGATTTCGTAGCCCCTGCAATGCTGCTGGTCCCCTACAACTCTTCTCCACGCAGAGCATACTCCTCTCACCTGCAGTTGTATCAACCCTTCCCAGGCTTTTTTCTTGACCACTGACTTTCTTTTTTCTTGACTTACCATGTGCCAGGATCCCTTCCTCACCTTTCAGCCATTTGGAATGCCAGATGTTCACTTTTCTTGTGTGTTTCCCTCCTCATCCTGGTCCTACTCTGCTGCTGCTGCAGAATAGAAATATCTTGAGGCAGAAAAGCTAAATGGTACCTTTTGTGAGATGTGCTGGAAAGAAGGGCTCTGAGTAAGTTCTGAATCATGAGAAATTTGAGATTCAGAAGGCATTTCCCTTAGAGGAGGTGTTTGAGCTCTGTGAGTTTAGGCCAGAAGAGGAACTATTTTTTGTTTCCTAAACTTTACGGTGACCTGTGCAGGGAGCTGCACAATTTTCCTGGCCCAGGAAGGATGGAGAAAGGGGGCAGATAGGACTGATATAACTCTGAGGAAATGCCTGGCCAACATGCAGGTGGGAAGGTGGGAGGTGCTACATCCCTGTGTTTGTTTCCACTGCCCCCCACCCTGGTTCTGATTTTGTTCTTGGTAGTGAAAACCTTGGGCATTTCCACTGGTGACACTGGGCGATGGAATTTGGGCACAGCCATGAGTAGCAAGCCAAGATTTTGGCCCCTTTGCAAGTACAGCCTAAGAAATTGAGCTCATGTTGCAGGACATGGGTTAGCCATTGACAAACCAAGTTTCCACAGCACTGGGTGTTCCAGAGCCTTCACAGCAGCAGAGGCATCATTCTCTGCCACTGAAAGAACACCAGAGCCTAAAACCAGGAACCTCTACATGTTTATTATTCTGCCACTGTTCTGAAAGTAAAAATTTGAAAACATTACCTCTTTCCAGGCTGAAATATCTCCTTTCCATTTCTGACAGTATTTCCTCCCTCTCTCTAAGTCTAATCAAGGGGTAAACTTCTAAAAGAACTCAGATGCAAGACATCATTACTGTGTTAAAAAGTCTATGGCATGGAAGCCTCTGAGTAGCCAGCTCAGTAGTATTTATTGGGATTTAAGAGCTTACTATAATTATCATGTCCAGTAACTGCCTGGATTGATGTGTGAGGGGGAAAGAAAGGAGGCTGAAGCATGTCTTGTTAGGGTATGCTCAAGATCAATGAATGAATGGATGGCCAGATATGAGTGGATAAATATGTTTTCTTTCAGGCAATTTTATGTTTTCACAGCCAGCTCTCCCTCTTCTTCTGACATGCCTAGCAACAGATCTGACAAAGGTTAATCTGTGGATTGAAATCATGATATGATTTTGTTCAGTCTTCATGACTATCATTTTCCAGTGCCTACATACTTCCAGAAACCCAAGTTTTCCATGAGATTGTCTTTTTTTTTTTTTTTTTTTTTTTTTTTTTTTTTTTTTTTTTCCTAAGAAAATGCTACCTCAACAGGTGAGTTCCTAGCATACAAATCAAAATCACTGAAGAAAACACATTTTACATGACTCTGGAAGATTGTAGCCACAAAACAGTTAAAGCAGATTCCCAGCAATACACTTTTCTCTCTTGGAAGTTCATAACCTTGTCCAGGATCTCTTCCCATCTATCCCACTGAGCTGGATCTATCCTTTTGGTCCTTTCTATTGTACATGTTTCTTTCTTGGTCTCTGTTGGAAGCCATAGGAAAACCTGAAATGTCCTAGCTTTTTGGGTCTTCATCACAGTCTAAGCCAGACATCCTCTCTAATCATGCTATTATTTCCAGCCAGATGATTTTTTTCTGAGAGAAAGAAAATAAAAAGAAAGTCTTGTTTTAATTAATCTTTTCTTAAGGTAACTGTGCTGCCTTGAGGTTGAGGATAAGCTAATTTTCAGGATGATGGAGTCAGATTATTTGGTGAATTTGCCACTACTAATGTAGCACTTCTGAACTGTAAAATAGATTTTAAACTCATGCAAAGTCCAGCAGGAAATGTCCCACATAGGTTCATGTCCACATTAGATTCTTCTGATACAGATCTACATTCCCTCAGCATATGAAAGAAGAGAAATGAGATTTTGATATTTTTAGGTGCAAGGCGGCCTGAGACTAGACATGGGTTTTTTGTGTTTTGGTTTTTTTTTTAATCTGGGATTTTCATTGAGCTCTTGAATGTTTTATTTCATATTCTTTATGATTTATGCGGGGCTTCCCCATCTGCCCTTCCCTTATTCTGAGATCCTCCCCATCTTCTGTCTCAGGGGAGCCTGGCTGCCACAGCAGTCTCTGATGAGATTAGTCACAATAATGCTGCAGAGCTAAGCTCCTTACACTCAAGCCTGGGAGAGCTGGTAATATTATCCAAAGAGCAAAAGGCTAAAGCAATGTTTGGCCTGTGCTGTTTCATTCAAATTACAGGCTGAGGGGATGGTGGGGAGGTGTGGTTTTACCACCTGGAACTGCTTTCTCAGAATCACAGAATGGTTGGAATTAACTTTAAATATCATCCAGTTCTAACCCCTTGCTCAGCCCCCCAACCTGGCCTTGGACACTTCCAGGGATGGGGCAGCCACAGCTGCTCTGGCCAACCTGTGCCAGGGCCTCACCACCCTCACAGGAAAGGATTTCTTCCTGATATCCAATCTAAACCTGCTCTCTGTCAGTGTGAAGCCATTCCCCCTTGTCCTGTCACTCCAGGCCCTGGTAAATAGTCCCTTTTCATGTTCCCTCTCCTAGAAAACCAGTAGGAATTTTCTACAGTTACCATCTTCACCACTTTTGTGTCATCCCACAGTGGTGCTGTGAGTTGCCTTGTGAATTAAACTGTATTATTTTGGCTATGACTGGATAAACATTATATGACATATTTTGTAATCCTCTCTACAGTAGGATGCCCTGGCAGAACTTTCACTGCCTTCTCATTGACCAAAAGCAGGTTTAGATTGAAAATTATGAAGAAATGCTGGCTAGCAAAATGTAACACTTTGAAGCAAATAAGCCTGTTTGGGATCATATTTTGACATATAACATTTACTTGGGAAAGTCACAGAAAGAAAATGTAACACAGCAAAATACTCCAAGCTACAATTAAGTTTAGGCCACTGAACTTTGCACCCCTGCTCTCTGTGGACAAGAAAGCTCAAATGAAGAGCCTGTGTGAAAGGATTTTTCTTATTACCACATCCATCTTTGCACATTAGCATCACACAAGCATTTCCCTAAAGGCCAGCCCTGCATTCAAAGAATGCACTTAGCATGAATTGCATCTGGCAGGGAAGCTATTCCTACCTTTACCTTGAACAGGTAATATTCTAAAATCAACTTCATTTAGGCATGAAAAATACACAGAGAAGGTTTGAGAAAACTATACAACTTCTCACTGTGGTTATTTTCATTTTGGCGTGCACTGTGTTCGAAGGGCAGAGTTTTGTTAGCAGGAGTGACAAGCTTCTAGAAGCTCTCCCTGTGTCCAACAGAGCCAGTTCCAGATGGCTCCAGGATGGACCTGCCACTGGCCAAGGCTGAGCCCATCAGGGATAGTGGTAGCACCTCTGGGATAACAGATTTAAGAAGAGGAAAAACCCCACAACTGCACAATGGTAGCTGAAGACAGAAGTTCAGTGTCTGAAAACCAATAAATATTTAGGAAAATACCTGTCTCTAAGGATCTAGGAGGTATCTGAACTGTGTCAATCTTTGATGCACTGAGTAAATAAATCCCTAGAATTAACCATGATATTTCTGTCCACACTTTCCTGTTTCACTGCATCTTGTCTAAGACACCATTTTTGAAGCATGTCCTCCTGTAATTTGCACTGCGTTTTTTATCTATATCTAGATGGTCAATGCTTGTGTTCACCCATGCAGGGACTTCTGTGTCCAGCAGGTTCTTGCACCTCAGGAAAATAAAATACTGTTGGACTCTGGAAGCTTTGGAGAGTTTAACTGCTGTGCTTTGAAATGCACCTCCATCTGTCCACCTGAATTTCTGTTCTTGCTTCACCCATAATAAAAGCAGCACAGGAAAACCCTCTCTTTCCTTAACTTCTCAGGTTTGTGCTCCAAGATAATAAACCTAAACTTCTCAGCTAGGTCCATTTTTTCTAGGTACAAACTACTGCCTGTTATTTCTGTTGCACAGATAAGCACAGGCACAAAAATCCTGATTTACAGGAATCAAAATTCCATGACAGCTCAGCAAAAACACTGCAGAGCCTAAATGAATGCCACTGGTTTGGGAAAGGTTATTTTAACTGCAAGTGATTTGAGTTTTCTGTGCATTTGGAAATACAAAATCATCCCTTGAACTTAGCTGAAATAGTTTGCGGGGGGGGGGGTGGTGGTGTGGTGTTTTTTTTGTTTGTTTGTTTGTCGTTTTGGGGGGGGGGGGTTGTTTGTTTTCAAGTAAAACCAAAAATTTCTTATGGCTGTTTCACAAGTATGCAGCAGGATCTGTAATAATTCAGAACCTGACACAAGAAGATGAAAGGCACATTTTAGCTATGATGTTTTCATATCCCTTTCTTTTTTCCTGTTGTTCATTTGTTTTGAGTGTATAAACAGTTTTTTTTCAGGGGGAGATGTTGAAATGTTGGTATCCCTTGCCTAATTTGATGTACAACAGAGCACTGCATTTACTCTACATGGTATCAGAAATACTGTTTTATTTTACTGTTTTAACTTTGTCAAGCTCCCTGGAAAATGATGATGCTCTCTCTCTTTTAGTACTACTCACTTACCTGCTGCTGGAGACTGCTCCTTGAGGCTGTATCTGAACTTCCTGACCCTTTCTTTCACTCTCTGGCATCCTCAGTGAGGAGCAAATCATCAGAAGCCATGGCTTTGCAGTACACCAAGAGCTTGAATCTGGCTCCACAGCTTCCTTCTGCCACAGCCCCAAGGCAGAAGAGTGGGAAGAGGGATTTCTGTAAAATTCTTCAGGTCTTGGAACAGTGTTGTGGTGTGTTTTATGCTTGTTCAGTTTTCCCCCCATTGTTCTCTCAGAAGGTCCTGCCCTGTTACCAGTTTGTGTCAATCCCCAAACCCCTCCCCAGTTGTCTTGGTTATCTTTCTTGTTCCCCACCCCTGGCAGCCTGCCTGTCACTCGACACCCCTGCCTCTTTTTCTAGAGAGTTCGGGCCAGGGTGTCGAGTGATTGGGTTAGGGGCCAGGGTCCCTCCCGCAACTGTGTTTGATGGGTTCTCCGATCATGCCAATCCTTAATGTATCCCTCTCTGATTTGCTATCTTTCACCCCTCCCACCCTCTGTAAAACCGAGGCTTTGCCCTGCCTCGGGGCTCTCAGCTTCTTCCACCGAAAAACTCCACGTTTCCCTACCAATAAAACCGCCCCCCCGAAGAAACTGAGAGTCGCCTCTTCATTTCATCCTGCGACTTCGGAGCTCTCTACTGCGGCCACACGTCCGCAAGGCTTGACATCGCCTTAGGCACAAGGCCCTGACTCCGGGTTGGGGAAGTGCCTGACTGGCTGGAGGTTGGCTGGACACTTATCTAGCCTGGGCGTTTCACTTTCCACCGGCCACCGCTCCAGAACAGGAACCATCATCTTGAAGTGTCCATCCCTGTTTATTTTCTAAGATTCAGAGTTTCAGAGGGAAAGGAAGGCTGTGCTTGTATTTACAAAGCTTCAGTTGTTATTTTGAAGACATTCAGTAGCCCATGGAAAATGCTGCTTAGCTCCAAAAAATAGGAAATTGAAAACTTCTTCCTTCATAAAAGACAAGTTTTAACTGTGGGCCTAAGCAAGTTGAAAGCATTTGATTTTCCTTTATTGAAAAGATTAAAAGCACATAGAGGGAATGAGAAATAAAATGGATATTTTTAATTGAACTAAATCATGGATATCTTGTGCATTCCTTGCTGTGATTCCCAGCTCCCCATTTGAAGGTTGCTTTTGTTTTTGTCACAACTGAAAGTTGATTGGACTAATCTGCTAAAAACTCAAGCTTTTAATTCCACAGCATCATGTGCCCAAAAGCCAGGCTAATGCTGAGACACAATGTGATGAAAGTGGGTGGAGAGAGCAGATAGGAAAGGTACAATGCCAAGAAAATGTTCCATTTCAATGCTGCACCAAGGGGTGGGAAAAGCACCAGGAAAATCTGAGCTGTTTAGGAATCTGAGGTTGGAATTTCAGCTGGCTCTGTAGATTGTTTTCAGGTCCACCATGTCAGTAAGGGTCAGCTGTCTCTGGACTTCTCAGTTTGCTTATTCCTAAGGTATTTGAATCAATGTGCTCGTATTGCTGAGAGCTCCACAACAGGAGATAACGTGCCACAGATCAGCTGCCAAGGGGTTTTTCCACCCTCTTTTTCTGCTGCTTCATAGTAAGATGCAGATGATGGAAAAATGAACTGGCTCATCTTGGCAGCAAGCAGTGCTGCATTGCCATCTGCTGCAAAGCCAAAGGTGTTCCAGCATGGAGGACGGAGTTACAGGAGAGAGCTTGTGAGGGGTTTTGAAGGAAATGAGGGCTGCAGTGGAGCCAGAATGTTTTGGATTACCAGTTCTTGCTAAATATCCAGAGTAAATTCAATATTCCTCATGTCACAGGAGATCCCTCTGGTTTATAATTGCATCCAGGACACCTCTGCTGGCAGGGAGTATCATTTCCCCCCAGCAGGGACAGAGAGCTGGGAGTTCCTGCTGCAGCTAGGGAGCTCTCTAGGAGCAAAAAAGACCAGCATAGCAGGAGAAGTAGTATGAAAGGACCCAGGAAAGCTTTCTTTTCTTTAGTGATCAAAGCTGGACAGAGCCAGAGGTCATGCTCCATCAGGAACAAACAGTACTGTTGCTCCCTCTCCAACTTCCCAGCTGTGTTGCTGAGTGTCAAACTGGAGATTTTTATATTTTTCTACTGGCACAGTATCAGGGCCACCTGAATTACATATCATATGGACATGCAAACTCTTGCTCCTCAGAGACTACAAAGAAATGGCAAGATGAAAGATGGGAAGGGGAAGAAAAGTGTGTGGACCAAGCTAACGCTGCTGCTGAGGCTCACAAGTGATAGCCAGGGTTCTGGGACTAGAATCCATCTACAGCTTTATCTAGGTTTTAGGATTTATTTTGTGTATGAAAAAACAGATTACCCTTTAACCAGAGTTTGTTTCCAGTATCTTTTCAATACCAGTTTTTCTCTGCTTCTCCCAACGTGTTTGAATTTCATGGACTTATAGAATGACTGGGCTTGGAAGAGACCTTAAAGATCATCCAGTTCTAACCCCTGTCATGGTCAGGGACACCTTCCACTATCTCAGGTTGCTTAGAGCCCCATCCAACCTGCCCTGGAACACTGCCAGGGATGGGGCAACCTCAGCTTCTCTGGGCAACCTGTGCCAGGGCCTCAGCACCCTCACAGAATTTTTTCCTCATATCCAGTCTAACTCTACTCTGCGTCAATGTGAAGCCATCCTGTCACTCCAGGCCCTTGTAAATAGTCTCTCTAAATTTTCTTTTTCCTTTTAGGAAAGGAGTTATGAAGGTATCAATCCCCTACAAAATAACTCTCAGAGCTCATGGCCCCAGCAAGTGGTGGGTGTACGTGTTTATTTGCTGTTATTTTTATGCATCAAAGTGCCTCGGGCACAAAGAAGTATAAAAGCCAGAGCATAAATTCACCTTTTTAAGCTTACAGATATCTTAAGGAGTGTCATTTGACAGAACTATAGATCTGAATAATCTCCTTTCCACTGCATGCTGCAGAACAGAGCTGTGAGAGATGTAGGAGCCACTGCCAAGGAACCTACAGTAAAAATATGCAAGGGTAAAAAGAACAGATCACCACAACAAGGCATAAACCAAAAACGCAAGCAAAAATAAATTCACACACACTGTGCAAAAGGTATCTGAAACCATCTTTCACAGTTTGGTTGTTACCTTCAAAAGCAGCAACATTTAGGCACCATCTTGCTGATTTCAGCCCATTTTCCAGCTGGACCTATCCTCTGAAAACAACCAGATATTTTTCTAATGCTGTTTTTTTCTTTTTTTTTTTTTTTTTTTTTTTTAGAAAACAGGAGGAAATTGGTCGTGCTGGCTCAGATCAATAAACTGTCAGTCAGAAGGAAGAGACCTCCTGCCTTCATTCCTGGCTTGTGCTTGATGCAAAGCTCCTCCTTGACTTACCTTCTCTGCCAGATATGTAATGATGCCAGTAAGACACACACATTACTTGAAGAATCCTGTGGGGAATCAAGGCCCGCCATAAACCATAAGTTTGGATTATCAGGATGTCAGATGTTAAAGCTACAGCTGCAAGTGAGACCTCAGCCACACCTTCTTGAACACAACAGCAGTATTCCATTGATGAGACCCACTGCAGAATTTCCCATGGCTCAGCTGTCTCTATGGTGGGTAAAAATCAGTCTTGTGCAGAAAACCCACACAGGGTTTATGAATCACTTGAATGTCCTTTAAATCCTCAAAGCAGGGATTAAGTAGGACTTAAGAGGAACATATGACTTGTGCTTGTCCTCAATACATTGGTGACTTTCATTTTATGTGAGGAAATAACTCCTTTGATTGTTCTGTGTTTATTTTGGTGCTAATGTCCCTGGATGTCTTTGTTGTTTCCCTGGCTAGAATGAAAGAGCAGCCTGGTCTGTTCCTACAGCTCTTCCTCAAATAGGGTTCCACAGAAAAAGGACCCTCCAACCCCTGCTATGCTAACTCCTAGCGATGCTCTGATTAATTTAATGCTCCAAGTCAAAGTTCCCAGATCCTCCCTGCGACTGGCTGAGTAGGTGGAGCTCTTTGCCTTGGTGGGCCGGCTGGCAAAATGAGTCTTTGCACAAGTGAATATGATTTCTGTACCACTTCCTCCTTAATGGGGAGGATTCTCCTTTATCTCCTTCAGTTGATTGTTTCCTCGGATTTTGCAGCACAAAGGTCAGAGTTCTGCTCCACGCTCTGATTTTCCAGCTGGTAGCAATCCAATGAGATTTGCACAGTCACAGATGCCTGTGAGTTAGAAGGGTGATCATTCTTTTTACAAGATTAACTCTAAAAGTTCACAGCTGGGGATAACCTGAAACTACTCATGATTTGTCATAAATTTAATAAACTGCAGAGACCAATTAAAGAAGGATTTGGTTTATGTTGAAATACATTATTTTCACACATTTTCTTTTTTTTTCCTATGCCATTTACCATCCTTAGTTGCTATATTTAATGCATTTTCAATCTCTGCCTTTTCCCCACAGTATAAGATACCCAAACACAGAAACAGTGTTACAGATAAAGATATCATCTGCTATCACTTCTTAATGATTATATTTCTATCTCTTTTTATCAATCAAACAAAACATCATAATTACTTTTCTGCTGCTTTGCTGTTGTAGGAAGTTGGCTTCATTGAACCACACACAGTAACCTCAGACAGGTCTAGGTAAAATTTTCATAAGGGGACCTGAAATACATCCATAGTTTGGCAACTCTAAATAAATCTATATTCATTCACAGGAGAAAAGGGATGGACTTGCCATTTGTAAAACATGCCAGGACACTGGAGGCCTGGGTGGTTGGGTGTTACCTGTCCTTGCAGCTATGTGGGGATTCCTTTCACTTCAGCCACGCCATGGCAATTTCCATAGGTAAAATTTTGGCTTGTGAGGACAGAGGCAAGCACCACCTCTTGTTTTTAAACTGTAAAACAGTTTATATTTTTAAGAACAACAACCAGTTTATGTTTTTAAACTGTATCAGTAAGCATGAGGGAAATCAAAGATTATGATTAGGACAGGGTTTGAATCCAAATGATCTAACGTGGATCACCTTGAGGTTTCAGGCAGACAGCAAACTTCCTTCCATGAGAGGGTTTTGCTGGCTCCTGCCACACATCCCAGAGATCTCTGCCAAGGGTTCTGTTGCTTTGGGGATGTGGCTTTGACAGTGATGACCTGTTCCAAAGCATATATCAGGATGTAGGAAAAGCATATATTTGGTAAGACTGGGTGAGAACAGTGGTCTGATATTCTGGCTCAGATTTGGAGCATCCCAGTGCATGTCTTCACCTCTCACATGCACTGTTATTAGCAGGATGTTTGGAAGTATCTGCTGGCAAGGCCTTTTTCTGTGTGCTGTTGTTTTTGCCCAGCAAATCCATCTTGCCCTGCTCACTGCTGCCTGTCCCTTGCTGAAAAGCTTTTTCTGGCATGCCTCACACTATCAATGTATTTCTCTGCTACATAGTACAATGGGATCATTATCTTGGGATTGGTCCTCAGACACTGCTGAAGTCAGAAAATACTGCTGTAACTGTTGAATATTAACTTGCTGACTGCTGCCTTGAGGCAATTGGACACAGACAGGAGGTGTGTGATAGATGTCCTTTCTCTTTTCCTACATAATGCACAAAGATTTGAAAAGCGGGACATAACGAGACAAAAGCTTTAGAAATTGTAAAGGCAAGTAATTTGTAAATAACTCAGCAAGTTGCCACATAGGGAGGGAGAAATTTGTCTGAAGTGTGATGGCCCTACTGCAGTGTGCTCACTAAGCACTCAGTGGTATTTTAAACACCATGAGACTTGATTTTGAGACTTCAAGTGAAAATAAATCATAAAAAGAGGTGCTCAAAACTCAAGAGCTATGATCTAACAAAGTGCTTAAGGAATACAACCAACAGGAGGCAGACCATACTCTACTGCCACAGCCAGCACAGAAGAAGTTCCAGAAAGGGAATAGGTCACCAACTTCTCGAGTCCAGAACAGACCCTGGCCCAGATATAAAGTAGGACAAGACACAAAAAAGCAAGACTGAGAAGCTAGAACAACAGCAATGTCCAAAGCTCAGGAAAAGATGAGACATTGATGACCTGGTAGTGTCTGAGGGATGCCTCACGGCCTTCATTTTGGGTAGGACTTAGAATTATTCTGGAGCACTTAAAATCACCTGGGGACAAGGCTTCAAAGCATCTGGGGTCTTTCATTTTAATATGCAGTAGCCGCCGGTGTTTTTGTTTACTCAAGTTCTTTCTTTTTCTGTAAATAATTGCTTCTGCTTCACTTGAGCTGTCTCTCCAGCAGACAAGAAGAATTCTGGGCAGGCAGGTCAGCAAGAACCCTGTTCCCGAAAGAGGACATGCAGCTGTAACTCTAAATCTGGGCTCTGAGGCAAGTATAGGTTTGAAACACACCCTGTTAAGCATTTTTGCCTCTCCTGCATGATGAAAATAAAGCAAGAGGAAGCTCTGCTGCCAAAGCAGCTCTGCAGAGCAACCTGCACTGGGAATTCTCATCAGGGAAGGACAAATGTAGCAGGGAGCATTTCCAACCCTCTGCCACAGACACTTGAACTACCTGCTCAGCATTTTCTGCCCTTGTGTGGTTCTTTCAGGCTTTCTACAAGCTTAGAGCTGGGGCTGAAGATCCTGAGTCCTCCAAGAGATAAGGACCCCTTATGGCCAGGCTTTTGTTGCCCTCACATCTTTTACGTTACCCCATTTCCCGTTAGTGCAGCTCTGCTGCACGAACAGCTTGGTGCTGATGTTTTCTGGTTTGGTTTCTGCTCAGACTGTGTCATGACATTTCTCCCAGCTCTACAGCTACCTCTGGCCATCCTTTAGCACTCTCCTGCCACTGTAGCTGCCGCCTGTGATCCCTGCCAGGCTGCAGCTGCTTTCCTTTGGCCTTTCCTGTGCTGCTGCTCTCTGTCTTCATATCTGCTCCACTCAGAGCAGCAGATGCAAATGACCTTCTGTTTTCTCCTTTTCTTTATTGTGAGTTTCTTGATAGTGTAACTGCTTCTAAAGCCTGGCTGCTGAACTGCAGCCCACCCTCCTCTACACGTTTTCTTCAGTAGATGCATTGGACATTCCCTGTTTAGTCTTAGGGAAAAAGCTTTGCTGGATCCCAGCTTATGCAGGTAAGGCTCACTTTCCTGACTGCCTTGTTTTGACTATCACTCCCTGCACTGTTTATGCTGCTAACTTTGTTTGCTCTCGCTCCTCTTCATTTTTGATACCCGTGGCAAGACATCTGGTGCTCAAATCTGGCCTGTGAAGTGCTGAATGACACAAATTTTGCTGCAGAGTGCTACAAGCCATGTCAGAGCAGGGCATGCAAGGCCTGTCAGACAGTGGGAAGGCACTGCTCCTCTCCTAATCAGCTCTTGCCAGAGCTTCCTCCAGAGCCAGCTTCCAGCAAGCTGACCATCCATCTCCTGCCCTATGAAATGACCATTTGCAAAGGTGTCTTGGAATGGCAGGAAGATCCCAGCTGATCAGTGTTTACCCTGACCATGCTCTGCAGTGCACATTGGTGCCTGGCCAGTGGAATAGTCTGGCTCCAATAAAGCACCCTCTATCCCTAGGTATGAAGTTATTCATTTCCTGATGGCAGCTCTTATATCCTCATGGATTACTGCTTGTCCTGCTTTAAATAAAAACCTCATCTTGCACATGTGCACACACGCACACAGAGACACAAACACTAAATCCTTTGCCAAGTAACAAGACAGGCAGTGCCTGTGTTCCTTCTTCCTCCCAGCACAGCTTCACTCGCCGTACACAAAGTGGTTCCATGCCTTTATCATCACACCCAGACAGCTTCCAGGAGCACTTAGCACTTCCTCAGCATGCTCTCCTTCTGCTGGAGCTCATGCTGCATCTTCATACCATGCCCCAAAGTGACACACTGGGACTGTCCCACCCCCTGTGCAGGAGCAACAGCACCTTGTTTATCTGTCAGGGCTCCACCAGGAAGTGCTCCAGGTGCTGACTTCACAGCAAGGTCCAAGCTTTCTGTGGCTCTGTCTGTTCCAGGGGTTTATAGCAATTTGGGACTGATGCCCTTCACTGGATTGCCTTTACCCTATCACATGGGGCCCTGACTGCTGCCAAATCATGTCTCTGTGTGATAACTTCTTCAATAATTCTTAAGTCCTGAGAGGCAGGAGGACAAAAAGAAGACTCTAGTAGTCTCTCTTCTCTATGGACGACTAGAAATCCTTCACCACTTTTGCTCTGGACATTTCTTTCATGGCTCTAAGGTTTTTGAGGTATAATTGGAAACACAGAAGAGTTCATAGATGTCACTGTTCTCTGAAAGCTTCAGCTTATCTGCATTCAGTCTAATATACTGTTCTGAGGGTATGGAATCATGGCTAGGGCTCCTTCTTCTTCAGCATGTCCAGTTCAGTGGAAACTACCCTCAGCCACTGCCTTGGTGCCTGGGAATCCCTCCACAACCTGTCTTAGTTTCTGCTGGAGAACACATGATCATGATTCCAGCATTTACACTCTGTCAGGTATAATAAAGACAATTATTAATCCAGTGTAAGATGCTGCCCTGACTCCTAAGAAACACTGAACACTTTTGAATTTGATACACCTAATTGAGCCTGACTTCTATTACTGCTGAAGACTGGTGACTTCAATCCTGTAGACACTGGTTTGGCATGAGTGTAGATTCTTGTTTTATGCAGCTACCTCTTGTTTTTCTTTTTCACTGCCGCTGATGTATAGTCTGTTCCTTTCTCTGTAGGTCTCTTTACTTCTCTCCTTTACATCCTTCCTTTTCAGGAATTTTCCCTCAATAACACTGAGAATGCCAACAGACTGCCATGTTTTGGTAGCCTGAATTTCAGGTCTGCAGTCAGCTTTTGAGGCAGGGACCAGCCTGCTTAAACAATAAGGCAACACTTTTTGGGAAGGCTAAATGAAGCCCATGAGGACTTCTCCCTCCACATGGCTTTCTCAGTGATGGATGTGAGTGGATTCTCAGTGTCCTTTATCACAAGACCAAGTGATAATGTGCCATATTTCATGGCAGCTCATCAAGAGATTGCAACTGTCCACTGGCCTTAAAATATCCTTACTATAAACTCTAAGTCCCATTGCTGCAGTCTAACCTTGCAATCAATGAGTGTTCCCGGAGTTCTGTTGCTGGTGACCTTGCAGCCCAGCTAGGGCTAAACCCAGCTCTGATTTTATAGGGTAGCTGTGATTATGGCTATGGCAAGACTGGTAAATTATTTGAGCACTGGGAGTAGCCAGTTATGCCTTGAGTTCCTAAGGCACACTTTGGTGTGTTTCTTCAACCTGGAGAAGAGAAGGCTTTGGGGTGATCTCACTGCAGCATTCCAGTGCCTGAAGGGAGCCTCCAAAAAAGAGGGAGAGAGACTCCGCACAAGGGCCTGGAGTGACAGGACAAGGGGGAATGGGTTCACACTGACAGAGAGCAGGTTTAGATTGGATATCCGGAAGAAATTGTTCCCTGTGAGTGTGGTGAGGCCCTGGCACAGGTTGCCCAGAAAATCTGTGGCTGCCCCATCCCTGGAAGTATCCAAGGCCAGGCTTGATGGAGCTCTGAGCAACCTGGGACAGTGGAAAGTGTCCCTGACCATGGCTCTGAGCAATCTTTGATAGTGGAAGGTGTCCCTGCCCACGGCAGGGGCACTGGAACGAGATGATCTTCAAGGTCCCTTCCAACCCAAACCATTCTATGATTATGGGATTCTATCACTCATCACCACTCAGCCTCAACTTGGGGCTTCCTAACAAAGCTTGTTGTTTCAAAAACACCACCACTTTCTGATTCACTCTTGGGCAGCTTGATGCCATATGAGGTGGGGCTTTGTTTAAATATGTGTCAGAATCTTTTTTTATCGGGTGGAATCATTGTGCAATTGATCTCAGAGGGGAAGCAAACTCAGACTTCCCAAAACTGACTTCTTGATTGTGTATTGCAAGGACCCACTGTAAGGACTGGTTCTTGGATTTTACAGGAACGTGCTTGCTCTGGTGGTGCTTTGTCCTCCTCAGGTGTTCCCTTCTCTGACAGTGGTGCTTCGTGTGGTACTCACCCCTCATGACACAGGGAAAGGCCACTCTCTGCTCTCTGCACTTGGTGGCCAGCAGCATTCTTGATAAATATATTCTTGCTGTGGTGCTTTTATAAAATCTTGTACTAAGTCATCCAATTATGGGAAGCCAAAAGTGGCTCCTGTTAAGAAAAAGGTCTTGTGTGTTAAAAACCTGAATATGTGTGTTAAAAACCTGAATATGCTCAGGATTGGCACTTTGTTTCCACTTCTGATTATAAGAAGCTTTTGAGGAGGACAGAAGAAACCTCAACCCCAACCTAATACAGAACATTTTCTGTTCTTCCCTGCCCAGCCATTCTCCTATTGCCACACTTTGCACCTTTCCAACCCAATGATGTGGGATATAGAGGCAAGGCAGGGGCATCCTTTTTCTCCAGGCTGGTCCTAATGGCACAACTATCATATGAGTCAGGGCAGTTTCTGCTTCCTTCTTCATGGGAATAACTCCCAAGCTCTCCTCTTCCCTCTGTGTAGTAACAGGACTGGTTCCACTCCTTGGCTTTTTTGATCACAGAGGGCCCATATTTAAGGTTTTAAAAGGGAACAGGACAAAAAATGAAATTATATAACAAGAGGGAACAAAAGTAATTGTCATCTCCCATCAGCTATCAATATTCTTTGAAGCATGAGATTTGATTATCCCAGTCACAAAAAATGCAAAATAGTACTGAAGGATATTAACAAGGCTCATAAATCAGTGTTAAAAGATTAAAAGCTTTTAAAGGATTCTTTGTTGCCTTCAAGGAAGAAAACCCAACTGTCAACACCACAAGCTCACCTTTGGTTCCGTCTGTTGACTCTTTACATGTAATGGACCAGAATGATTGACAGACCCGCTGCACAGCAAATTGGGGCCATAACATCTCACTTTATCCTCTGCCCCCCAAGGTCATTTAATGAGATGTGTGGTGACACCTGCACAATCCATTGGTGGCATTAGGCAGCTCAAAATGGAGCTGTAATATTTCCAGGTTGGTTTCCAGGCTTAGATAGATTGGGATTACAGTGCCTGTGAGGATCCATAGTGTTCAAGCAACCAGGACATCCTTTGCCATTGGATTTCACAATGTTTTTTATCACACAAAATGTCTCTTTCAGGTGAAGAAATTTTGGGGGCCTCTCAAGACACTCACAGGAATGAGGCCATGCTCAGAAATCCACTGTGCTTCTGTATCCATTGATTTCAATCAGGATTTCCCAGGTTCCCTGGTGACAGTATTTAAAGACTGTTTCACTGTGTAAAGCCAATGTCATTTTTTTAATCCTGTTGCAGATTCACATTCATTCAATACAATTTTTTTTGTAATCCTCACAACACACAAGGACTTTTAATCAACAACTCAATTCTTTCTTTCTAAAATGAAAAAACAAAAAAAGAGAAAAATGCTGTTCTTTCTCATCACAACAGTACCACCAGACTTCCCACCACAAAAAGCTGCAAAGTTTTTTTGCAATTTTTAGTTTCCCTTTGAAAAAATTTTGTTCCTGAAGAGAACTTCTCAGTGTGGCTCTTTGGGGGGATGACCAGTTCAGCTGCTGCTGGCCATTTTCTGTAATGTAAAAGGTAGGAAACAGCAGCAGCCTGACTTTGAATCTGGCAGGAAGTTAGATTCTTCTTCCATTCCTCAACATTTAATTGAAGCTACTTAGCACTATAATGTGTAACATACGACCTTCTTGCAAGCCCTAGTTACACTGCTCATTAGTCTGTGTACTTTAACAAGATTTTATTGACCCTACGGCTATTAGCCCACTTAGAAACATCCCTCCTTTCCAGCATGACTTCTTGTCAGTAATGGTAGTTAGATTGCAAAGAGAAATTCCACAGTTCAAAGCTATTCAAAATGAGGAGGGGGGAGAGCAATATCCCAGTTTGTCCTTTAGCTGTAATGGAAAAACTAAGGTTGCTATCACTCCTCTTTTTTATTTCTGTGCCTGGTGTGCACATAGCTCCCAACAAGGATTAGGGTTCTGCTGTGCTAAGGCAGCTCTCAGAAACCAGCTGCCTAAGGAGCTGTGACAGGCAAAGGAAGCACTTTTAAGTCCTATTTTCCAGATGCAAAAGCAGAATGTATATCCTTGTCTGCAATCCTGCAGAAAGCCAAGGGCAGAGCAGCACCAAGAGCTCAGGCCTCTGCTTGTTAGATCTGCATTTTCAGCCCACTCCTGAGCACCCTTTGGGCTGGGATAGGGGGACAAAGCACTGCACCAGAGGCGGGGGAGCGCCCACTCACAGAGCTCCTTCTGCTCAGCAGCTCCAAGCGCACCGAATGCAGAGCTCCTGGAGTTCTCTGCAGCCTGCCGTGTCACCCAGGCATGGAATTCACTGCCATCAGAGGATGTTGACTTGAAGGCTGTCACTGAGTTTCTCAAGGGGTTGAAAAACAGCCTGGTTTATTTAGGTGATGGGACAGCCTTTCTTTTTTGGGGGGAGTTTAGTTTTTACAGGGTCCAGGAATGCAGGGTCCAGAGCTAGGTGCTGATGCTGAGCTGCTGAATTTCAGACAGAATTGTGTTTTATTTTTCACTGGAGGAAGACTATTTTTATTTAGTGTTTTGATTGTTTTACCCGGGAGTGGCAGAAACAGACGTTTCTCTTGCTCACAACTTCACCAGAAGTTTCTCACAAAACTTTCAGCATATGTGATACTGGAAAAAAAGCCAAAACAAACCAAACAACAGCAAAACCCACCCTTGTACCAGGCTAGACAGGAAATCTGTTTGTTTCTTTGCACTTATGTTTCCATAGGGCTGGTGAATGCAGCATGCTAACTAGCTGTGATTGCAGCACTGCCAGGGGTAGAGGACTTTAAGAATGGTTTTTGCTCTAGTAAAAAAATTAAAAATAAACCACAACATCATCAAAAAACCTCACCCCAAACAACAAAACATGGGAATAAATAAGGAGAAGGGAAGAAGAGACAGAAACCACCAGGGAGGTCAGGTGGTTAAGTATTTTTGGACTGCCAAGGTGGTGATCTTAAGTGAAGATAATGTATTATGCAGTGGAAAGCTAATGAGACCAGGTCTGTTAAACACGGACTTGGTGTTACTTAGCTCTGGAGTGCTTCAAATTACACAGGCACGGGTTGTATTTGATCACCGCTCCCGCCCTGACAAAGTGAGCAGCAGGCTTTTATATAATGTAAGTGATCATATACTGTGGGGAACAATCCTGTGCTGGCAGGGGAGGCCAGCTGATGACATAATGGGTCTTTTTCATCTCGAAGTTATGTGATTCATCAATTAAACGAATTCGGTGGGATAAAGCAGCATGAAAGGGCACTGTCCCTGCCTGACGATTAACCCTCCCAATTCCACCCATTCCGCTCGGGATTTAGCCTCCACCAATGTGTCCAGGAGGCTCCGGTTGCGCAGTCCCCTTCGGTACCGAGGCGGGCCGGGGGCCGGGGCAAGGGGGCTCCGGGCATTGCGGGCGCAGCCGCCGCCCTCCGGGACCGCAGCCGGGGTCCGTGCGGGATGTGCGGCCCCGCTCCGCCGCAGGTGCTGAGGGGGCACCAAGCGCTGTCCCGACGTCCCTCGGCGCGTCGGGAAGCGGCTGCTCGGCACACCTGTCCGGGCTGCCCGTGCCTCCCCTGCCGGCTGCCCGGGATCCTGCTGGCTCCCGCAGGCTCCCGCAGCCCCATCCCGCAGCCCCATCCCGGGGCCGCCCGCATTGCGTCGGGGGCGCGGCGTGCAGCGTGCGGGGGCGGCCGGCCTGGGGGCAGCGCGCATCCCTCCCTCCTCCGCCGGCTCCGGCCCCCGGCTCCCCCTCCCTCCCGATCCCCGAGCTGCACCAAACAGCTCTCAGGTTTCTGCTGATACTGCAGCGTCAAGAAATGGCTCGAGTTTGCTCCTCGCTCTTATGCATTCAGCTGCACTCTCGCTCCTGCCACACGCGTCCAGCTCCTGCCTCCTCCTGCCTCCGCCGCTGCTGCTGCCGGGACGAGCCAAGACCGACTCCGGGGATGCGGCTGCAGGGCTGCGGCGCTCTGACATCTCCTCCGCCGCCGCTGCTCAGCGCCCGGCTCCTTTTCCAGCTGTCCTAAGGCAAGAGAGCTGGAGAGGCAGCAGCTATCAAGGACTCCTTGATTTTATTGACTAACTCAAGCCTTTTGGAAAAGGTACTTTGCACTCTTTCCACGCACACCCCCCACCCCCCACTGCGGTTCTCAGCAGAAACTAATTAAACCCACTAGCCCTTGTGCAGCCTAAGACAGTGTATGAATATTTCAGTGTCTCGCAGGCAGCCCTGTAAAGCGATCGCTGCGTTATAAAGAGGGGCGCAAGAGGAGGAGGAGGGTTAAGTTTGCCGCTGCGGTTTTTGTTTTGGTTTGGTTTTTTTTGGATGCTGCTGCAAGGCGACTTGACGCATTCCGACACTGGCTCCTACTCCTAAGCAGCGCGTCTCACCCGGAGCAGGTAAGGAAAAGCCCCTTCTCCGTGCCGATGTTACCCTCGATTTTGGACGGTTTGGGTCTGGGATGTCGACCTCCCTCCCCTTGTCTCTCTCTGTTACATTTAGCTGCTGCAAAGCAGGAGAGGAGATGCCTTGCCTCCCCCCCTCCTAATCCACTCCCCCCCTACAGTTGGTGTGATGAAGTTGTCAGTGCTCAGCTAAGTCTCCACAGCGGGGAGCGCGGTGCTCGGGAGCCTCCTTTGCAGGAGCTGACCCCGCTGAAGTTCCCCGGGAAGCCCTCCCGATGAGTTCGGGGCACCTTCCTGCCTTGGAGGCCCTGGTGCATGTCCAGGGATGTGTAGGAACACGTAAAACTCCACATGTACTGCTGTAGTGGGCAGAACGGGATGTTCCTGCTGATGTGAAAGCCAATCCATTGCGCCTGAGTGTGTGTGTGTATGTGGAGGGGCTTGGGGGCTGGTTTATTCTGTTTCTCTCTTCCCTGGCAGCCTCCATCCTGCAAGTGAGCTTTATGCCTTCAAAGCAGAGTGTTTCCATCCCTCTCTCCCTCCCCAGCACAAAAGAGGAGAGGACCAGGGCAGTGGTGGTGGTGGTGGGAGGGGGGAAGGAAGAGGCAGGTGATGGAAATTTGCTGAGTTGGCATTGCAAGGACTCGCCTCCCAGCCAGCCCGTGATTTATTTATTTATTTATTTTATGTGTATGTGCGTGTGCGTGTGTGTGTGTGTGTGGTAGCTTCGTGGCAGCAGCTGCAGCGATGGTCAAGCCGGCAAGAAAAGTGGACGGATCGAGTTAAAGCCTAAAGGAGACGGCTGGGGAGGGGAACCCCAGCCTGGGGGTACACTCCATAGACCTTCAGCCTCCCGGTGTGGGGGACAGGACCCCTCACCTTACCTGCCCTCTGCCCCCCCTAAAGGTACTTCTTCCCTCTTTCTTCACCCTCCCATCATCCCTGATGCCTCTCCCTTTATCCCGCCTCTCTTTTCCCCTTTTGGGTATTTCCATCCTTTAGGCTCCATTCCACCCCTTCCTCAAGCTCCCCAGCTCAACCCCCTCAACCCCCCCCACCTTGAACCGCCCTGGGTCTATCTGTGCTTCTCCATCCTCCTCCTTCTCCCTTTCCCTCACTTTCTCCCCTGCCCCTTGGTCCCCTTTCCTCTGTGCCACCATGACCGTGATGGCTGGAGAGAACATGGATGAGACTTCTGCGCTACCTGGCCACCCCCAGGATAGCTACCAGCCCGCTGCCCACGACGACCACGAGTGCTGTGAGCGCGTGGTGATAAACATTGCGGGACTGCGCTTCGAGACACAGCTGAAGACTTTAGCCCAATTCCCCAACACACTGCTGGGCAACCCCAAGAAGCGCATGAGGTACTTTGACCCCTTGCGCAACGAGTACTTCTTTGACCGCAACCGGCCCAGCTTTGATGCCATCCTCTACTACTACCAGTCTGGGGGGCGGCTCCGCCGGCCTGTCAATGTCCCCCTGGACATGTTCTCTGAGGAGATAAAATTTTATGAGCTGGGCGAGGAGGCCATGGAGAAGTTCCGAGAAGATGAAGGATTCATTAAAGATGAGGAGAGACCCTTGCCGGAGGGGGAGTACCAGCGCCAAGTGTGGCTCCTCTTTGAGTACCCAGAGAGCTCTGGGCCGGCAAGGGTTATTGCCATAGTCTCTGTCATGGTCATCCTCATCTCCATAGTGATCTTCTGCCTAGAGACATTACCTGAGCTGAAGGAGGACAAGGAGTACACAGTGCATCGCACTGACAACACCACCCAGGTCTACAAATCCAACATCTTCACAGATCCCTTCTTTGTTGTGGAGACCCTATGCATCATCTGGTTCTCCTTTGAGCTGGTGGTGCGCTTCTTTGCTTGCCCTAGCAAGACTGATTTCTTCAAGAACATAATGAACTTCATTGACATTGTGGCCATCATCCCTTACTTCATCACCCTGGGCACTGAGATGGCTGAGCGGGAGGGGACTCAGAAAGGAGAGCAGGCCACCTCCTTGGCCATCCTGAGAGTCATCAGACTGGTAAGAGTCTTTCGAATCTTCAAACTCTCCCGGCACTCTAAGGGCCTCCAGATTTTGGGACAGACCCTCAAAGCAAGTATGAGAGAGCTAGGTTTACTAATCTTCTTCCTCTTCATTGGGGTGATTTTGTTCTCTAGTGCGGTATATTTTGCTGAGGCTGAAGAACCTGAGTCTCATTTCACAAGTATCCCTGATGCTTTCTGGTGGGCGGTGGTATCCATGACCACTGTGGGCTATGGTGACATGTACCCTGTGACAATTGGAGGCAAAATCGTAGGCTCCTTGTGTGCCATCGCTGGTGTGCTGACAATTGCCCTGCCTGTACCTGTCATCGTGTCCAACTTCAACTACTTCTACCACCGAGAAACAGAAGGGGAAGAACAGGCTCAGTTACTTCACGTTAGCTCCCCTAATTTAGCATCTGACAGTGATCTCAGTCGCCGCAGCTCCTCCACAATCAGCAAATCTGAGTACATGGAAATCGAAGAGGATATGAATAATAGCATAGACAATTTTAGAGAGGCTAATCTCAGAACTGGCAACTGCACTGTAGCCAACCAAAACTGCGTTAATAAAAGCAAGCTGCTGACTGATGTTTAAACAAACAAACAAAAAAACCCAAAACAAAATCCCCACTCACAGCTTGAAGACTTTAGTGACACAGTCACACTTTGTAGATGCTTTACTGATAGTCTTTGAATGCTTTATTTACCTCGTAAATGCATTGTTGCATTGCAAATCTTTGCTCTGCAATAAAGAAGCTTCCAGGATCCATGAAAGATAAAATTTTGTTTATTTTCAAAAAAAAAACTATTTTCCACCTGGCAAATTATAACCATTTGAACTAGTTTAGTTTTAAGCCGTTATGATGTAGACCTAAACATTTCCTCTCCTATCTCCTCTTTTTGTTTTTTTTTTACTTTTCTTTTATTTGGATAAAGCTATCTTAAACTAAGCAAGACAGTTTTTAGAGCTATTAAGCATATGCATGGATTCCAGTAAAAATATTCTGCAAAACTACACAGTTGCAAGACAGTGCATCAGATAATAATAGTACAAAAAGATCAGCCAAAACTTGTGGCAAGCATTTGCCACGGTGTTTATGAAGGAGTGCAAATTTTCCTTCCGCCCCCTCTGTGAAAGATTCCATCCTTCCAACCTACAGATCCACACAGCACCTTATTAAAAAACCCTCTTTTGCTGTCCGTAGAAGAAATATCCTAAAAGGAGAATAACAAACAAAACTGAAGACAAAACATCTGCAATGCTGCTAAGTCCTCTCACATGCAGATGATAGAAACACACTTTGCCCCCGCTCCCCGTTTGGAACTGGATACAAAACTTAAAGCCCCTCTGTTGCAAGATAGCACAATGGAGTTTAATATAAGCATGTTTGAATTTGATACTATTTATTTTATGATCGCATGCTTGAAACGTTACCTCAGTCAATAGCGGATAAGCTTTCGTTTGAACTGAATCTTCTAAAAATAGGTCCTTTCTCTTATCTTTTTTCATTTCTTTTCTTTTTCTTTTTGATTTGCATTCACCAGAAGTGCACTCCTTAATTTATTAAATCGTTGACTAGTAATTTAAAGTACTGTATTTAAGTGCGTATGTTAGTCAAAGGGGAACAATAACTTTTGGAGATCAAAGCATGTTCAAATATTCAGCATTATGGCCTATTTGATTAAAGTGTAACTTGAATTAATTAGTGCATGAATTCAATGATAATAATAATAATAATAATAATGATGATGATGATGATGATAATAACAACTATAATGATAACAATAAAAACAAAAAAAAAGTGCTTGATAGACTGAGGGCCTGAATGAACTGATTAGAGAAACCTGATTGTTTCCTGCATTGCTCAGGGAAGTGTGTTGGCTTTTGTCCAGGTGTTGTCAGAAAGGAACATATCCCATCCCTTAAAGGGAAAGCTATATGGAAAACTAACAAGTCAAGTTATATATAGCAACCTTTAAAAACCTAGTATCCTCTATAGATGAAAGGTGCAGATGCATGCTTTTTGGTGCATTCTCAGAATGTAAATGAAACTTATCTATTACATGCATCCGAATTGCAGCAGCTGGTTTCTTTTGCAGTCATCAGTTGAGACTTTTTTGTATCCCCCCCAAAACTCACTGAAGAGACCCAGCAGATTGATTGAGAGAGTTGCGCAGTGCCTTTATCTTACACCCCCCACAACTGCTGAAAGTGCCTCCAGGAACTGAGTGGATCAGAGACACTGAGGGAAAGGATGAGGAGTCAATCCTGTGTGTCAGGAGTGTCCTGTGCTGTCTACTGGTACAGCATGGAAAGGTTTAGGGATAGAAAGATCAAGTGTGAGTGAGAGGGATGCAGAAGAGGCAGGCAGAGATCACCGGTGCCCGTGGAATACTTTCCATCCCTAGCTAGGCTGATGCTGCCAGGCTCTGCATTAGCTTCTGCCAAATAACTCCTAGTTGTGTGCATGCAAAGCTTCAGATTTCCCCAGTTGTTCATAAAGGCATCACTGCCATCACTGTACCAGCCCTTCTTTTCCCTGAGGTGGCTCTTTGGCAGCTTGTCCCTGTAAGGCAGGGCGCAGGAGGAATGGGAGCCTGGGCATCGCCCAGTCAGGCAACCAGACTGGAGGACTGTGCTCTTCTTTCCCTTAGGTTCCCCAGTAGGTAGATGGGAAAGGCTTTGCCGGGCTCTCCCTTCCCTGTCTGCTCCATCCTCTTTCAGATCTTAAATCCCATCACAGCCTTTGAACCATATTCTTCTTCCTGGTCTCTGATCTTGCTGTACTTCCATCATTTCCTGGTGAGGGAAGCAATGCTAGGAGAAGATATCTTCTGCAACATGCCAGCCTTGACTACTAGGCCCTGGAAGATCTGAACAAACATATAGGCATTAATCTCAATTTTTCAAATGGACAAAGTTGAGGATCTTCATTCTGCACTTAGCATGTGGCCAACTGCTGTTGAACACATCTCCTTCCATGGTGTACAGATCCTTTCCTCCCCTATCTTTCTGATATATGTATATATGTGTATAAATATATATATATACATGTATGTCTGCTCCTGTGTGTGTCACATACATATGCAGGCACATGTATATATAAAATAAAATCAAAGCACTTAAAAGCCAACCCTAACTCTGCAGTTACGCACAAGCTTGACCTGCCAGGTTTTCAGAAAGACTTGACTTCATTTCTCACTGTGTGACTTCTGTGAATCGTAGTGATGAGAAATATCAAGAACTGAAGGAGCTACAATTCCTGCAAGAAGTGCAAAGTATCAAATAAAGCAGGGTATTACATCATCTAGGTAGATGTTGTAAAGCTTCTTTCCTGTCCCCTGCTCACGCCCTTGCCCTTTGTACACCTCTCTCCCTGTTAAATGCCAGTGGTCCTGATATTCCCAAACTCTTGAATCACAGGATATGACTTCTGATATCAAAATGGACTTGAATGCTGCACTCAGCTTATAAAACCACCATCTGGCTAAACTAAACAGCAATAATCAATTCAGTGCTATGGGACCGATGATCAGAAGGATGCATTTGGGAGATGAGGCCTCACTTGGGTACCTTCTGCCCCAGCTGGGTGTGCACACCTTAATTTAATGTGCAGAGTGATGATCATTCTGCTTATGCACAGAGAAAAGTGCTTCATGCAGCGATTCTTTGTCAAGAGACTGGGACGGATCATAAGAACTCATGGTTTGGGGAGCCTGAATGTTGCTTTGTCCATTTATAGCTCACTGCAAAGGATCTCAACCCATATGGAGTACAGGAATTAATCTCATGTAGCATAGGCATGCATTTTTGACAAGTTTGACACAAAAAAATAACAAAAACAAGGTTCTTACTCCCTTTACATGGGAGTGCTGAAATGTCTTTGTGGGCCTGAAGGTGCACTTAACAAACTGCCTGCTCTTATCAGCAAGCATCCCTTTTTCTATTTCTTTATTTCTTTCTTTTCTTTATATATATATATAATATATATATTTTTTTTTTTTTCCTTTTGGCCCTTATGTTTCTTTTTGCTACACGTGGATTCTAAGGGGATTTTTATGTAACTGGAAGAGGACTGGAAATGAGCTGATGGCCAGTGTGGTGCTTCTCCGAAAGAATTCCATTGGTAGGGACCTCCTGGAAGTGATGTCCACGTTATGCTGGACAGGGAACCCAGTGGATATGGCAGTCTTTAGTTTGTTGAGGGGAAGAAAGCTTTCCCACCAGAAGTCATTCCCCACGCCCTCACCACCACCCACTGCTCCGTGCCTCTCTGTGCTTCTTAACTGGTCCTGTGCAGCTTTTCCTTCGTCCACTCAGGGAAAGGGGTGAGGGAATTTACCTGGCAAGGGCAAGGCAGCAGTGCACTGCAGTGCAGAGGCGGGAATGGAGCAGAGAGTCAGTGGGCAGGAATCCCATAGACTTGTATCCCTGCCAGAATTCCCCATCTGGTTCTACCATACTTAGCTCTAGAGCACTAGGGAGAGGCAGAGGGGCAAGGGTGAGAGTGAAAATGAAGGACTCTGTACCCTGTTCCTTCACAGAACCCAGGGCTTGCTGCAAGACTGCCGAGAGCTCAATTCTCTGTGTGGCAGCTCCAGCACAGGCCATGAACTGGATTTAGTCACCTTCATGAGGAAGTTAGGGTGCAGTTAGCCAGGTTGTGAGTTCACAGCATACTAGCAAACCCATGCAGATTCCCTGCATGGGGTATCCTAAGCCTTATCTCCACCGGAGACTTCAGGAAAGCTAATCCAAATTAATGAAAGGTGTGCATTTAAAGTAGATTTGTTAAACTGCTTTAAAGCCCAGCATGGACATTCTGTTGCAGTATTAAAGCAACCTTAATCTGATTTGGAGTCATTCTTTTTGAAAAGGAAGTAAAATCTGAATTGAGTTAAGGCTGCTTTAATTCTGAACACAATGGGGCTTAATGCAGTTTACCTCATCTGCCTCACAAGCCCATTCAGACAGATAAGCCTGTAGTAATCATTAGATGTACTGGAAGTGACCCCATTGTACAGGGGGTGCCCATGTGCACCAAAACTCTTGGTACACGAGTGCTGCAGATTCACAGCCTGGCTTACTGAGGGGAAAACTAACACTTGATCCTGGTGCGGTTCTGGTGAGTCCCTCCTTTTGTTCCTGGTTTACACCACTGCTGCCTTTGAGGAAGCAATTGCGGCCCAAGGAAATTAATTTCCACTTTACAGAACTGCACAGGTGCTAGCCTGATGTACTGTTAGTCACATGGACTAGCACTTGTGAGACAGAATGAAGCACTGGAGACAGGACAAAATTCAGCCAAAGTCCTCTTGTTTGCAGCAGTGGTTTTTGCCCACGCAGAGATTTCAGAGATCAGACCCTTCTTAACAAATCAGCCGTGTGTCATTCATTATAGCTGCAGCTGCCCAAACTGACAACAGTAGCAGTGGCAACTTGTATTGACAGGGTTTTTCCGATACCAAGGGACAATTGTTTTCATTAGGCAGAAGTACAGGAAGTTAGTTTCTACTGTGAGAGAGCTGCAGCCCAAGTGGAACCTCAAAACCTGCTGATTTTAAGGAGCTGAGGGCGAGTTTCACTTTTCCACAGTCCACACTTGAACAGTGCAGTTTCTTATACGTACATTTATTAAAAAAACACAACCAACACTAGGTCAGGAACATCAGAAATTTATTAGAAAAAGGTGGAAAGTTGTATTTTAGAACAAAATCTTCTGCCTACATATGCAATACATGGAGAGAATGTATTCCTTTCCAAATACTAGCTTGATAACTATTGCTTGAGGGGTGCCATTCTGGATTAATCTTTTCCCCTAACCTGAAGAAGAGGGAGGTACTGCAGCTTTTCCAGGAATGGTCTGATCCTGTAGGCTTCCAGCAGCCTGATGATAGTGATCCTCAGAGTAATTTCAGACTCACAGGGATGCAGAGTCAGCTCCAAGGTGTGATTTAGCCTCGGCAGCCACAGACCTGGACGGAACTGGAAAGCTGTCCTTGCAATTGCACAGCAGGGCAAGTTTGTCCCAGACCTGCCTCCTGCAAGTCTGGAACAGGCTCCTTTTCTGAGATTCTTTAATCAGGGACCTACACTTCAGTTTTGGTTGGACTTAATTCAGGCTGAGCTTCTTTTTCTGTTTTCTGTTCTGGCTTTACTTAATCAGGTGTAGGGAATTTCTTTTTCCTGAAATGCTTATCAAGTATTCTTAAAGGAGTCAGTATTTGTATCTGCAAAAAAAAAAAAAAAAAAACTTCAGGGTGTTCTACAGTTTCACTCAGTACAGGTGAACTTGCCACCAGTGAGGTCAACAATTTATGCTGTCAAGGCATAGCATGCTTTGATATTTTCAAAGGAAATAAAATGAAACTGAGGTCTTAACTGAAATTTGTCTCAAGGTTTCTGTTAATATCTGTGTAATTCTGTATATTTCACCTGTTCACAGGCTCTAGCAAATGTCACTACAAGCTATATATTAAAAAAAATCATCATCCATTTCTAGTTTCTATAATAAAATGAAAACGTTGCATTCAGTTCCTTTAGGTGCATCAGTCTTTGATCCATGTTATTGTTTCAGTGACATTTCTATAATGTAATTGGGATCAAATGTATATTTTACTTTTGTACAAAAGTAAAAATGATATTTTTATGACTAAATTCAGCAAACCCTTACCTATAACCTGGTATGATGAAATATTTTTTTTCCTTTCCTTTACATGTAAAACATTGTGGTTTTTGCAGTATGTCGGTTTGAAATGAATAACTAACACGGTCAATAGAACTGTAAATGGCCTCTCAGACATAGCTCTGACTTTAAAGATCAAATATTGCCAATGTGAAAGATATAAACTGAATAGTCTCCATATGAAAGTGCACCATCAGGGCAACAAACCATTTAAGCTGACACAGCTGTACTTATTTCCACCATTTACCAATTGCTTATACTTTGGGTGAAGTATGTACTTCATTGTCACATTACAGCTCATTTTACTTCCAAATAGTGAAATTGTTTGACTTACCATTTTTAGAACATCTGATGTTATGAGTTTTTGAACTATTTGAAATGCATAGTTTTCATCTATGCAATTTTACCTGCTTCTGTACTCGTTCATCTGTTCATACTTGGCATCAATTAAAGATAATTTTTAAGGATCTTACCCAGGTTTTAATCTGTCTGGTTATTTTCTGGAGTCTGGTTTCTCTGCTGTCACTATTGGCCAGCTCTGTCTGAAATTAATGGTTGCTTTATTGATGGTTTTCCTATTGAGTGGTAGAAGAAATGGCAATGCAGTGAGTGGGAAATGTGGCTGTGGGCTTTGAGAGGCTTGTAAATGATTACTCAAGCTTTACAGAGCAATTAATCCAAAGGTTTGGTTTGTGCAGGCTTTGGACATAGCCCTGCATAATGTTCTGGGGCCAAACTGTGCTGCACTCAGTACTGAGACATCACTAAGTCCCACCAAAACTCATAATCACGTTAAACCTACTGGCCGTGAGCACTGACTGCACCCTCCAAAGGTTTGTGGGTATTAATTAACATTATAATCTGAGTGCAGACTTGTAACCAGGTTTCAAACCACTGTGGGACTGACCATGGGCTTTGGGTTGGGTTGGATGTCAGCAAATCCAAGTGAGTTGATGTTGTTTTCCATGGAAAATTGCTTTATCATGGCGTGTTTCATGCAGAGCGTGCCGGGAGAGCCACACATGCCATGTCCCAGTGTTGCGGTGTTCACAAAGGAGGCAATGACATACATGGTCATTATTTTGTGCCAAAGCTGTTGTGTGCTGGGAGTCCACCTAGAGATGGGTTTTTTTGGAGATAGGGGCAGTTTCCAACAGTGGGATGCACACAGAGTGCTGATCACACGTTGGTGAAATGAAGTGAAAATATTCTGACCTTACACGAGGCAGAACATTTTGTGTGGCCTCTCCTGTGATTTTATTGCCTGACTTCTTAGTCGAGAAAAGCTTTTGTCAATTAAACCCTCGTTCATCAATAGCTTTGAGTGTTTAGTCAGTTGATTGAATATCACTTACGAACTGTCTGAAATTGTTTTGTTGAGTTGTTAGTAAGGATTTGAAGTGATCTTAAATGGGTCTGGTCCAAGCTGTTTGTCTGCTGTTGGCTGCTTTGTGGTGGTCAAGGAGGTGATCACTGTCATTGAGTTTTGCTGGCTCTAGGTGTGTCTAAAGTCTCATTGCTTCTTTATTTCTCTTCTTTGTGTTTAGAAAAACCCAACCCAAACCAAAAAAAGCTTGTTTATGATCTCTGCAGCAGCAATCTTCTCCCATTTGCTCTTAGCAAAGCTCCTATTATTTCCTGTTGAAACTTTGTGCATTCAGGACCAGGTCCTAGGACATGATTTTGACCTCTAAAATCACTCCATAAAAAAACCCAAAAAAACCCAACCAACCAACCAACCAATAAAAAACCCAAAAAACAACAACATCAAAAAAACCCCAAAACATAATAATAATAATAAAAAAAAAACACAACAAAAAAAGTCCAACCAACCAACACTGTGTTCTGTGTTAATCCCTTAATCTCAAAAGTAAATGTGTGGGATTTTTTTACCCCAAAATGCAAATCCTCCTATCTTGTATTTTATACTGCATAATTTACAAGTTGTGTGCTGAGTCCTTCCTTTGGTTACACCAAGCCACCTCCTATATAAGTTCTTTCTAAAGCATCCTACACTGAGGGGAAAAAATGTGTCTCTGTAGATATATCTTAGGTAACAGACATGAGGATCCATGGAATAAGCTCCTTTTTTCTTCAGCTGCTCTGGCAAGTGTGTTCTAAGAGGAGCAATAATTCAGCAGACTTCCAATACAGAGAGGAACTGAGTCCATTCAGTAACAAGGTGCTATTTTCCCATTTCCTTCTTTGTATAATATTGATTTCAACATAAATTTGATTTATCTGGCAGTTAATCTTGGAAGTTGATCAGTTTTTGCGTACTGTTTTGATTAGTGCCTACAAAACAATTGCTTTATGGAATCCTGTGGATCACAGGTGTGAATATGCACTCTCTTGCCACGCAGGTCTTTATTCTTCAGTCAATAGGAATCCTAAAATTCCTCCAAGCCATAAAACAACTTTTAGCTCTGAAAGCAAAACCAAACTTTTCTGATGGGTGCACCCTTCCCTAGTGTTAGGGTGTTGCCCATCCCATCCTCTGCAGCATCTGGAGCAAGAGCCTTCAGGATGGCAGTTGAAGTTAGATGGTGTGACTGCCAGAACAGGTCAGACATCTGATTCAGAGCTGTTCCCAAGTGCAGCTGCTCTGGCCTGCAACAGCCAGATACAGGCTCTTGAAGTAACCCAGAGTCCACAGGAGTAAACAGGGTTGTGTCTTTTCCCCTCAGAAGGCTGCAGAAACACCACGATTTTGTGCTCTTTCTCAGTCTGCGAAGAAAAGAAGATGAGAAACATTCTGTGCTCAAGGCTTCTACTGGGTACTTTTGGAGTTGCATTATCTCCCATGGCTGGCCTTGCTATAAAAATGCTCACTTCACAGAGTGTAAGATTAAGCGTTGGAAAATCAAAGAAGCTTTAATTAGCACAACAATGCTTCAATCCACTCAGCTCCTCTAAGAGCTTCCTAAAATACCTCACATTTTATTCCAACAAGAAGACAATTGCAACTGTTGAATAGAAACCTTTTACAGCTAGCAGAAGAAACTGTAATTGTAGATGGTATATTTGGTGACCTCCTCTCACTAGGTAGGCGCAATAGCACATTTGGCTCCGGAGCAGAGGAGCCTGCAGTTGTCACTGTGACAGGGTGAGCTGCAGAAAAAGCACTGGTTGATCCTTAGGAAGAGGACAGGTCAAGGATGGGTGCATTTCATGGGTCACCCTTTCCATCCTCTCTCACCTGTTTTCAGTTCACATAAGAATTTTGCTGAGTGAAACCCAGGTGCAGTGGAAGTGGTATTTAGAGTTCCACATCTCCTACACTGATACCCAGATGGATCCTTCAGCTCATTTGTCATGAATACTTGAGAATACACAATAGATTTTAACTATTTCTTTTCAGGTTGGGGGACAAAAAAAAGTTTTCCATGTATTGATTGTTTAGCTCATTGTTGTTTGGCCATTCTGTACACAAATCTTCATGCAGAATTCTGCACTAAACTCCGAATAAAGGATTTTTTAGTTTCTTGTGGCAGCTGGGTCATGAGACATTCTGGATTGATGGTGGGAGCTGAGACTGGCAACAGGGTTCTGCCTTCAAGTGGAATCACTCAGGCAATGGTAGGTGTTTAGATGTATCTTTGCCTTCTTCTTTGAGTCTTCTGGTTTGTTTTCAGTGTGTTCCAGTATTCATCTTCAGCCCCAAACAAGCCAATTCCATCTTTCAGGGATGTAGCTTTCCTTTGGTGCTTTTCTATTTAGCCAAACAAACCCGATTTGCTGGACTTTGGCTGTTTTTGTGGCTTTTAATTAAAATAAATCCTGTAATACTAATGGAAATTCTTATTTGTTCCTGAAATACTAATGGATATTCTTATTTCCCTCTGCCCTGACACCTGCAGCTTCAATTAGTATTATTAAGTTTGGTTGTTTCAGTTGCAATTAAAAAAAAAAAAATTGGATAGAATTTGGAAAGTTAGAAGGAGAAATTAAAACCTATCTTGTTACTTGGGTACATACTCTTTTATGATTATTTAAATAATAAAGAAATGGCTTGAATTGCAAGAGAAGAATATTTACTGCTAATAAGGCTTTAAACTCTTGAGGTATTTAAGTCCTGAAGAGGGAAAGATATGAGTACTGCAGGGTTTGTGCAGTGACAGGGTGATGTTCAGAGGGCTGTGCACTTCTGGGGTTACAATGACAATTAGTCACTGGAGTGTAGGGATGCAGCTGGAACTGGGTGTTGCCATCTGAGCTGAGACCCCAAAGTCACCCTGGGGAGTTGGTTTAGTTCAACAGAAGGATGGATTAACTTTAAGGTTCCAAACACCAAATGGAAAATCTTTTTGCCTGTGAGGAAAACACTGCTCTGACACAAATGTTCTTGTCTTGGACAAATTTGTGCAATAAATCACAATGGGTTAATGTCTTCCTGTGGGCTTCATGTCACATTGGTTTCTGGCATTTTGGCTCTTAACATTTTGCACATTTTTCCTTTATGTTTTTATTAATCCTCCAGTGTTTGAGATATAAAAGTGGCATGAACCAGACCACTGCCTTTTGTTGTCCTGTGGCCAGTCTGTCAAAACCACACAGTTTGTGTGAAGCTTTTGCTGAGTCTCCAGCAAGTCTGTATGTTTGGTGTGGAGATTTTGAACCCACTGCTTTGGTCCTCCTGGGGTAATGTTGCATTGATCTCCAGCATGGCACCTTGTTGGCACTTGGGATAAGAAATGCAATAAGATCCCGGTGTGAGTGCAAACTGTGAAGTCTTCCTGGGGTCTGGGCAGGCCTGGAGCTCTGCTCTGATCTGCTTTGGCTCCATATCTGTTTGCCCTGTGACTATTTCATGTGCTGCTCTCATCCTTTGGTAGTGTCAGAGAGAAATCATGTTCTGTCTCGGGAGTTTCAGAAATGTGAAGGGAGCTTTTGTGTCAGTCCCTTAGACCAGCCAAGGGTCTGGGGATGCTCAGGCTGTGCTGTGTTAATCCAGGGTATCAATCTATTTGTTGAGGATCCTGAGCAGCAGTTGGAAACAATGGGAGCCAATACCTTCAATTATTAATTAAAGGTAGCAAATGGAAGCTGGGTATCACAGCAGGGTATAGAGCCACTATTGCTAATGAATATTCAAAGCCTGCATTCTGTCTGACAGGACTGGGATGTGCTTCTCCTGGCCTGCAGGTGTCTGTGATCTCACCCATTTGTGACACCTTCCAAAGGCTGCTGAAATCCCCCAAGACAGAGAGCAGCCCAGAACAGATCAGTGTGTCCACACAACCCCACGTCCTAGCTGGAACATTTGGGACTGGCAGACAGGTAGCAGAGTGCGGATGTTGGTCTTTTGATTTCTGTGTCTCCTTTTGGTAATACTTATTCAGTTTTTACTCCTGTGACTTGGGTATCAATAGGAATGTGAGGAACATGGGAACAGAGATTTCAATGGCTGCATTTGTGCAGTTCATTACTCCTATATAAAATGAAAAATGCCCTGGTGCAAGTCAAAATAACTAATTTCTTCTGAACTAACCAGCTAAGTGTCTTCATTTCCTATTCACATCTGATACAGTTTTACATAAATAAGAGCTTCAGTTTGGGCAGAAGGAAAGAATCTTGCCTATCAGGTTCTACTGTAGTACAATATATGAGAAAAATCCACCTCTTTTAAAGGAGAGATGTGTTAAAGTGACACCAAATATATTTTCATCTGTTGGCTCTGAACAGTGACTCTGAACAGTGTTCTGTGATCACAGAGTATATGCTTTAAGATAATAAAAATTAAGGCAAATAAAGACATGAGCATCCTTTATTTTGCCCATTTTGCTGTTTTAGTGAAGACTTAAATTGTTCTCTTTTCCTGTGCAAAGATTTGTACTTAATATGAAACAGTTTATGAAAAACATGAGTGAAAGATGGAGAATTAATTTAATACTATTTAAGATACATGGAAAAGGTCAGATGGAGACATCTACAGAGCAAGCAAACTTTTTAACTCCTACTCTTCTCCAGAGTTCTTTAACACTCCAGTGATAAAGCTACTGCAGAAAATATCAGAAAATATGATTTACTGTAGTGGAAGTTAAATATGTGCCAGGCTGTATTTGCTTTTACAAGAGAACTTAAAACCTCCTGCAGATAAATATTATCTGGACGTGTAGGGGAATTAAGTCTTTATTTCTCTCACAGTAAATCTCTGCTGTGATACTTTAAGTCTGCTTGTTTATCTTACTTTGTGCAGAACACGGTTAAAAACACACACCAGAATTTTTTTTCGACAAACATAATCTATGTGCACTTTGGAGGTGAGTCTTCTCCATTTAAGTGTGAATTGCACCAAAACTTACACCCAGCTCCAGGACTTCTTACTCTCCATGGTGAAACACTGATGAGCAGTGATGATGACAAAGCAATTAAAACAGCTGGATCTTTTCAGAGCATCATGGCTGATAGGATGTGACTGACTCCTCTACATCACACTGAGAGTTATTAAATACATCCCAGGATATTTTTGTTTGTTTCAGGGTGGGGGAGGATCACAGAATCATAGAATGGTCTGGGTTGGAAGGGATCTTAAAGTTCATCTCCCTGCCATGGGCAGGGACACCTTCCACTAGCCCAGGTTGCTCAGAGCCCCATCCAGCCTGGCCTTGGACACTTCCAGGGATGGGGGAGCCACAGCTTTGCTGGGCAACCTGTGCCAGGGCCTCAGCACCCACACAGGAAAGAATTTCTTCCCAATATCCAATCTAAACCTGCTCTCTGTCCATTTGAAGCCATTCCCCCTTGTCCTGTCACTCCTTACAGGATGGTGCCATGGGAGGGAATGAAGCCCCTACAGAATGTCTCTGTAGCAGGAAATGAGACTAAGGACCACTTAGAATCTCAGCTGGTTGAAATGGGCTGGGTTCTGGGGAAGCCAGTAACCCTGTGAGATTATCAGTGTGAAGTGAATGAGCACAAAAAAAGCCATGAAATTGTAGTGCAAAAGCCGCTTATGGCAGCAGGGAGCAATTGAGGGCATTTGTCTGTGAGTCCCTGTGCATTTCCAAGCTGATTTTTCCAAGTGCCCTGAATTCTCATGGAGTTCAGCACCTCTTAATATGTTACTGTGCAGGAATTATATTAACAATGACATGTGGGAAGGCAGTAGATGCTGTTACTTGAATGATGTTCCGTGGTTATTCCAGATGAAATTCCCATGCTTTGTCACCCAATCACGACAATAACTGTTGGTGTAAAGCACCAAGTAGAATGGAGCCCTTGATCCTAGAGTGTGACTACACTAAAAACATGAGTAAAACCAAGCGGGTTTTTTTTAACATAATCTTGGTGATTAGTGTTTAGAACAAAGCCCTCTCTGATTATTTCTATTCAGTAACATCTGGAGTGAGGCAGGTGTTTTGTGGATAAATGGGAGAAAATCTCTATGACTCATTATATTTACAACTTGTGTGAGCAACATCTCTGTGGAAGATGAGATTGTGACTGATGGGGAAACTGAGACATAAAAAGGTCTTCCAATTTCCATTTGTTTGAACTTTTTCAGGCAATACTTTTATTGCATGAATAGAAGACTGATTCACCCTTTGCTGTACTCTTAGGGTTTCTGTTGAGTCACATGATGTGAAGCTCAGTAGAAGCAGCAAGTTTATGGGTCTGCTAGGAAATGTCTCTCAGGCAAATCTCTCTCTGCTCATAAATATGGTGAAGGGACATTATAAGACATTGATGCTGTGAGCAACTTCCAGCCTTCCAAGTAATTGTTTGAGCCTTCCCAGTCTTCAGGATAAATAGCTATGTAAAAAAAGCTGCATCTACAAATTCACTGCCCAACACACATGACAATTTGCCCTGAGAAAATCTGAGTACCAACATTGCCTCCATCACTACCTGACTCTTCAAAGTCCCTGGGCATAGAGGTAGAGAGAATTCCTGGTGTTCTGGACTCCAAGACACACGGGAGTTCTTTGGGGTCTGTGTGATTGCCTGAACTTTGGCCTTTGGAGCAGAATCACCATGAAGGGTAAGTTGGAGGCCTCTCCCAGTAATCCCCTTCTCCACAGCTGTCCAAGGAATATGGTACTTGTCCTGCAGCCCTGGGCCACATGGACATCTTGGTCTGTGGTTCATGGAATTACTTTTGTCTTCTTAGGAGGATGAAGAAATGTTACAGTTTAAAGAACAGTTAAAGTGCTGGGCATCCTGGTCCTTGCCCTCTTGTCCCCTTGCCTCCCTCCCCACCCTTTCTCTTGTCATTCCTTTTCTTCCCAATTTCATAATGGATGGTATCTGTAAATACTTCATCTTTGCACTCTTTAACAAATAATTGCAGTTGTCAGGTGATGTTTTCATTTGTGTTGGGCCAAGTATTGAAGATTGTTATTTTCTTGCTCAGTGGTAGCATAGAATCATGGAAATGCTGAGTGTGGAGGAAATCTCTGGTGATTTCTAGTCCAGCCTCTGTGCCCAAAGCAGGGTCTCCTGGAGCCAGCTGCAAAGGACCATGTGCAGTCATTTTTTTGAGTAGCTCCAAGGATGGAGATTTCACAATCTCTCTGAGAAATGTGCTCCATTGTTCCATCACCTTCACACCCAAAACCAGTGTTTTTCTGACGTTTCTGTGGAATTCCTTATTGTTCAGTTCGTGCCCATTGACTCTTGGCCTATCACTGGGTACCACTGACAAGAGTCTGGCTCTGTCTTCTTTACACCCTGCCCCGTCAGGGATTTATCCATGTTGGTGAGGCCCTCCTGAGTCTTCCCTTCTCCAGGAACAGTCCCAGCTCTCCCAGCCTCTCCTGGAGCATATGGCAGACTTTCCCAGTCCTTTGATCATCTCCATGGGATGTGTGATCACAAGTGGGGCAGTGTGATCATGAGGAACTGTGGATCCTGACAGAGACATTTGGAGGCCCATCCCTGCCCATCCATGCCAGATGAGGAGCTTGGAGTTTGTCCCAGGCTGGTGTGATCTGGCAGCCCTGTTGTCTGTCCTCTAGCATTGGATGCTGCAGAAGTCACAGAAACCCTGGAGAATTTATATGTATGGTCATCTAAATCACCTTATAGATATATTCTCATGTGCAGTTTCTGGTACATAGAATTTGCTTTAAAACTTAAAAGGTGATGGTTAGCATCTCTTTCAAAAGTTAAATGGGTAGTTATAGAAATGAAAAATACCCTTGATATCTATACATAAATACACAAGATTCTTTCTTTCTTTCTTTCTTTTTTCTTTCTTTCTTTCTTTCTTTCTTTCTTTCTTTCTTTCTTTCTTTCTTTCTTTCTTTCTTTCTTTCTTTCTTTCTTTCTTTCTTTCTTTCTTTCTTTCTTTCTTTCTTTCTTTCTTTCTTTCTTTCTTTCTTTCTCTTTCTCTCTCTTCTCTTTCTTTCTCTCTTTGTCTTTTTCTCTCCTTTTTCTCTCTCTCTGGTTAAAAGACCTTGGTCAAGGCAAGTACCAAAATGCAGAACCTGGAAGCAAAATCTTTCCTGTTTCTTGTCTCTTATGGAATTATTCACATGGAGGACACCTGTTTGAGCTGCTGTGATTCAATTCACTTGAATGGAGTCAATTCTGTGCAGATTTACACACATAAAGATTAAAGTAGAGTTTTAAATACGATTCTGGGAGGAGAGGTTCTCAGGTCTGGGCTTTTGTTAAACCGCTGGTCAAATCAAACCTGGTTGGTTTATAATAGGGTATGATTAAGAGATCTTGGGCCATTGGAACTGCTGTAGGTCCACTGATTTCCTCTAAGCTCTGCCACTTTACAGCAGCTCCAAATTGAAAGGGTAATTTCAGCAGCAAAAATAAGCTGGAGAGAAGAGAGGGGAGTTGGGTGTGTAGGCTTTTCAGCAGGCATTCCCACCCATTCAGCATGCTCACACAGATCGACTGATTTTTCCTGGGAATTTGAGATAAGTACACTTGAATATGTAAGTGTGCTTATTTACTATCCCTCTAATTGTAGCAGGAGGAAATACTACACATTAGCAAAAATAAATCCCCCACGTCAAATTTTGGTAGGAGCCCCTGGCTGCAGTGCATTACAGAAATGGAGACTGGCTGAGCCCAGACTGGAGAAAACAGGGAGATGTGACTGAGAATCAATACTGAAATCTCTTGGGTTTGGGCTGTGTTTGGGAGAAATTGGGAGTGAGGGGATGAATGACACTGGTTGATCTGTCATAGGCCCTATAATGATGTCAGACTCTAAAGGTATCTAATGCTGTTACGTCCCCTGTTTGGGCTTCCCCATGTTTACAAGGATGATTATGGAACAGAGGGTATCGCTTTTAAGGCCCTTTTTCCTCTGAAAACAGAAAATCCCTTGGATGCCTCACCCACACTGTTTTGCTTGATCTGGGGTCAAGACATGGAGATGAAGCTGCCCTTCCCCTCAGGGTTTCTCATGGGTGGTACAGATAACATATTTAGCCATGACAGTGTGAGGCACACATCCCAGAGAAGACTCTGCCTGCATGCTGTGGAAATATCTTAATTATTTGTGTTTGCTGCTTTTGATAATTGCTGATTAGTGCTGTGTGGGATTCAGGCAAACATTGGAAAATTACATTCATCATAGCCTGAGGAGAGAGTGGAAACATCACTGTGATTTGATGGCAGCATGAAACAGATGCTGCCACTGTAACAATCCAGGCACAAAGGACTAACTCTGTGCTGGAATGCACTGTTAAAATCACTCATATCTCCATTCTAGTCAATCATTGTCTATGAAAAAGAACATGGACAAAGTTACAGGCTGGAGGTCCTCATCTAGCACTAGCAGTTTCTGCACAATCAGGGGACAAAAGAGGATGCTTAGATTCTTCTGGTTTAGGGAACCTTCTGACCTTAAGTCTGATTTCCTGAGGAGTGGCAGGAGGGGTGTTGAGTTTTGTCCAGTTGCAGAAGTTTTGGGGTGAGCAAGAGTCAGGGAAAATAAAGAGGTCTGGAGCCACACAAAGCAGGTGTGTCACAGAACAGAGCTCACTTCCCTGCTTGTCAGATGGAAGAGATGTGAAACTTTGGCCAGAAGGATATTCCATCAATATTCTGGAAATAGTGATGTTTTCATGAACCACCAGCTGAAGTAGAAGAGAGAGGAACTTTCCTCATTTTAGTTACTTTCAACCATATAAAAATCTCTCAGCTAGAAAAAAAACTAGCTGAAAAGATTTTTCAAACATGCAAAAACATGATTTGAAGTAGAAGCTTTCTCTTTTCTCCATAATTTTTCAGCAACACATCCAAGAGTTTGCTTGTTGGTAGAAGAAAACATTTGGCTGTCCAAAGAGAAGAAAAAAAATCCCCTTAAAAAACCAAAAAAACTATTTTGTCTTTTAGTCCATGGACAAATACTTTTTTTGTTTTGGAGGGCAAAAGGGAACTGAAAAAACTCTTCACACACTTGGCAGGCTTCATTCTAATGAGCTCCCTGATTTATTAAACCGTTACCTGTGAAACTGACCATTTTCCTGCCAAAAAGGGGGTTGTGTAGAGCTCCTGCAGCACAGACTCAATTTTTCCAGAAGGTACCACCTCCCACAGCTCCAGTTAAGCCACATCTTTCTCTGCTTGCCGTGGAGAGAGCAGAACTTGTTAAGTAGAGAGAACAGAACTCACTGGGGGGGGTCAACAGAAATTCCAGAGTCTTTACAGACTCTCTGAACATCAATATTTTATAGACAAGATAACTCAATTTTTATCCCATTTTTTTGGCTGAACAAGGCTTTGATGGATAATTTTCAGCCAGACAAAATGATTAATATTTTGATCCTTTTCAGGGCTGACATGGATTGCAACCATAAGTTTCTAGTAATGGGAATCCCATCAGCATAGTGATTAGGCCAAAAGAAATTCCCTGCTCAATGAACTTCTTCTTGCCCATTCTAGAGAGCATTTTAATCTTGTCTCAGAGTTACTCTTGATTAATACATCTGAAAGATACAAATCCAGTCCTTTGAGCGTGGGACCTTTGAGTTGTGAGTTTTATGTGAGAGGCAAAAATCTTCAGCAATCATTGTTGCCATTCAGATATCTTCAGAAAGGCTTTAATCACTGGAAAATGTGACATCCTACATTTTCTTTTTCCTGTGACTTTTCCCTGTAGTGACACTTAATTCCCCACTCTTCTTCTTGGTTCTTCCAAAGTGCATGGCAGATGTCTGTCATTCCCCTTTGCTTTTTTACCTCAACTCAAAGTAACATTTTGGGAGAGACAGGGCAGATCTCTGAAAGCAAAAGTGGGAGTAAAATTAGGGCAGAAATAATTTCTTAATAAACAGAGCCCTTGAAGTCCTTTTTGTCACACTTGAATGGAATTGTTCCAGGTTCCTTCTAGGCTTGCAATAGAGATGATCCCAGAAATCACTGCAATAATTTGAGGCATGGTCTCTCCCTCTCCCTGTGCAGTTTCTCTACATGGGGCCAGCTGGAAAATTCATAATGTGTGCTATTTAAGGCACTGTGTAGACATGGACCTTATGTCTGCAGAGGAGCTGTAGCTTAAATTAGTTCATTAACTTCTGGGCACTTCATTTGTGATGTGGTTGTAAAGCTTTTTCTATGGCTCCCTGGCAAAGTGGGGTTCTCTGCCCACTCTCTCATTTCCCCTCGCAGAGAAAACCTGCAGAGGATTTAGGCAGCTTGGCCATGTCAGGTAACAGGGTTCATCCAGTTTTTCATGGTCTGATTTTGCCAGATTGTTCTGAAAAGTGTGGTTCTCCTTTAGCGTTGATGTCCTGGTCAGTCATGAACCTGATTTTTTTATTACTCTCTGGGTTTTCCAGACTGCTCCTTTCCATTCTGATTTCTCTTGCTTCCCCCCTTTGAAACCCAGATGTTTACACGTATGCAATTAAGGAGCTCATATCACCTCCAAGGCATTGGTGCTCACTGATACAAATCCATTTATTATGTCCAAATTATATTTCAAGTGTAATTTTCAAAGTGCTGTTAAGTGCTGTGCTGAACATTGCCTACACTGCATCTCCTGCCTCCTTGTACCCATTAATTTTGTTCTTCTGTCAGAATGCACAGTCCAACATGGATTTTAGGGTTTGGGGCTTTTTTTCCCTCCAAAGCAAAGCAATCCTCCAAGAACCACTGCAACATCTCAGAAATTATTTCCCCTGTGGTCCTGCTGGGTGGTGTGACCAAGGGCAGTGAGAGCTTCACAGTTTGCAGGCTGCCTTTAATTTTTTGCCTTCTATTGAGAATGCAGAGGCAGGATTTTCCCAGCTTGCTTCCTTCATATTTGGAAGGGCTGGCATTGCACTTGGTGCTCCTGGTACTCAGATCTCTTGACCTTTCTTGTGGTCTCTCTGTGATGCTTTTGAAATAATGCCCAAGGTGTCTGACAGCTCTGTGGGGATTCTGTGATGCAGGCAGACCTGAAACAGAATTGCTTGGCTGTGTGAAACAGCCAAATGGTGCTTGGTAATTTTTGAGACTCTAGAAACCCTGGAAAACAGTGACCCCCTGTAAATAGCCTCCTCTAGAGTGCCTTACTGAAAATGTTGCACTTGAATGCTATTTCATAAAATCACATGGCTGCACTGCCACAAGCCCGTGAAATTCCCATCCCTGAAAATGTCCTGGTAATGCTAAACTTGGAACTAAATTAGGTCATATTTAATAGGAGCTTTACAGCTGTATGTCCTATATAAACCTTTGAAAATGTAAGGGCAAGGCAGCATGTGTTAGTGTGGGAGTTCAGTGGATAAGGCTGGGAGTTATCTGAAAGGGGAAAGACATTAAGTTGGAGAGGAATCCCCATGTGAGGTCTCCAGTGAGATTACTGAAGTTCAGAATGTACATGCGGAAAAAAAAGTCACCATGTGGGTAGGAATGAGTCATCTGGAGAGCTGCTGGGCAACTCCAGCCTTTGAAATGCCCATGATTTGGCTGGATGAAGCTGCAGGTGACTTGGTCTAGCATTGATGGTGGTGCAGCTCTGAGCAGGAGGTGGGTCTAGATGACTTTTTGTCATGGTTTAGTCCCAGCTGGCATCTGAGCCCCACACAGCTACTACTGCCCTGCAGTGAGAAATGAAGGAGAGATTGGAAGGTGAAAGAGAGAAAACTCATGGGCTGCAAGCAAAGCAAAACATGGAATTCATTCACCACTGCCCATGGCTCAGCTCTCTGCAGGAAAGCAGAGCTCCATCACTTGTAATGCTGACTTGGGAAAACAAGCACCATCACTGCCAACATCCCACTTCCTCCTCCTCCTCCTCCTCCTCACGTGTGCTGTGGTATGAGAAGTCCCTTTGGTCAATGAGGACCAGCTGTCCCAGCTGTGTCCCCTCCCAGCTCCTGGTGCACCCCCCAACTCCCTGACTGGTGAGAAGCAGAGAAGACCTTTGCTCTGTTCAAGCCCTGCTCAGCATGAACTAAAACATCCCAGGGTTATCCACACTGTTTCCAGCAAAAATCTGAGACATAGCCTCGCACTAGCTCCTGTGAAGAAAATTATCCCAGTGCAAACTCCCTCAATTCCAGCCAGCACTCCTGTGTTGAGAATAGGTGCTACATGAGTAAAAAGGGACAGGAGAGAGAGCAAAGCATCACAGTTTGTTCTGAGAGCTGCAGGCTGGAGCTCAGAAATCACCTTTCCTGTCCTTCCTGTGCCAGGAATGAAGCAGGAGAAATGTTACACTGTGGGATCTGCCAGGGACAGGGGAATGCTGAGGACTTCAGGGCTGTGCATCATCCAGTCATGCTGGGGAAAGAGGCTGTGCCTTGGCTTGTACCACCTGCTTCAGCCCAGAGTTTGTAGTCCATGGCTCTCAGTCCTCTGGAGGTCAGGTTGTGTGAGCACAACGTAGGAATTTTGCCTACCTGTATGGCAATTCTCTGTGCCTTCATTTACAATTTGCAGCTCTGCTCCCTCCTGCTCTTGGTGTCATGATCCTGAGAGCACTCAGGGGACTAAATTAACCTCATCACCTGATTACCCCAACACACCTGATACATACTGACAGCTCCCTGTCAGCTCTGGCTGGAGGCATCAGGCTCAGTCTGACTTGTGTTGCAGGTATGCTTGTGCCTAATCTTGTGTTTTGCTCTCCTGGGTGGATTTTGGATGTGTGCTATCAGTCGTTTTGGCTGTTTTGAGCACAGGAGTACTCCTAGAAATGGGGTATGGACAACTTTGTGCTTGTTAACTTATATCAAAATGCAGAAAGGGGACCTGTCATAAAATAAGAGATAGACCTCAATGTCCTCCCTGCTTCGTTCAGCAAAGTTGTTCATTATAGTTGAGGAACTGGTAGGTGAGGGAGGATTTTCTGGTTGATAGTGCACAGCATTTAGGTTTTTAGCCAGCTCTCTGCTGTTGGAGAGAGGTGTTCAATCCTTTGGGCTCTGCTCTAGAGCTCACTGAACTCACCCAAAGCTTAGTCGTTGCCTTAATTGGAAATTAAATGCAAAATCAGAAGAGACAGGTTTGATTGCAGTTAGCAGGACTTCACAAACAGTGTGAGAAGTTTAGGCTGCACTTTAATTCACAAAACAATTTGTATTGTCACATAAACAGCGCCTGAACAGGAGATTCCTAAGTGAAACTTGAAGAAGTTGTAGTATTTGTAGCTCTGGTTCATCAGATGCATTGTGACTGCATCTGGGCACTGCAGTGGTGCAACCGTGTAATACTTGTGTTATCAATGTGGTTTTGAGACAAAAAAACCCCAGAAGGTTTTGGCTCCTTGTGGTTAACAGACCTCTCAATACAGAGTAGCTGGCTGAAGTTCAGTGTGGGCACGTGTATTTCCTTATTTAAATGTGCCTCTCCCTCCTCTCTGATGCTGTTTGCTCAGTGGTGTGCTCATCTTCCACATTTTAAGTGTTTTTTCCCCCAATAGCCTGCCTCAGCAGCTTTCAGCTTAGCCTGTGGGGACCTGAGTTTCTGGGGTGGGGTGGTATGGCAGGTACTTGGAGTACATGAAGTGCAGTGAGCTACTTCAAGGTGAAAAGCTGTCCAGGGACAGCAGTTCCTGTGCTGCTGAGTGTTCTTCAGCCTGCAAAGTGTCTCTGTTCCTTGATTTCACCATCCCTTAAGACCTGAGAGCCTTGTGGCTTTGGTGGGGGGGAAGAGGACAGCTTTTCTACCCATGTTGGTCCCTGGAAAAGAGGACAGTTTTCCTTTGCTGAGCAAGATGAGGAGCAGAAAATGTGCTAGTCCCCTCCCATCCTGGGGGATGCTGCTCTCCACCAGGGAGCTTCCATGGCACTCTGGATTTGTAGCCATGGTGGCAAATACAGCTGAGCTGTGCTGCTCCAGAGCAGGGTACCCTCACATGGGGGAAGGGTTTGCTACAGCCTGGGCAATGATGCTTTAAATCTCAAAATATCACCCTCAGGAGATGTTGTCCCCTCCCTTTCTTGCTAAGCTTTGGAGGACTTGTGCTGAGGTGTCATCAGTCTTGGGAATACTTCAACACAGAAGGTGTTTTTCGTTTACCTTGCTATATTTAGGCCTCACTTAAAATAGGAGCACTAAACTTGGAATCTTTGGAGCATACGGGGGTGTTGATATCTTATATTTAGCTTGATCTGTCAGTTACAGAAGCATCTGTCACAGACATAGCAGATGGCAGAAAGCCCTGATAGGGTTCAGAGGGAAAAGAACCAAGATCTTGGTTATTGGGGGCAGGGTATGCTTAGGAGTGAAAAAAGCTCATAAAACATATGTCTGTTTTCTGCAGGGAAGCAAGAGCTGGACTCTGACGTGGTATGATCAGCGTGAATATACGAGAAGTGATTGCAATAGTTTAAAGTTGAAAGCTGAGCTAGCTCAAGAATGTCACTTGAGCTGGGGTGCCTTTTGGTTCTGGGGGCTATACAAAGACAAATGAAAACTTGCTCCTTAGGCCAGGGAGATTTGCAACCTGTTGGCTCCATGGATTTTGCTCTCTGGCTGCAGCTGTTGGAGCTGAGGTAAAAGAAGTGTTTGACTGGGAATGTGGCTTCACAGCCAGCTCCGCCTGACTGAATTGTGTGTGATGTGCTGCCAAAAGGAGCAGCTCCTCTGCCTGCTCTCAGCTAATGCTCCCAACAGGCTCAAATCTACTTGGGTGTTCTGGAAGCTGTGCTGTGACTCACATCAGTTCCCTGAGCTTGGCTCCAGAGAGCCAAGGGGCTCCTTGGCCCCTTGAGTGCATTCAGAGGAGGGCAACAAGGCTGGTGAGGGGCTTGGAACACAAGCCCTGTGAGGAACAACTGAGGAAGCCAGGGGTATTTAGCCTGGAGAAAAGGAGACTCAGTGGTGACCTTATTACTCTCTGCAGCTGAGAGGTGCACTCTCTACATGAAAGGTTGGTGTAGTCATGGGGGGGTTGGTCTCTTTCTCCAGGCAGCAACTGACAGAACCAGAGGACACCGTCTTAAGCTGCACCAAGGGAAATATAGGTTGGATATTAGGAAAAAGTTTTTTACAGATAGGATGATAAAGTTCTGGAATTGTCTGCCCAGGGAAGTGGCAGAGTCACCATCCCTGGATGTGTTTAAAAAAAGACTGGATGTGGCACTCAGTGCCATGGTTTGTTTGAGGTGTTAGGGCATGGGTTGGACTTGATCTTTAAGGTCTCTTCCAACCTAGTCATTCTGTGAATTCTGTAAATTCAAAACTCAGCTTTCTGCTTCATCAGCCTGTGAATGCAGTCACCAATGTAACTGGAAGATTGGTGGTGGTGGTGGAAAATGGGGGAGTGGGAGAATAATTGGGTATCCAAAATTATGGGCTGGGCTGAAAGTGAGGCCCAATCCTTTAAGCCGTAACAGGGTCTCACATGGGTCTCGCACAGCATTCTCCTGGGGGTGCTGGGACAGTGGCTGAACACAAGCCAGCCGTGCCCAAGTGGCCAAGAGGCCAATGGCACCTGGCTTGGATCAGCAATGGTGTGGCCAGCAGGACCAGGACAGTGACTGTCCCCTGTGCTGGCACTGCTGAGGCCCCACCTCAAATCCTGTCCAGTTCTGGGAACCTCACTGCAAGATGGATGTGGAGGGGCTGGAACATTTCCAGAGAAGGGAATGGAGCTGGGGGAAGGGTCTGGAGCACCAGGAGGGGCTGGGGAAGCTGGAGGGGCTCAGCCTAGAGAAAAGGAGGCTCAGGGGGGCCCTTCTGGCTCTGCACAACTCCCTGACAGGAGGGGACAGCTGGGGGGGGGTCAGGCTCTGCTCCCCGGGAACAAGGGACAGGATGAGAGGAAACAGCCTCAAGCTGTGCCAGGGGAGGTTCAGGTTGGACATCGGGAAGGATTTCTTCACAGAAACGAAGGGCAGGCATTGGAAGGGGCAACCCAAGGAAGTGGTGGAATCTTCATCCCTGGAAGTGTCCAAGAAACAAATAGATGTGGCACTTAATGCTTTAGTTGACAAGGTGGGGATTATCCAAAGGTTGTACTCAGTGATTTTGGGTGTCTTTTCCAATGATCCTGTGGTTCCATTTCATGATTCTAAAGGTGACTGAGATCTTGGTAGGGTGTGTATGGGCTAGGACAAGGCTTGGGTTCACATTGCTTTAGCAAAAAATGAATAACTGTCCTAGGAATGCTTTCTCCACTTCACATGAAGATGTGTTAAGTGATTCATTGTGGTCATTTTACTTTTTCACTAACATGCACTTGCTTAGACAGATTCCTTGTATCATCAATTAGGATGAATTATGAATTAAGTTGAATTTACTTAAAACTGCCCATTTTTGTAGACTGTACTGAGTGGATTTTCTTTCTCAAGAAAATTCTTTTGTTCAAAAAGCAGGCAAACAAAATCCCCATGATAAACTAATTGATGTAGCAGATATGGTATGTAGTCACCAGGCAGGAAAATCAACCCCTTCTGAAATGCTGAGTCCAGGCAGTTCATGTCACCACTTCCTTCTGCTTTCAGTGCTGAAGCAGAGCAGGGACACCAAGGGGATCAGAGGGATGGAACAGCTCTGATGGAAGGAAAAGCTGAGGAAATCGGGATTGTTCAGTCTGGAGAAGAGAAGGCTTTGGGGTGACCTCAGTGGTAGGAGGAGGTACCATTTGCAAACTGCTGAGAGAAGTTTAAGGACTGGGGGAGGTGGGAAGGAAATAGGGAGAGAGGGGAAAGGATGAAGTCCTAAAGCCTTCTGTGTACCTGTTTACTTCAAATGTGTGATGGGAATGAAACGTTTTTAAACAAACAACTTTCCAGCCAATAGAAACGAAACAGTGACTCTAATTTTCATAGAAGTGCTTCATTTTCTATCTGGCTTGTCTCCAGGACTTGATCAAAGCTTCTTGGAAATGTTGGGTTTGCAGTCAGTGTGAAGGCATTTCAGAGGCAATTTTTGGTTTGCTGCTTGCTTTCTGTGCAGCTGCAGGGATGTGTTTAAGTGAGCAGGATGCTGCTCTCTGTTCTGTTGATGGCACATAGCTTTTCCACACATAAGTTAGTGGGAACCTGCTGAATCCCAGGAGTAGTATTAGCCTCTCAGAGGTAATTGAGCTTCTGTGCAAGTTCCAACTATTGGTTTTGAGAGTAGCTTGTCTCCTGAAGAGGTGAATGAAGCTTTAGGTCCTTACCAGTAAAGGCGAAAGTTGTTCCGGTACACAAGGTAAGTTTGCAGTGAGTTATGTGACAAATGACACTTGATTTGATGAAGGTTCTTCCATGAAGAAGTAAGGTTTTCCACCGGAAGGACTTAATGCAGTGCCCTTTCCCATTTTCATGGGCTTTGGAATAAAATTGATTCATCAGCCTTTCTTGCTGCCAGTCAGGTGATAATCCCAGTTAGATAATGCTGAGTGGCATTGTTCTGGTGCAGACAGAAAAAAGGGCAACACTTCACTCTCCATGCCCTGATGCATGAAGCTGTCATCTCTGCTGATGATCAATAATGCTGCAGAAGTAGCTGTGCCATTTGGTTATAGCTTCACCTTGCAGATAATGAATATTTGCCCAACAGCAACTGATCGTGTGCACATTTCCAGGTAGATTTGAAAAAATGCATCATTTAAGCTGATACCATCTTCTAATTCAGGTACCTAAGAAAAATATTTAAAGCATATTTTTGGTGTGGACTTATAAGTAAAAAGAACTCCCACCATGAACCCTCCCCCCAAAACCAACCAAATGCCAAACCTGTCACATTCTGTAATTCTGGCTTGTTAATAGCAGCAATTAAAACACCAACTGATGATAATTATTTTTTCTTTGTTTTCTCTGGGTTTGCCTCCTCAACTGATAGAACATTGCTTCTTCCAGAATATCCTCTTACCAAAGAAAACATTTTTGGCAGACCCCAAACAGTTCAGCCAAAGGAATGTTAATAAAAGGAGTTATTAATAATCCTTGCACTGAATGGACTTTAACTTCAACAGGAATACTATTTCGATATGCAGCAGCTCAGCCTAAGGACAACAAGCCATGTTTATTTGTAGCTGATTCAGTGGTTGGAGTTCAGTTACATCCAAATGCTTTGAGGAAAATTAATCAAGTAATGGAGGATGGAGGCAGTCAGGGGAAAGTCTGATTTTTTTTCAGACTCTAGGCCATCTGCTTTCAAAAAAGGCATTGCTCTTAGATGGAAGATACCTTTTATTAATTAATTAACTTTCTAGGTACTTTTTTTTGTTTGTATGTTGCCCTACCACAATGTGTTCTTATGAGCATGTAAAGTTCCTTGTTTTCCTGAGGGCTGCTGGATGCCTGTGACAGACATTTTTGTTCTCATTGAGGGAAAAACAGTCACTTCTGGGGCAGTTCAAACTGAAGTAGGTTATTTAGATGGCACTCAAGTCCCCAAATTACCAGTGGAATGCTGCTGAGCATATGGCTAGACCTAACATTCCCTCCTTTGGAACCCGGGGTAAATGCCACACACTTGTCATCTTTCTTCCCACTCCCTTCCATGAGCTGGCAAGAAGAGGAACCCAGGAAACTACATGCTTGCCCTAGGAGGTATTTCCAGGCACAGGAAGGTGACCAAGAGGAGGCTACCTGGGTTTACCAAAGAGATGTTGTGCTTGACCAAGCCAGACAACCTTTTGTGATGAAATGAATGGGTTGGTGGATGAGGGGACATTGCCGACCTGGACTTCAGTAAGGCTTTTGATACTGTGTCCCTCACAGTAGAGCAAATGGAGGGTAGGGTAAATAAGACAGAGAACAGGCTGAAGGGGGGGATGGTCAGTGGCACAAAGTTTAAATGGAGTCCAATCCTGTCAAACATCCTCATTAATGATGTGGATGATGAGCAGAGTATTCCCACATCAGACAGAGAACAGGGGGTTGTGGCTGGTGTCCTTGGGGGCTGTGCTGTCATCCAGGGAAGGCTGGGCAGGTTGGAGAAATGTGTGGCAGGAACCTCCTGGAGCTCAGGAAGGAGTGCGAAGTCCTGTGGACCTGGGGAGGAAGAGGCACCAGTATTTGCTAGGGACTGAGTGACTGGGAAGCAGCTTGGCAGAAAGGACCTGGCAGGCACCAGGATGGATGCAAGCCAAGCATACTCCAGTAGCAAAGAAAGTTAAAAGTATCCTGAGCTGTGTTAGAAGGATCATTGTCAACGAGTCAAGGAGGTGATCCTTCCCCTCTGTATAGCACTGGTGAGGCCACACCTGCAGAATTGTCTGAAGTGCTGGGAGCCCTGTAAGAGAAAGACATGGATGTGCTAGAGAGAGTCTGATAAAGGGATTAGAGCATTTCTGCTGTGAGGAAAAGCTGAGAGTGCTATAACTCTTGAGAGGTCTCAAGGGGATCTTACCAAGGTGAAGAGTTATCTGATGGGAGTAGGTAAATAAGATGAAGCCAGGCTTTTTTTCCATAGTGCCTAGACACAGGACCAAAGGCAATGGACACAAACTAGAACACAAACTGGTTTTTTGGTTGTTGTTTGGTTGGGCTTTTGTTTGTTTGGGTTTCTTTTCAAGTGACTTGAAACAGAGTAGAAATCTATTTCTTATGCGCCTGGCACTGGAATAAACATATCAGCTTTACAATTTTTACAAGTTGTAGAATTAGGTTTTTTTCCACAAATCATTTTGGCCAGCCAGGAGACTGTCTCTGTCCCCGCAGGGGCAGAGGGGAGAACAGATCTCCTTGGCACACCCCGGGGACGTTCCCGGGAGGAGCTCCGCTCTGTCTTCGTGTGCCCCCTGTGGAGACTGACAACGACCTTCTGGTGTGCGGATAGAGTACATATTGAAGGGCCCTGGGAGAGACATAGGGCTGCTAGTAAGCCGCTCAGAGATGGCTCAGAAATGTCTGAGGGCACAACCTTGTCCCTGTGCTTGCAGGCAGCCATCAGCCGAGCACAGTCAGCGGCAAAGGTTCCCTAGCTGATAGCGTGTCTAGGGACAAGTTCATTGTTCGATAGAGCAACTGCTAGCGGCTCTGGGGGTGAGTAGAGTGAACCCAAACTTTGTGTGCTTGTGATGTCCAGACATTGTAGTTAATGTTAATGTGCTTGTAATCATGTGAGTGTGTGGTGTATGAAAGAGAGAGTGAGTCAGTGTACTCACGGCACTGGGGGGAGTTCTACCCGCGTCTGATGTGGCCGGGTGAAGCCCAGACTGCGGGCTGGGGCAGGCTTTCAGGGCAGGGAGCACCCCACAGAGAAGTAGAACAAGTGGAGAAATATGAGTGAAGATATTTATTGAGTTTAAAAGTAGTAATTTGTGTATATTGTACACATTTTAACCGTAGCTAGATGAACACAAGAGGTTCCTCTGCCCTAGTAGTTTAAACTTGATCCCTGAGAGTTTATGAATCCTGTGAATTATTAGATAGAGGAGACAAATAAGTTCATTAAGAGGAGCTTTATCAGACTTCAGCTAGTGATACAGTAAGTCTAAACTAAGAACAACCTGCCACAGAGGATTTAAAAATCCCCCAAGTGATAAACAGAATAGCTTACCTCTGCAAGCAATTCCTGGGCACCTTTAGTGCATCAAGAGACTGGCACCCTACGTGGGTACTATTGCAGTGCAGAGTTTGTGAGAGGCACTAATATTGCTGTTCTAGTAAGCATCAAAGCATATGCCCCAAGTGTAAATTGAAGTTTCCTAATCAAGCTGATTCAGAACCTAAGATCTTAAAGCTTGTGTGTAAAGTATCACATCTGATACCTGCCACCTGGGGCTATATGAAAAAAACCTATGAGACTCTGTGAAGAGAGGTTTGGGTGAAAACGAGATAGGAGAAGGAGATGATGAGAACTAACCAAAGCAAAGAAGTTCCCTGAGCTAGCCCCTTAAGGTGTATCTTAGCCCACTAGAAAGAAGTCGCCTGTAGTAGCGGCTCGGAAAATAAAAAAGATTTAATTCAATATTGCACACACTAATAGCCGTTATACAGCTAAGAGGATAGAGCTTAAACTTTAGATTATAATACCTTATTGCAGTTTATGCTGTTTTTAAAATGAGAAGGCAAATCAAATGAAGTCTTGTATGCAGATATGCTTTTTTGTCACCTGGAATGGCAGAGGGACTATGGGCTCAGAGCTCCCTCTGGCCCACTAATGTTAACTCTTAAAAAAGAAAACAAAACAAAGAGAGGGCAAATCAAACATTGTTTAGCATGTAGTATATGACAACGATGTATAAGATCAGACAAAGGTTATCATGCTAAAGCACAGGAACGAAATATATTTAATTTGTTAAAAGCTCCTCCTAAGGGAAGGGAGGATGAAGATGAAGGTGAGAAAGACTTTCCCAAGAGGGAGGATGACTGCCCAAAAGAGAAGAAGACTCCAGCTCAAAAAGCATACCCACTCAGCATATCCCCCTCCTAGTAGTCCAATTTCATCCAGAACTAAGAGGCAAACAGTGTTACAAGCCCCTGTGTGAGAGGCAGTGGGACCAAAAAAAAAAAAAAATTAATGATAAAGTGCCATTTACCACTCTTAATTTAAGAGCATAAGAAAAAATTGCTAAGAATTATCACATTGATCCAATACTTACTACCAAACATCTACGATATGTTACCAAGCAACACAATCCAAATTAGGCTGACTTCCAGTTACTCCTAGATGCTTTCACTGAAACAGAAAAACAACTAATCTTAAAGAGAGCAGGAACTTTAGCAGAAGATCACTACAAGAACAAGTAGCTAAACATAAAATAATATTTCCCCCTCCGAGACCCAAAATAAAATCCCAATATATCAACAAAAGCAACAAATTAGCAAGTTATCAAGAGTAAATAACAACAAGAGAAGAAAGACTATTCCAAAAACCATAAATGGATCTGCCTTATATTCCCTTAAGCAGGGGCCTTCCAAGACTCTGTCCGAGTTTCTAGAGCATTTAAGAAATGCTATGCTTCGCCATACATCGTTGGATCCAGGGTCTGAGATAGGGATGAATCAGCTAGTTAATTAATTTTTAAGACAATCTACTAGAGATATTAGGTGTAAACTTCAAAAAATCTGGGGGCTGGATGAAAGAAACCTCAAAGTCTTGCTAGAAGAGGCATAGAGAGTATTTAATAGCCGAAAAGAAAGATATAAACAAAAAATAAAAAAGCTAGTAGCAGTGGTACAGGAGGAAAAAGCAAACAGAAACACAAAGACCCAGACGAAGTCCACTTCAACTAGGCAAAAACCAGTGTGCAATCTGTAAAAGAACTAGTCACTAAAAAAAGCAATACCCAGAACAAAGTAACCAACAAATAGTTGCACCCATACAAAACAAATAAAAAAGATCAAGAGATTCCACCCCAGCAGATCCACTAGTTATAACAATAAAACTAAAAAAAAAAGTAGAATTTTTAGTTGATACAAGGACCACATATTCAGTTTTAAATAAAACTTTAGTACCTATAGAGAATAATTATGTTGTAGTACAAAGAACAACTAGCCAGTCTGAGAAGGCATACTTTTACAAACCTTTAAAGTATAAATTAAAGAAACAATGAAAATTCACAAGTTTTTATATATGTGCCCAATTCAGCAAAAACACTTTTAAAGAAAGACTTACTAGAACAGTTACAAACAACCATTACATTCAAAAATGGGGAGGTTACTCTAGAAGTAAATAATCAAAAGTACATACAAGTGTTAAATTTAACATTAGCCATTAAAATTAAAGAAGAAATTAGTGAAAAGATATCAAGTCAAGTATTTCCTGGGGTATGGGCTTCTAATGTACCAAAAAGAGCAAAAAATACCCCCCCCATAATAATCAAGCTTAAAAAGAGATAGAACCAGTAAAAATTAAACAGTACCACCTAAAAAAAGAAAACAAAAAAAGAATCAACTCAATAATTAAAAATTTTCTACAGTTAAAATTATTGAAAGAATACCAATCTAATTTCAATACTCCCATTTTAGCCGTTCAGAAACCTGATAAGTCATATCAAATAGTACAAGATTTAAAAGCTATCAATAAGACAACAAAAAATTAATATCCTATAATAGCAAATCCATGTATTTTACTAACTTGTTTAACACCTAAGTTAACCTAGTTTACCTTTTTAGATCTAAAGTATACCTTCTTTTACCTCCCTATCCACAAAACCAGCCAAAAAAATTTTACATTCAAATAAAAAAGCCCTAAAAGCAGGCACAAAACCCAGCTCACATAAACCATGTTACCTCAAAACTTCAAAAATTCCCCCACTCTACTTAGAGAACAACTTAGAAAAAGTGTAGAGTCCTAAGAAGCTCCACAAAAAGAAAGAAAGCTTTTACAGTACATAAATAATCTTCTAGTAACCACTCAGACCAGGGAAGTGTGTGTAGCCTAGAGGATAAACCTTTTAAATTTCCTAAATCTCCAAAGTATCAAAGAATAAAAAAAGCACAAGTAAAACAAAAACAAAAGTTTAGGATCTTTCTGGTGTTTCCAGATTTCAGAGCTGATAAGGTAGTTATACCCTCCTACACAACCTGGCTGAAGGCTCATTTGGTGGCTGCATAATCAAACTGGTTGCTCTGTGTATTACCCTTTTTGGCTTTTGGTATTGTTCTTCAGCAGCACCATGATCCACTTCTTCCTGCTGCCTATCTAACTTTTTAAGCCTTTAATAGATCAGAATCCAGCTTGTTAAAACAATTTGTGAAAGCATTTGGTGACATTCACTGCCTTCTTGAAGTCTGCCAAAAACCAAAAAGAATAGTTACAGAAGCAGTCAGAGCTGCAATGTGGGTAGGAAGTCATTTGTATATTTATTTGTATTTATCTGGCTAATATACAATACCTGAGGATCTGAGTTGGCCAGGGCAGCAGAGTTATGTTGATTCTGTTGATGGGAGAATAAATGACAGAGAAAGCAATTATCTTGCTTATATTTCTCTCAAAGACTCTCTGAAGTAATTTTTGTATCCCTTTTCTGTACTTCTTGGGTTTTGGTGGTTCCAGTTTTGGGAGTCCCATTTTTGTGTGCCCTGTGAATGGTAATGGGGAGCCAGGCTACTCAACTATTACAGCAATTAACATTACTTAATAATAGAATCATGGAATGGCCTGGTTTGGAAGGAACCTTAAAGAGCCATGAGCAGGGACACCTCCCACTGGACCAGGTTGCTCAGAGCAAGGGATGATCTCCTTCCTAGACTATAAGCACTGCATTTGGCTCGCTCTGCTTTCTCCCAGTCAGTTGAGAAGAAAAGGAATTGCTGGGTGTGATTCATGGACAGACTTAAATGTTAACCAGACAGTAATAGATCATGTTGCAAACCAGTTTGCCCCAGTGACTGTAATGGGAGTTCAGACCACTGGCTGAGCAGTTCAGTGAGTCCATAAATCAGTGGAGATAACCACAGTAAATCCAACCCCTTGTTTTGAAAACCTGTGAGAGATTAGGTACAGGTTTCATGTAGATTTTCAGCCTTGTGAGGAATGCCAGTGAATATGCCTTAGAGTTGGCCTAGATGATCCATGAAGTACCTGGGAAGCTCTAGAGCACAATATTTGAAACATCTGCAGAAGAGCCTGTGATTCAGTTGATGTAGTGGTATTTCAGAATCACCTTTCAGGTTTTAAGTATATTTTTCATTTTATTGGTCTCTGTATAAATATCAGAGTTCTTTTTGGCTTGTGCTTGATGGTTCATTGCTAACTTAAATAGATAAATGAATGCATTGCTGTATGGGGTTTTTTTAGGGATAGATCCACCAAATGATGGGCATTGAAGTGCTCAGTTACTGCTTCAGCTGGGGCCACAGAAGGACCTGGGATGGAGTGGGAGGTGAGATGGAGAGGGTGACATCGTTTTCTCTGTTCTCTAATTCCCTTCTCATGAATTGTGTTAATGTTGGATCTCACATTTTGCATGAATCAGGAGTGCTGTAGTGGTAAACATGAGTTTCTTGTCAAGCACAAGTGCAACAAGAGAGAGGATGAAAAGAAAATGTGGAAAAAAGCACTGTAGACTCAAGTGAGGATGGCAGAAGGGGGAAGTGTGATGGTTCTGTTCTCTGGCCTTCCAGAGATCTCCATGGAAATGAGTCTATCAAGTTAAAAAATAAGAAGGCTGAGCTACATGCTTTATTAAAAATACACCAGATTGAGGTGGAAGAAAACACTGCTTATTAAAAAAAAAAAAAGAAAAAAAAAGAAAAAAAAAAAGGGAGTATTTTTGTCAAAGATAGGAGGTGGGAGGAAAGTCCACTAATGCTTTGCAACTTAGTAGTAACAGGCACCCACAGGAGCAAAATATATCTGTGTGCCACTGTGCCTGAGGAGGAATGAATGTGTGAGTGTAGATGTGGGCTAGCTTGTTTATGGAATTGAGGGGTTGTATCTTTGAAGAGTTGGATGGAAGGGGTTGTTCTGCTGCCTATGAATGAGCAAATTGGCTTTTTAACCTTGTGTAGGATTAGATTACTTTTTTCTCTTGCCCTTTGGAGCACCAAGCCTTGGTAATCACCAAGTTCTGCTGATGACTTCTGTGTGTGAGGTGGCCTCACACAGATGAAGACATTTGAATAATTGCTGGCACTAATCTCCTAAAAAAGGATTGGAAGGGCATTAAGAAAATGTGTTTGGAGAAGTGTAGTCCATGTGCACCATCACAGCCATGAAGATTAATCTGAAGTTCTTGTTGTGTAAGAGCTGGATGTGATTGGGCAACCAGAAGGACACCCCTGTAAGTGACAAACAAAACCTGCTGAGTTTTCTGGTGATGTAAAATGAGTTCACAGCAAGTAATTTATATGCAGTTAGTCCCTATCTTCTAAAGCATGCACAACAGATGGATGCAGGCACCAACTTCCCCAATATTTTCAGTGCTCCTACAGAAAATCAGTATTTCTTCAACAGTCACAGAATCACAAAATGACCATGGTTGGAAGGACCCTTAATGACCATCCAGTTCCAGCCCCCTGCCATGGGATGGGGCAGCCACAGCTGCTCTGGCCAACCTGTGCCAGGGCCTCACCACCCTCACAGGGAAGATTTTCTTCCTGGTATCCAATCTAAACCTGCTCTCTGTCAGTGTGAAGCCATTCCCCCTTGTCCTGTCACTCCAGGCCCTTGTCAAGAGTCTCTCTCCATCTTTCCTGTGGGTTCCTTCAGACACTGCAAGGCCACAGTGAGGTCACCCCAGAGAAGCCTTCTCTTCTCCAGGCTGAACAATCCCAATTCCCTCAGCCTTTCCTCCCAGCAGAGCTGCTCCATCCCTCTGATCCCCTTGGTGTCCCTGCTCTGGCCTGGCTCCAGCAGCTCCCTGTCCTTCCTGGGCTGGGCCCAGGGCTGGATGCAGCCCTGCAGGGGGGGCTCAGCAGATTCCCAGGCTCTGTGGCTCATGTACTTCCCATATATTTGTATCACTGGGTTTCCACCATTTTCCCTATTGGACTGTTCATGGTTTTCCTTCTTATGTCACCAGTGAAAATAAACTTAATGTTTATCCTCTAAGTTCACACTGCTCAAGGTGTATCAATAATGGCTGTGAAGCTGCTTGAGGAGTTTGTTTCTGTTTGTTGGGTTTTTCTTTGTTTTTTGATTTGTTGTTTTTTTTTCTTTTTGTTCTCTCTGCCTTAAGAAAAAGGAGGGTACTGTGTTGTAGAATAAGTAAAAGGGGCTTTTTTACCTAGCAAGGAATGCTGCTGTCCCCCACTGATGCACAGAGGTAGGAAACAAGTGTGGAAGGAGAGGTACTGATGGTTGGTTGGAATGTTTTATCTGGGAAAGAGCCCAAGACTCTCTTTCTGTTCAGTTGTCCCCACTTCTGCATCACTCTGGAGTCTTAAGGATCTTAATGCTTACATTTTTAGTCTAGGAGTGTTTTTCACAGACATTTGCACTTGCTTTTGCCTAAAGATGTAAACAGCATGGTCTTGAAGTCCTCTGTGCTGACTGAGAGCCCAGCCCACAAAATATTGGTCCCATGAGAAGTCTTTGGATCCTACTGCACAGCAAGACAGGAATATCAGCTCCTCTCATGCCTCTTCCATCATGAGAGAAATGCATGTGGAATATTCCTTCTTGCTGTCTTTTCAACAGATGGAAAGCTCACAAACAGAAAAGCATGAATTTTAGATCTGAATAGGGGGTGGGAAAGTAATAACTCGGACAACAAGACACAGTCATTGTCACTCCAGGAGTTTACTGTTATTAATTGTCAGCTTCTGTCCCTTTTTTTCCCCCCCCTAATAAAGACTCCAGAAGGCTTTTCCACTTAGTGAACAACCTGTTCTACACAACAGGGAGTAAGGAAGATGAATTCATCTCTATCTCAAACTTGGATGAGGAAAGAGTGGAACATTTGGTCTGTAGTGAGGGGACACAAGCTGCCTCTTCAAAAATGATCTTCCACAAACTCCAATTAAGTGGAATGCTGGGTTTTGTGAAGTTGCCCCAAGGCTGGAAGTACGTGTGTGTGCATTTTTTTTTTTATTTTAAAGCTGTGAGGTTCATGCCCAAAAGCAGTCTTAAAAGCAACATTTAAAAGGTTTGAAGCACTGTTTGAGACATGGTCTTTGTTCAAGCTTCTCTTGTTCTTGCTGTCTAGGCTGTATATTTTGACCCTGCTTGAGCACAGAGGTGGGAGTGGGACCAGAGGACTCACTGTGGTCTCTTTCAAATTTACCTGTTCTGTGATATTTGTCTATGCTGGTGACATGACTCCTATTTCTTCATGATTTTTTTGATAAGTGACCTTAAGAAAATGTGCTGCTAATGGTCATATCACTCATTTATCTTAGTCTTTAAACAGAAATTTCCTTCTCTACTGCTTTTTCTGTCTGTCCATTCACATCCCTTGTGATGCCTATTTGGCTTGTGCACTTTCCAAGGAAGATGTGGTCCTGGGGCAAATTCATTTGCTTCAATAATCCATTAATATTGCTGGTCCTTAAGCTTGGCTTAGGCTTTCTGTGGCCTGTAGTGCTGTGTCTTCATGAACAGAGGGTTTTTTTTTTTTTTCTTCAAAAGCATCAGCTGTGTTTCCTGGTATATCAAATTAGCAATAATTTACTTAGGGAAAACATTGCAAGTTACAAAGAGGGATCATGTCTAATTGCACTGGCCTTCATCTGGGATTTCACCAGCCTTTTGCCTGTGATCCTTGTTGGATCAAAGCTTCCCTCCGAAGTGGAAAGGACTGGAAAATGGCAAGAGGGAGGAGGATGCCATACAATTCTCAGTATCCTGAACTAAAAGCACCATGGTGGCATCACTCTGGTATCCTGAACCTGAAAGTCACAGGAGTCCTGTCAACATAAAGGGCAGCATCAAATTCCAGATGTCTGGAAGGCCAGGCCAGGCACCAAGATACTGTCCCAAGGTTTAGGATAGGCATCCTCATATGTTAAATTTGCCTATAGAGTGATGAATGTCCTTCCACTGGTCTGTTTTGCACCATGAATATAACTTATTCTAGCAGTGCTTAGAAAACAGCTGTTGGCTTCTCTTTAGATCCTATTTATGCTCTAAATACCATGGACAAGTGCTAGCTATTAACAGGAAAAATGTACTGTGGTTTCTCTGAGCCTTTAGAAGTATGTCAGTGCTCCACCTCCACACCCTTCCTCCCAATTTTTGAGTCCCTCAGAATTTGGACACTGAAATTTTGTGAGTCCTGCTATAATTCATGTATTCCCTTCTTCCTTAAAGGATATGGACTCCTACATTTCCAGTCCAAAACAGTAGAGTCCTTAAGAAAACCCAAAAACATTGCTAAAAGTAGAGATAGAAATGCACAGGAGTCCAATTCTAGTCCAGCCAATAATGTTGCTGTAAACAAAATTTATCCAGTAACTCTCAGGATATCCTTATCACAAGCTTTAGAGATCTCCTGAATTAGCCGTTTAAAAACCAACCACTGTGGTCCCTTCTAACCTGACCTATCCTGTGATTCTGTGAACTGGTTTTATTTCCAATTCAGCACAAAGCTCAGGATTTTGGGAATAGGGTGTGTGAGTTGAGTTGGGCTCACCTGTCTGCCCCCCGTGGCACCCACAAGCTCTGAGCCAGCTGACATTACTTCAGTGCAGAATGCTGAGACAAAATCAGAGGATGAGCAAACCCTGGCCTGCAGCCTTTGCATGTAATCTACCTGTCCAACAGCACTGACATCATCTCCTGGAGAACAAACTTAGAGGAACTTCAGTGTAGAAACCTCAGAGTTCAGTATAGCTGTGTTGGATTGGGTCTCCTGCCCTTTGATGGGGGCTGAGATCAAGTTTTTTCACATATTTAGTACCTTTTACATACACAGCAGAAAAGAATAAAAGTAGGTATTATTAGAAGGCCTCAATAGATCCACCTAGGGCAGCACAAGAGCCCAGCCTGGGCTACACCCCAGATGAACCCAAAATGGTCACAAAAATGGATGACTGGTCACAGGGTCTCACACTTTTATAAGTTCTGGTCCATTAGCATATTGGAGCTAATCGTATAATTACAACTCTAGCCCATGAAGTCCCATCCTTCTTGTTTTTCTCTCTTCAGTCCACCATTGTTTATGCTCTTGGGCCTGAGATCTGGATTGGCTGTCCTTGGGTCCCCAGCTAGAGAAGGAATTATTTTGTCTACCTATTCTGTGAAGAGAGCTTACTATCCTCTTATATGTAGCCCAGACCCCTAAAGCAGCACAGAATCTGAAAAATGTAAAAGCTAAAATCTGAGGCATCATTGGGGCAGGGATTTCTGAGATCCCACAAAAAATGCTGCAGTAACACAGAATGGGAATGTTGGAAGTGGAAGTGAAGTGAAGTGAAGTGAAGTGAAGTGAAGTGAAGTGAAGTTGTCCTGCAGACTGCAGACAGTGGAGATGGGTCCCACAAGGTCTTGTGGGACACAAAACCTTGTTTTTAAAATGAACTGAGCATGGTTTGTTCTAAAAACGATCAAGATTCATGCTACAGAATCCAGCAGAAGGAAGAATTTCAAAGCAAATTATTTAAGCTGGGAAGAAGAAAAGTAGGATGAGAAGGTGCAACAAACATATAGAAGGGCTGCATGACAAATGTCTGCATCATCTGCCTTTTTGCTTTAAATTCTGTCATTTCTGTGTTTTTTCCTGAATACCAGCATTCGGCAAAAGAGAGTTGTGGTGTAAGTTCTTGGGGTGGGTGAGTAATCCTGTATTGCAAAGCTCCACAAGGAAATTTTGCCTTTATTGTTTGCATTACCATATTACCCAAAGGCCTTTGGGAATCAAAACATTATTTTTTTAGGCCCTATGTGGCAGAAGTTTCTCCACTATAAGCAATAACTCTATAAAGAAAAAGTGCAGTGGTGGGGAAGATAAGAACTGGAAGCAATACTAAGAAAATCTGTTATTCATATTAATATTGCATAGAAATTTTTGTGGGAGATGAAATTGGATTTTAGAATATTTATTTCTGAAATAAGAAATGCTGTGCTGAATCTGTGGAGATAGCTGTAGATAATTTAGCTTTCTGAGCTCTCTTTTTTTTTTTTCTTTAATGCAAGAAATATGCTACTAATGCAGTTCCTGGGCTCTGTAGACAAGGGAATGCTGATGGCATCCTAGAGAAACTTCCTCATGCCACTGGAGGAAACTGGAATTGTGGAATATGCTGGTAAACAGATTTTAAAAAAAGCCAAACAGGCTCGGAAAAGGTTTGTGACTTAGCATAGAGCCACTGGCTCTAGGTCAGATATAGGTCAGATATAGGTCAGATTCCAATAGGATACCTGGGCCATTGGTAAAGATTCATGAAGGGAATGGATGGCAGGTTTTATAATCTTAATTTCAGCACAGCCATTATCTCTGTGGAAAAGCTACCTTCATAATAAATGAGATTTGTATTTAAGCAGCCAAAATTACATACTGTTCCATCATGAAGTTCAACCTTCTCCCTCCCCAGGATTCGGGGGATACTGGATTTCTGAAGGACAGAGCAAGAGAGACTCCTGAAGGGAATGTGTAGCTCCAGAAGTTGTGATGGCCTGGCTCATGCCATGCACTACAGTACTTGCAGGGAGCACTGGGTGTGCAGCTCCTAGAATGTGCTTTTTGACTTAAAAGCAGCTTTTTTTCCCCTCCAAAAAAGTCCATCTCAACCATGTCTGAAATTAATCTGAGAGATCTTGGTCACAGCAAAGCATAGGCATTGTTCCACCATAACTAAGCTTGCCTGCTGCTGGATTTGGGTTAAAAGTCAAGCAACCCAGAAATTACATTTATCCATTTTGTTAAAGGCTGTGGATTTGTCCCTGAGAAGAGAGGGAATTGTCTTTCCTGCTTATTTAGTTGAATACCCACAGTTCTTTGACTCCTTTCTTTAGAAACAGGGCAGGACAGTTCCTGTAAATTTAAGCATGTCATGTAAAAATCATGAGGAAGTACAGGCAAGGCTTTGTGGCCTGCACTAAGTGGAATTTGATCACTGTTTATTGTATTGACATATTGGAAGAGGTTTTGTTGTCTAATGTGGTTGCTGATTGATGCTGGCATTAGTGTATGATTGCCTCGGAAGGTTTCCTGTCTCCACAAGATCTCAGAACACAAAATTATGGCAACAAATTTTAGAGAAACTAAAGGATTGGCTTCATGAAAAAGTACAAAATAAGGCTGGGGTAGAGTTAGATGAGAAAATCTTATGGACTCCAGTCTTCAGGAGCTCCCATACCTGTTTCTCTGGCCAGAAATCCGCAATATAAAAGGGAATTGGGGAATCTATTCAAGGCTCTCTGTTTAAACTCCTTCTGGGCATTGATTCCTTATCTGCTTCCCTTGTGAAATCAAGGCTTTTACTTTATTAGGGTTATGCCTCGATAAAGCCATATCTGTGGAGGGATATTTTTTCTCTTTCTTAACTAAAAGCAGTTCAAATCAGGAATATCTCAACAGAGACCTAGGAATAGAGAGTCTGCTGCTAAATCATTCCTGATGTAATGTGTTCATAGGCAAAACTTGTTGCCTTTTCCACTGATGCTCAGGAGAGGTGATTTGCCTTGTAATAAGGACTCTGAAAAACGTAGAATGTGATATTACCTTTATTATAATTTTCTGTTTCATTTGGGTTTTTTTAAATGCTACCTTAGAGTGTCTGTACTTGTGTCTATAGAATATATACAGACCATCTTATAGAAAACAACACCTGCTGCCTAGGGTTGACCAAAAGATCATCTATTTTCTCCTTAAATACAGTCTTTGCAACTTGAAACGTTTTGTATTTAAGCACCTAAAATTGTTGAGAGCTGCTTCAGCAATTGCATCATGAGAGCATTTGAAAAAAAAATTTTGAGGGGAAATTTGACTTGCAAGAAAGTAGAGTTGAGGTTAGAAAACAAAGAGACATTTCACCCTACTTAACCTTTCCAAAATGCTTTCTATTTGGTTTGTGTCAGTTCCTATCCCCAGTAGCTGGCACCTTGTCCTTAGAGCATTCCCACACATGGAACAGACTGTGAAATTGTACAGAAAGACAGCAAAAGGCTTTAAAATACTTTAAAAGACCATTTTAAGTGGCTTTAATAAAAATATAGGATGCACTGTAGTGACTGGGTGCAGGCTTGTTGAGCCAAATACACTGATCAGTGAGGGATTACATTTGACTGACCCTTCTTTACACCCTTTCATGTCCTATTTTTTCCTTCCCTCTTGTTTTGCCCTGACTCACTAAACATTCCTTAAGTTCAGTCTCTCAGGCCCAACTCAATATCCTCAGCTGTCCTGTTCTTCTTGTTTCTTCCTTCTTAGCAGTTACAAATTCCTCTCCAAAGCTGTGCCTGATGATCCTTGGTGGTCCCATCAATGAATGCTTTTGTTCTTTCCCAGTGCCTCTCTCTCTCCTGTGCACGTGGCTTGGGCCTCTGCATGTTCTTGTTTACTAATTTCTCCTTCATTTAATATTCTCTTGGAAGTGAAAGGGCTCTTGAGTTGATGAAGCAAAAGGCCCTCACCTTCCATATGACCTTATAGTGGTGGCTTCTGTCTTGTACTGGAGCTCTGGATGTAGCCCTTGAGTGCTTCAGGAGCTGAACAGGGAGGCAAAACATGTGCTTCCACCATTTCCCCTTCATCACAACTGATTAAACGTGTGTTTAATATGGCACTCACAGCACTGCACAGTATGGGCAGTACTTCAGCATGTTGTTTGCTTGGCTATCTCAAAACCTGTCATCATCCCTGAGACAGAATTAATTTCTGAAGCAATGCTCTGGGCAATGATTCTGGTGCTGTCACCCAAAAAAACAACAGACAAAGTCTAATTGTGGTGGGAACAAACTTTCAAAAGAGAGTTCAACAGCACCAGGAACTTGCCTGTTTTATACTTCTTATAATCTTTTTATTTCACCTGGATAGAGAGAATCAGAGCCTTATTTCTTTCCCTATTTATATATTATTGTTTTCAGCAGAAAATGGCTGGAGATGGCCCTGTTGAGAGCAGTGGTGCAAAGATATTTTCTCATCAGCCCAAACAGAGCCTTAGACTGGCTCTGAATGGGAGAGCACTCCTGAGATTGTTGTCTTTCTCTTCCACACAGATAATAAACCTGAGCTAGAACCACCAGTGCAGATCAGAGATTAAAATCTGCCCTTTGCCCCCATGTGCCTGTTAGGGGCAAAAGGCACCATGTTCTCCCTGTGGAAAGAGAGGCAGAAGTGTGCTGCCAAGCTGAAACAGAAGAAGAGTTGTAATGAGCCTAAAAGAAGTTGGGAAAGTATTAACTTACACAAGTGACCAGAATCTGTAACTGATATGGAGCAGAACAGCATCTGTGTCCTCTCCCTGTTTCAGGGCCAACAAATCTCTTCACTCTCATAGCAACAGCCACACTGAATAGACCTGCAGGAGCTTTCATCACCTCTACCAATATGTGACCCTTGTCCTGCTGCTCTTGTTAGCAAGGACTCTATTTTCCATCACCTCTCTTCAGGCAGGTTGGACTGCCCTTCATTCTTTTGATGAACTAATTACACCCTTGGATGACAGGTCAGTGGGAGGGGAAGAAATATGGGGAGGTAAATATCTTGTGAGCAGGATAAATACATACAAGAGTTGGGAAACTGAATTTGACTTCTGAAAATGTCTCTGTTTGACAGGAAAGGGGAGGATTTGACATCCAGCTTTCAAAGCTGCATTGCAGAGGAGAGTCAGAAGGGGTCGGTCTTCTCTCCCTTCCAGAGAAGGCTTCTAGAGCCTGGGAAAGAAAACAAGATATGCTCTGCCTCTGGCTCATCTTGTTGGTTTGGAAGGCTGTGACTCCCTGTACTACTCCTGCACCAGAACTTCTCGGCTTTGCAGGAGCTAGGCTAGGAGTGTAATTTGTTGTAAATAGTCTCTCCATTTTTCCTGCAGCCTCCCTTCAGGCCCTGAAGGGACACAATCAGGTTCCTTAGTCTTGCCTGTTTCCTTTCAGGGTTGGGTCAGAGCTCTTTACCTTGGATTAAAAGCATCTGGAAGAATCAGGGTTTATCATAGTCAAATCCACTGTTCCTGTATAATCTCTGTGTCTAATAATCATTCCTGTTCTTATCCCAGTCTGTGGGAATAGGACTTTACTGCTGCTGCCCTTGGTCTTTAGCTAGGCAACTCTTGTACAGAATAAAGAAAATATGCATTTCTGAAAGTCCAGTGACTCTGTTGCCCTTTGAGTCTTTAAAGGCATCAATTCCATCAGTAGGATTGGTCTTCAAAAGTGTTTCAAGCATCCAAGAGCATAAAATCCAGTGCAAGACAAAATAGTTTAAATTTGAGGCTGTCCAGGTGCTATATGAAGACTCCAAAGTCTCTCAGATTGCTTAAAGATTCCTTGGAGCTAATTGGTTGAGAATTAGGTGCCTTTGAGAATCTGAAAAGTACCTTGACCTTATTTTAGACCCTATATTCTGAGTTGACACTTGCATGTAAAGCCATTTTGGTCTTCTAGATGGAATTCAAACAGAAAATAACAAAGCAGACTGCCAATGATACCTTCAAAGTAAAAGTAAGGATACCTTCAAAGACAGTTTATTTCTTGTTCATTTTCCTATAACTGATAAAAAATTATAATGTTTTACCAGTTCAGCTACTTTTTTTTTTCCTTGGTCTATTACTGTCCAATCAGAAGTTTTTTGACAAAGCAACAGTTCACCTGAGAAAAATCTGTTTCAGTTTCAGGAAGAGTGGGACAAATAATTGCTCTGCTTTTGAAACCTTCTCCTTTTGTTAGTAAAGGGTGAATTTATACGCTAAATCTTTCTTAAATTATTAGATGCTTATATATAGGGTTTTTTTTATGGACATGTCTATATCTTGCAGCACATTTGGGGGTAGTAATTTTAAAAAGAGGGTTTTTTCCAAGGGAGAAAATTAAATCTACATTGTCTGACTTTTATTAGCATAGTACTCTCTATGTGGCATCACCTTTTCAGTGATAAGACTTCATACCTTTGTCTCACTGTGTGGAGCAGCTTGTCATATGATTTTGCCTTGCTTTAGACAATCAGAGCTTGCTGGTGCTTCATTTGTACTCCGAGAGCTCTGGGAATCTTTTCTCCCCTTCTAGCTCAAGGTTGCTCCAAGTGCATTGCTGATTTTATTCTGTTCTGTTCAAAGAAATCAAAAGGAAAACTTTACAAAGATTTCTTGGTGACTCTCATCCAAAGTTTATGCCCTGTTGTGCTCTGAGTGCGTAGATTCAAGTTTTTTCCTTTATAAATTGAACTGAATCACACCTGGCTGAGATTATTCCACAAAGCTGGACCAGAGTGTTGCTTGTGTAGAATATTGATTCCAACAAGTGAAATGTTCTTATGGAGCTCTAGAAGGTAATAATCCCCAAACCTGAAGGGCTCAAACTTTATTTGAAATTGCTGAATAGGATTTGTGTGATACCATCCCTTCCTGGGGACTAGGAGGAGATAAAGCAGCTGTACTTGCACAATAGTTCTGCAAGGAGGTTAACCTTTCTGGTTGATACATTCCAAGACTACAGAAAGACTGGATAGGATTGACTTCCAGAGTACCAGTAAACAAGGCTGGTTTACTCTTCTGATTTCCACCCTTATTTTCAGCATTTTTCCTTATCAAAACTAGGTACCATCAGATAGAGTCTCTGGGGTGGAGAAGGGAAACAGATTTGTGAGGCATCATCATCATCTACTGTGTTTTGTCATGCCAGGAGGGAAGTAGGAAGAACGAGTGATAAGAAATTTATGTCTTGTATTTTATTAGTCATCCAAGTCTTCAATTATTAGTGCTATGCTAATGAAGTCTCTTTGGACTGTCTGACAGATCTTATGATAAACTCCTTAACAAGACAATAAAACTGGGAGGATGTCAATTGGGTAATTAGCTGATAATCAATATCCAGCAGCTGTGACAAGATGGCAGGCAGATATCAGGCCCTGCTCCAGGCTCTGGGTACTTTGTCGGTTCAAGTTTCAGGGAAGATTTTGTCAAAACAATAATAATTGCATTGTGTGACAAGAGTTGGGATAAAGGAATAGCAGCCTAATAGTGACATTAATTTAAACTGAATATGTAGAAATCCTTTCTCCTACACAAATCATTATGAAGTGGTTGATCCTGGCAATTTGAGTTTTTTCTTGACATGGGCATTAGACAGGGAAGGTCTGAAATGCCCTGAGTAGAACCTTAAACTCCTAAATCTCCGAAGAGCCAGGGATATCAGCCTGTTTTACATTAAACATTTAATTATAATTTCATGGATGCAAACCTGATTGGATGGTTCCTTTACAGTCTTAGAGGCAACTGGAACAGGATTTACTTCATTTATGTGTAGACATCAACAACAAAGACAGACATAATTCTGGGCAAGATAACTCCCATGATATCCAGAAAGAAGGAGCAGGAGTTGTAGGGAGTGTAGGGAGCTGTCCCCATTTTGATGGAGATTTGGTGCATCCTGGAAGTCTCTGGCTCTGTTCATTACCTCTGGAGGCTAGGATGGCCACATCAAATGCCTGATGTTCAGAGAGATGAACCTCACTGTGATTAAACACATCACAAATACCAATGAGAATAAGAACTTGCTTGGAGGGACTCTATGTGTGTGGCAGATCCAATAGCACAATGAGGTTTTGTGTAATAATACAAAGCTTTGTAAAATTCAGCTTATTCCAAGTATAACTTGGAGATAGAAAAGGGAGAGCACAATTTGTCCACAGAATGGACATTTAAGATCATCTCATTCCAGCCCCTGCCAAGGACAGGGACACCTTCCACTATCCCAGGTTGCTCAGAGCCCCATCAACCTGGCCATGGACACTTCCACAGATGGGGCAGCCACAGATTTTCTGGGAAACTTGTGCCAGGGCCTCAGCACCCTCCCAGGGAAGAATTTCTTCCTCATATCCAGTCTAAACCTCTTCTCTGTCAGTGTGAAGCCATTCCCTCGTGTCACTCCAGGCCTGTGTAAAAAGTCCCTCTCCATCCTTCTTGCAGGCCATCTGTTACCTTTCACTGCCAATCCATGAAGATCCCAACATGATTTCTCTATATGATTTTCCATTGTGTTCCATTGACTTGGGTTGTGAGAAACATACAGTATTGTGGACAGGATATTTTCTGTGAAAATTAGGACAGAGCCCTATTCTTGATTTAACCACCTAAAAATGCGTGGGGTTTTGGTTTTTTGGTTGTTTTCTTTTTGGCAAAATTCATGAATGTCACAGAATTCCCTCCCATCCTAGCTCAGGGAAATTCGGGGGTTTCTGGACTTGTGCGAGGTAAAAAGCAGGCTGGAGGAGACAGGGTGGGAAGGCTGTGCTGGAAGCATTTCCCTATCATGTAGCAGAGGGGGACATTAAAAATGCCTCCTGCAAGTTTCTGCCCTTGCTAAAACGTCTCCTGAGGACTGTGCTGTGCTGCAAAGCACCTCAGCAACTCCTTCCCTACAGCTTTGGTCAAGCCTGGCTTGCACTGGCCAACTCAAACCAGAAAAAGATGATCACTGCCTTCACAGAACCTCCCAGAGGCTGAGAGACTGTGGCTTGAGAATCAGCTCAAAAATAGGAAATAAGGGTTGGGGAAAATAAAGAAAAAAACCCAAAAAATGGCAACCCATCAGAAGCAGTTGCCACAGCTTCTTGCATATTAAAGCAGGTTAGTGCTCCACAGTTGTACTGCTGGAAAAGTTTGACAGGTTTACACTGAAAGACACCACTTAGAAGTGTTAACTTCTTTTATCTTAGCCTGATGGAGCCTTTTCACTGCAGACTATAATGCTGGCTACAGCCTTCATCATTCATTCTTAAAATTTGAGGTTAATGTGTAGCTACATTGGATATTAAGGGAAACAGATGGAGCAAGGAACACAGTGAATCACAGGGAATCTGTTCAAGAATTTTTCTCACTAAGAGGTTTTTTCCTTACTGAGCCTGCCTTAACATCAGAGCAAGCTCAAATCATCATCTAAATGTCAGTTCTACTGCTCCCTGGTTAGAATTCAAAGCTTCCAGATAAATGTTGGATTTGTCTATTTGGGTTGGGAGCCACCAAGGAGAAGCAGCAAATTCTTTCTCATTGACTTTAAGCTGGATCTTTGTTCCTAGTCTCTCCTGAAAGTCCCAGCCTTGATTTCCCTGATGACCTGCAGTATTGTGCATCGTAAACCTCCCATGCAGACCTGCTTATGTCAGCCATAAGAAGGCACTCCCAATTCCTAACAGAAGCCATACCTCATATCTAAATTTACTGTAATTCCAGACTGTAGAGAGCTTTTTGGATAATTGGTTAGCTGAGAAAGGACATTTCAATGTGATACCGATGGATAAGGATAGGGGAAACAAGCTGGGGATTGTGAAACCAATGTCCAATCACTGACAAAGGTCACAGTGACCTTCTCTGAAACGGGAAGACGGGGGAGAAAATTGCTTGCCAGAAAATGTAGGTATCTTAGGTAGAGAAGCTAGAAGAATGCAAACATAGAAACAAAATAATCATTAGAAGATAGAAGTAGGTGTGGTTGATCTAAGTGTGCTTTAACCAATAATGAGCTCAGCTTTTGCAATATGTATAAGCTTCATTAACACCAATATAAATATGTGTGAGGTTTCAATAAACTTGGGGATTTGTCATCCACGCATATTGTGTGCTGTAATTCCTCCACCGTTCACAACACCAGACTACCCATCAGCCTTCTGGCCAACTGCCTCAGGGCAGGGGCTCTGTGGTTATATAGACAGGGTTGTTGGAAGCACCAAGGGAGGTCAAACTGGCATGATTCCCACAGTCAGAAAGCCCAGACAGGATTTCCATTGCTCTTCAATCAGATAAGATGGAGGAAGAATGTCTCTGATGATCTCAGCTGGGAGCTGATAACCTTCCAGAGCTGGATAAATAATAAATGGCTCCAGAGATGGTTGTCTCTGAAATGTGCTAATAATTTTGGTAGAATGTGCTGGATGGCATGGGTGTATATCTGTGCCCTCTAGGTGATCTAGAGTTTGTCACTAGTGTGTAAGAGAACAGAAAATGAGGGCATTTTGTGAATCCAGTGGTTATTCCCTGGAGGACATGATCAAGGGAAGCATCACTACCTCTCGATGTTCTCAAAACTGGATGGCTTTCAGAAAGTAGAAGCTTTAGCTCAATATCTCTCATTGTGTTTAATGAAGAAGCGAATGGATGGAATTGCAGTCTGTGGAACACAAAGAGATGGCACCATAAGATCAAATGGCTCCTTTGTGCTTACATCTTTCAGAAAATCTTTTGCCTGTATTTTCTTTAAAGAGTTTGGAGCAAAACATTTCTAGTCAGCTTTTGAACTGGTGAAAAAAATAAAAGTGATTTTTTTTTTCTATCATTACCCATTCTGAGAAAAACATTTTGGCTTGATTTGTTGTCATCTGATTTTCAAGTCTTTTTTTTTTTTTTTTTTTTTTTTTTTTTCCCATGGCTCATATTGCAGTAATCTGTACCGTTGGAACAAGATGATCAGAGCTTAGTATCTGCCCTTACTGAACTAATCCTTTTGGCTATGATGTGTGGCAAAGTGGAAGCTCTGAAAGACTTTGGTATCTTCTGCCCTCACCCACTGGGTGGGATGTGGTGAGGAGCTGTGCTGTTTTGCATGGAGTGAGAGCAGAATATTCCCTGCTGTTCTCTCTGCAGGAGGGAAGGACTTTGCACCACTCCTTCAGCTGGAACGTCCTGCTCCTCTTGGCTTACCTCCACACAGGCTGGGGATGGGGGAGAGGGAATACGTCAGTCTTCCCATCCATCTTCAATTCCACCTACATTGTCTTTGGAATGCGAGGTACACTCAAACAATTTTAGCCTAGGAGATAAAAATCTAAGGCTTTTTTTCTTCCTCTGTAGCAAGGAAAGGAAACCCAGCTTCTACTAAGAGGGGACAGAAATCTGTGTTGGTGTCAAGGCTCCCACTTAGCTGACACAGGTAGTTTGTTCTTTCAAAAGGTTCCATCTGGACTGACTCTTGGTGTCTCCTGAGGCAGGAAAAGGCAGAGTTAACACATTGGCAAAGTCAGAGCTGGAATCCTGTTCCTGTTCTGCATAAGACCATAGGTTTGCAGTGTCAAGGGTCAGGAACAGATTGGGGGAGGTGCAGGAAACCTCCTTCCCATTCTTTGCAAGGGGTTGGAATACTGTCCATTTGCTGTGCTGAGGTGGTGGCACAGTGGAAAAACTGTAGCTCTTGGGCTGGGCAGACAATCCCCTGTGTGATCCTGCATCAGGCTGTGTGTCTGTCTCTGCTTCTCTGGGGTCTTGTCTCTTGCAGTCATAGAATCATAGAATCCACTGAGTTGGAAGGATCATCCAGCCCAACTCCTGGCTCTGCACAGACACCCCATGAATCCCACCCTGTGCATCCCTGAGAGCATTGTCCAAATGCTTCTGGAGCTTTGGCAGCCTTGGGGCTGTGACCATTCCTGGGCAACCTGTTCAGTGCCCTACCACCCTCTGAGGGAAGAACCTTTCCCTGATATCCACCCTAACCTTTCCCCGACACAGCTCCAGCTATTCCCTGTGTCCTGTCCCTGGTCACACAGAGCAGAGATCAGGGCCTGCCCCTCCTCCTTGTGAGGAAGCTGCAGAACTGCTGTGAGCTCTGGCCTCAGTCTCCTCTTCTCCAGCTGAACATACCAAGTGACATCAGCCCTCCTTTTGTGTCTTCACCTCCAGGCCCTCATCATCTTCCATAGCCTGACTGGATCCCTCAAAAGGAGTTGGTACTTACATAGGCCTGTTGCTTTATGTGGCACTGTTTGAGATATGAAGTGTGCCAAGTAAACAGCAAAAAAGAAAAAAAATGCCGTGTCCTCTCCCTGTTCTTGATCCTTGTAGAATAGGTGGTGGTTTTATCCAGTGTGACAAAGAATGGGGCTTTACTTCCCTTTTCTCTGTGGTGGGTTTTGGTCATGGCATTTCTGGATCACTTGACATATCTCTGCCACCTTTGAGACCTTCCCTTAGGATTCATGTCACTCCTCAGTAAGACCCTCTGGGAGCTGGCAGGAAGCAGTGCAATACCAAACCTGTTGGTGACCTGGACAGATGGCCAAAGCCCTTTCTACACCCAAGGTGGCAGGAACCCTGCTCCTGACTTACACTGCTGGAATTTCTGTGGCTTGAATGGAGGCTTTCCTCACCTGTGAAGTGATGGGAGAGCCAGGGTGAGCATTTCTCCCCTTCTCTGGCAGGTGGGTGTTGTGAGGCATGTGACTTTGGTCCCCTGTGTCACCGTAGTAACAGCAAGACATTGTTTCCTGACAACTGTCAGGGCTGCTAAGAGAAAAGTCAGCAGCTTTGGTAGATGTGACATCTCTGACATCCTCCACTCACATTACATTGGGATGGATTTGATGGAGAGAAGACAACCTGGTGGCCAAGTCTCATCTCCTTTGACCCCGCTGAATGCTGGATTTCAGAAATAATTACAGTGTCCATAAGGCAATGGAACAGCCTGCCTGGGAGATGGGGAACATGGATCCTCTTGTTTGCCATGCTTACCCCATTTAATAACTACAAGTGACACTTCCTGCCCTCTGCTAGGAGATGAAATGATTTCTGGGAATAAAAATCATTCTCAAGATAATGAGTGTTATCACTGGTCTTTGATGCTCTGGTTCCCCAGTCCATTTCAGAGGTGACTTCACCGAGAAAGAAACTTTCCTCAAGCTGTCTGCTCTGACAGTGATTCATTCTTAAAAGAGTTTGCTTCCCAAACCCACCTGTCCATGGGGTGAAAGCTGTGGTTCGAATGAGGCGTGCGTGAGTGTGGGTGGGGGAAGGAGCAGCAGGTTCCCTGAGGTATTACTCCAGCTTAGCTCAGTGGAATTCAGTGCAGTTGTACCAAGGCAAAACTAAAAGCAACACAGTGATGAATTGATAAATCCTATTTGCTCGCATCTGCCCACTCGGAGGCAGAGCTGGGGACATCACTCGCTGCTGCTGCGTGCCAGAGCATGTGCAGAGGGAGCTGTTGTGCTCTCTGCAGTGCTCAGGAGACAGATGGTGGAGCCCACCCATTCTCTACAGAGAGGAGGATTTCTGCAGTGCCATGGTGCTGGCAGACGATGCAATAGCAATGTTCTTACATTTCACAGAACTGACGGGTTCAAAAGTGATATTTGATATTTTACCAGCGTTCTCTTCTGGAACCTTTTTTTTATGTTCCACAGCTGCCTGCACAGCTTTTGGCACAGCGCTGATGATGAATAGGTATGCTTTGGCTGGACCAGCTCTTCCATTTAGGGTAAGAGTTGGACTGCAGGGGAGAAATAATCTTGGCTGTCGTGGTGCTTTTAGGAGTGGAGAACCAGTGAAGTGATGTTCTTATCCCTTCTAAAATTCCAGCAAACCTTCTGTCTTAGCACAGTATGGGAGAGCTTCTGTTGGCTGGGAGCTGGGGCAGATCAGATTAATGCAGGTGTCTTCTCTTCCCTAAATGGAAAAAAAATTGATTTAGCTGTACAAGTGGGACTTGTGACAAGAGAATGAAGCCCAGTGTGATTTTGCAGAGGCCATCAGAAGTCCTGGGGACATTCAGAAATGCTCAGTTTCCCACCAATTTCCTGCAGCTGACAGCACATTTGCATTGACCTTGGTGACAGTGCCAGCCTGGCAAATGAAAAGGACATGCATCACTAAGAGGAGAATTAAATTTGCAAGGAATGTCTTGTATTTCATTTTCTGTTACTGCCATTTTTTATCTGTCCCAGCTAATCCTTGCGTCCCTAGAAAGCCTGCCCTAGTGTTCCACTTTCTGCAGCAGGAATGGTGTCTGTGCTCACAGCAAGGGTGGCTTTCTCCAGCTCTTTTGTCAAATGCTGTCATGGACCCCCTGAGCTCCTCCTTCCTTTGCCAGCTGTGGGGAGTGCGCAGCTCACTGATGTGGAACCTTCTGTCTCCTTCTCAGAGCAAGCAATCAGCCCTGACCTGACTGGTGCCTCTAGGAGCAGCTCAAGTGGAAGCTGTTCCCAGTTTAGCAGATTCCAACACAGGTTCCTCTGTGGTGGAATAAGGGGGGAAAGTAATCTCTTCTCTTGCAGCTGTCACTTCAGAGATTTTCAACCCTCTCTCTTATATAAGCATGAGAGCATCACAGGCACAAGAGGTGTGGGTTACAGGTGGGTGAAATGGCTTCACACAGCCATTGTGTGAAATGTGATATTAAAGATATGTGATATTAAAATGTGCTATTAAAGGATGTGATATTAAAGAACCTATCATCTTCTTGATATTTAAAAAAAAATATACAATCTTGGCGTAATTATCAGTGCAATAGTGACACTGTGGGTGCATCCAGATGTAATTAGTGTTTTCTTCTTCTCCTCCCTTCCTTTTTGGTTGTATAAAACATCACTGCAGCTCGTTTTTCAGGGTTGTGTGCTCATTATTTTGCAGTGAGTGGCTCTGCCCAGAAGTTTCTACTTGAAATATCCTAGAAGGTGAAGTTGTTTCTTTAAAAGAAAGAACAAGATGACCAAGAACAGTCATCTCTAAAGAACTGGTCCAGTAGTCTGAGTAACCTAGAGCTGTTTTGAGTTGCAGAGGCTTAGTGTTCCTGAGTTGCAGGGCAAATAAATGATTGGATGCCAGACCTGAGTCCTTGGCTTTTGGAGCTGGGCCAAGACAATTTCCTATAATTAAACTGCAGTCGTCATGGGCATGACGACAGCTGGGCATGACCAGGTGATCCAGCAACCTCTCCTGTCCTCCACCAGAGATGAGGATGGAGACGGGGCAGAGTGAGAGGGGAATTTAGAATGAATGTTGTGACAGGTTGTGCCCCGCTCCGGGAGAGCCTGGGCTCCTCTGCCCCTCTCCTCTTTGGCGGACTTTGCAAGGTCATGGTGAGGCTGCCCGTGCTCCCGGAGCCTGTTCCTGCCAGCAGGAATGCGCAGTGCCCGCAGAGCTGGGCTCCGGCTCGGCACAGCACTCTGCAGCCAAGGCTCAATGACTTTGCAGATGCTGGTGCTGCGCACGGAGTGACCTGAGTTGAGCCAAGCCACTATGCAGTCCCAGCCCTGGAGAGCTCTGCCTGCAGGAACAAGGCAGTGGAGCTCAAAGTGGAGTTCCTCAAAAAGGATTTGCTTTACAAAAGGCTTGGGATTGATGCAGCTGGCTGAGATGAGGATGTGTTTGTGTTGCAAAGGCAATGGGAATGTTCTTTTGTTCCCTGTGGAGAGAGAGGAGCCTGGACCATGAGGAAAATGTTACCAAGAGCTCTGTGGGTAGGAGGCATTTTGTAGCATCAGCTCCATCTCTGTATCTTTAAACAGACCTAAGTCAGGGAAATTAGAGCACAGCAAAGTCCTTTTCTTGGCAGTATGCAGCAGCATTTCCTCTCTGGAGAAGTCCAGGTCTCTAGTTCTGTGCAGAGAAAATGTCAGGGCTTCATCTGTCTGTCTCCCTCCCTCCTACCAGTTGAGAAGGCAGCAAGTACCTTTGTAATGAAGGATTAACTGTGCAATCAGATCTGTGTGCTATCCCCACATCTAAGCGCAGTCACACCCTGAGCATAGGAAAACATGCTCATAGAATAAATCCAGGTCAGGTTTCAGGCTGTTGGCTTAGCTGTGGCCCTGACTTCTTGAAGCTAGAGTTTTGACTTGCTTAGCAACAGTAAAGCTGTGCTGCAGGTCCAAAAACCAGGACTGGAAAGTGCTGCTCCTGACCTCTCATCTGAACGACACAGCTCCTGAGCTGGCTGCCACCCTTTGTTTCTCAGTTTTGATTGACAGAGAATCATCATGGAATCCTAGAATGGCCTGTTTTGGAAGGGATCTTGAAGATTATCTCATTACAGCCCCTACCATGGACAGGGACACCCTCCATTATCCCAGGTTGCTCAGAGCCCCATCCAACCAGGCCTTGGACGCTTCCACAGATGGGACAGCCACAGCTTCTCTGGCCAACCTGTGCCAGGGCCTCACCACTCTCACAGGGAACAATTTCTTCCCAATATCCAATCTAAACCTACACTCTTACAATTTTAAGCCACATGCAGCCTCCAGCAAAAGCCCTCTAGCATTTCACCCCTTTAGCAAGGCTGGGAATGTGGTAGTTGCTGTGGGGTGGAAGAAGACCTAGGGAGGCAGGGCAGTAGAAGCTTGTTTTGAATCCATGTCCTTGGATGCTAGCCCTAGGCCAAACCAAAGGAAGGGGACATGGTGATTGGGCAATATGGCAACAGGAATGGAAAAGAGCTCTGGGCCTTTTCTTTTTACAACAAGTCTCCCTAGCAGTAATCCTGTAAGGACTTGGAGTTCCCTCATCCCAAAAAACAGCATTTCCAAGCCAATGCTAAATATGCCCTTGCTTTGCTTACCACAGGCACAGAGAAAAGAGCCTGAGAAAAACAGTAGCTCCTGCTGCCAGCTCTCGAAAGCAGCAGACTTCTCAGATGTCAGGCAGATCTGAAACATCAAAGGGACTTCTCCTGAAGTCCCTAGCTGACCTTCTATTACCCATATCCTTCCACTAATACCCAGCAGATTATCTTTGCCTTGTTTTTGCTGCTGTGTCCCTGACCTGTGGAAACCCTCATGCTTTGAACACACTCCATGATGGCAGAGAGGTGGCATTTGCAGTGACTGCTCTGCTTCAGGTGGCTCCTCTGTGAATTTTCTTTTGGATTTGTGTGACTGGAACTGCCTCCAAGCGTGTTGCACCACCCACACACCTCCATCTGATCCTGAACTATAGGTGAGCACCAGCTCAGCAGACACTGAGAGGGGGTTTAGCCCAGGGGAACTGTAAATCGCTGTGAGTGGCTGTGGTGGCTGTGGTGGCTGTGCTTACACACGATAAGCTGCACCCCCAGACCACCAAGGACACTCATTTCCAGTGGTTTTCTTTCTCCTTTCAGAAGTCTCGCTGAAATCCAGGGGAGTGCTGGTGGAAACAGGTACAAAAATAGTGGTTTTGGGGAAGATGTTGCTGGTAGCTTCTGGATGTAACCATGATCATGAGAGGAGGCAGTGAAGGAAGGCCAGCACAGAGGCAAGAGACCCTGTGCTTCCAAGCACTGCTCTGCTGTGTCTCAGATGTCAATCACTGACCTCATCACATGGTTCTTGTGGAGATGGACAATGCTGCCACACACAGACTGCCTCTGTCTCTGCTCTCTGGGCTGTTTGCAGCTTTCTCCTTCCTGGGTCTGGTGCTCTGGTCCTGGGCTTTCTCCAAGCACTGCCTCCCACTGGCTTTGTGCTGCTCTCAGTCGTTCCTCTCTTGTGTTAGAATCTGCTGGAATAACTTGTACTGCATGAGCAATTCTTGAAATGTGCATTGAGTTTATCCTTAAGGCAAAGGACAGGCACTAGCAGAGAACCACCACATTAACACCAGTCCCTGCAGGGAACAAGGGGCAGAAACTGCAATGTGTTGCCCCGGCCATTAGGAAACCCTGGTTTCTAGGGAAAGGGGGAAGTGAAAAATGTGGCTGGATGGGCCTTGGCATGCTGGACCAAACAGTGAGGGTCAGCTCCAGTTTTCCAGAGTCAGGACCCTGGAGGACTGTTGCATCCACTAGCTATCATTCCATGGTGTGGAAACCAGTGGCTTGAGGCTGTGCCTGCAAAATTACATGTCTGATTCCCTCCCACTGTCCTTTTGCAGCCCTCAACATCCACACAACTTGCAGCCTTCCAGCACCTGAAGGGAGTCTACAGGAAAGATGAAAAGACTATTGACAAGGGCCTGGAATGACAGAACAAGGGGGAATGGCTTCACACTGACAGAGAGGAGGTTTAGATTGAATATTAAGAGTGAGTTTTCCCAGCTAGAAGTTAGTTTTTAATGCTGGACTAAATTCTTGAATAATGAGGTGGCTTCTACAGCATAATGGCTTCTAGAGCATCTTTGTTCCAGGAAGGATAGTCAGGTGCTCTACAGACAGCAAATCCATTATGATTTTTATTGTTAACAGAAACACAGTTAACAATGGATTATAGTTACCTCACTTTTGCCATCTTGTAAAGAATCCAGGAACTGCTGGAAGAGACATAGAAATATCAGGCAAAGCTGTACTTGTAGGCATGAACTGCATGAAAATTAGCCTGTTAACTTGGCCTAGTCCCTTAAATATTATTGAAACAAAACTGGAACAATCCAGTTGGGTCATGCAGTGAGATGTGTGATTTATGAGGGTGAAACCAGCTCAACATCATCTTAATGCCATACTATTAAATACACATTACTAAATTTGATATGTCCAGGAGCACACTGCCTGAAGGCCAGCATTCCCAGCTAATTCAGTGGCTTCCACTGTTTTTCAAACATATTTCATCACCATAGGAAAAGAGAAGAAGCACTGTTTTGGAAAGTTTCTCTGCTGGCTACAGATAAATGTAAAATTGAACAGTCATAGCTAATATAATGTCATCTCACAGAATCTCAGAATATCCTGAGTTAGAAGGGACCCACAAGGACCATCAAGTCCAACTCCTGGCCCTGCACAGAACCAGAGCCAGGGACAAGCATGGAAATGGTTAGACTTTCCCTTCAGGAGAAAGGAAGGGCAGGAAATGGTGTACGACTTCCTGTCCTTCATCTACCTAAGTTTCTGTGAGGTGACCTTTCCAATGTTAATTAAGTTGAGTCAGAGTCTGAGCTGTGACAGGAATAATTCTTGAATGCAGAAAAAAAGCAATAAACATATAGACACAGTTCTGAAAGCTTAAATTGTTCTCCCTGATGCAGAGAAATATCTGTCCGCTAAGGTAAATGCCACCAAACAATGCTGGATTCCTGTCAAAGTGGCAGCTGATGGCCATTCTGGGAGTGTGACTACCAATGGTTCAGAGCTGCCAGCTTTGGTCAATTTGTTTCTGCAGCATTCAGGCAGCAGTTCAAGTTAGCCTCTCTCAGCAGAGCTCATTCCAGGGACTGAGGGGTGTAAAATCCTTTGTCCATATCTCCGCTGCCATGAGCAGGGACACCTCCCACTCGAATTTCTCCCATGCTCTTTTCATGGGAATTATATAATGACAGGAGCTTATAATTGTGGCTTGCAATGTTCATGCTTCTCATGAACAACAGCCAGCAAGGGGAATGAGCAAGTGGTTGATTGGTATGGGAACTTGGAAAACGCATGGTGTGCACAGCACTCTGCATCCAAGCCAAGTGACATCTGGTGATGCATCAGATGACACCTGGAGTACAAGGGAATTTGTGAGGATCACCACAGCATCCTAGAAAGTGCCCTTGGACCTGCACAGAGGACCTGCTCCATTACAAAGCCAACTACAGTTTCTAGGAATGATATAATCATGTGAAGGGAGACCAGGCCTTAAATTACCAGCAGCCCTCATTTGGAGGATGCATCTGAGGTGTAAGCAGATAGAATTAGCAGGGTGAGCCAGAGTTCACCTGGGTTACAGGGATCTGTGGATGGCATTAACTGGGTTTGATGCAGAGTAGTTGGAGGGATGGGAAGCCAGAAATTCCCTGCAGAAGTGGGATGGCCAGGAGGTTCTGTGTCTGAAGCATGGCAGGAAGTGATCAGTCTCTAGGGACAAATTGTCAGAGTTGCTGGGTTGGATCCTGGAGAGATGCAAAGCAAGGAGGATCCCTGCTTGCTACAGCAGAACTGGTGTGTGATTCTGCTCTGGCAGAGAAGCCACAGCAGGGTCCCAAAGTGCTCCATTTGGAGGAACGGGTGCCTTGGTAGGGGTGGGATTAGTAGGATGCTGCAGGGAAGATCTGGAGATCATGGAAATAATGTCAGCATCAGCAGATCTCCTGCTGATGAGGATCCCCTTCCTGCTCATCCTTGACAAACACACTCCCTCTATATTCTCTCCTCATTTCCTGCCCCTAATGGTACAGGGAGAGTCAAACAGCTCTTATTTTATGTACCTGCCCTATGACTCCTGAGGGGGAGGCAGTTTGTCTCTCACTAGAACTCTGGAAACATGGGGAAAATGAATTTAAATACAATGTTTTGGGGTCATGTTCTCTGATGATGCAAATCAACACTGCCTCAATTAATTCAATTAGCAGTGCTGACCCTGGAGTCATAAATATTGGTGAGTCTCGCTCTGAGCTCTGTGGCAGCATGTGGAAAATTTTTAAAAGAGCAATTTTCCACACCCCCTCCACCCCTGGTTTTTCATAGAATTCAAAAAAATCCTAAAAAAAAGTTGTCAGTCTTTGGGTCAAAGTTCTGGAACCAAATATCAGCTGTACTGACTGCCAGACTGCATCTTAGAGCAACCCTCACTGGATGCACTCAACTGTCTCATTCAAAGGACTTTTTCACATTAAAAATCCCCTTGAGTTTGATTAACAAGTGACTTCCTTCCAAGTCCTTACAGGAATTCTGAAGGATAGATCAGTGTGGGGGCATGCAAGGACTTTCATTTCTTCTTAGAGGAAATCCTGCCACCTCCTATGAATGGAGAATTGCAACAGAAGGATTCATATCCACAAAAGAAGAGTTTCCTGTGCATTTGAGATGGCAACAACAGACAGGATTCCCTCTCAGCATACATACATCCTCTACAAATGTATGGGAGTCCCAGAAGGTCTTGGTGTCCACTGTTTTGAGAGGTTTATTATTCTGGGGGAGGGACAGACTTCATTTTAGTTTGTAAGTGCAGCAGGTCTCCTCCCAGACACTGATAGTCAAAAGCCATGAGGACTGGATGTCATTTACCGTCATTTCTCACAAGAAATTGAGGACCAGCACAATCAGGGTCAGGTACTGAAGTAATAACGGCTTTCACAGTAACAGCCTGTCTTTCATTTCTAGATCCTCATGCCTACATCACTTGAGCAGCTTCAGATAAATCCTAATTATTATAGAAAAAAATTCTAAGTCAACTTAGTCAAGTGGCAGAAATCCCAGACTGGTAAAAGGGTTGAAAGGAAAGAAAGCAGTAATTTCTATGCCATCTTTCCCTCAAATATGCACATAGGAAAAAAAAAAAAAGGAAAGATGATAAATAACTGGTCTTCATTCAGCCTTTACTTGAGAGTTTCCTTGCCTAAATTTAATAGTTGATCACAACAACAAATATCAGCATGAGCAATGGCACAATGGCAGTCGTAGCTTAAATATCCAAGTCTGTTTTTCAGAGAGAGGTTTCTGGGGGCATTTATCCTTTCTTTTCCCATTCTCTGTCTCTGCAGTAGCAGAAAATGAAGCATATTCCCCTCCCCTGTGTGATTTTTAGACTGGATGTTGGGAAGTATTTCTTTACCAAGAGAGTGGTGAGACCCTGGACCAGGCTTCCTGAAGGGGTGGTCAATGCCCCAGGTCCATCATGGTTTGAGAGGCATTTGGACAATGTCCTTAACCTTTGGTCAGCCCTGACGTGCTACAGCTGTTGGACTGGATGATTATTGTGGGTCCCTTCCAACTGAAATATTTTCGTTCTATTCCATTCTATTCTTGCAGTAATTGTCTTCTCTGTGAATAGGGGTAAAAGAGGGAATGAGGGTTCCAAGGATATGGCTGTTCCCTGAGGCTGTGGGCAGCAGATTTCAAGTGAGGTGGATGCCTGAGCAGCCCCCACATGATGTTAAGGAACTGCAGATCAGCAGTGAAAGACATTGACAGCTCTGCAGAGGCTGTAGTCCCAGGACCTGCCTGACTTGAACCTGGCTCAAACCAAATGCATAAGCTGCTAATGAGCTCTAAATCTGGTGTTTAGTTTTGAAAGCCAGAAGGAACTTTCCTTTGTCCCTGCCTTCTCCTTCTCCTCCATGCTCCATGCAAGCCTTTTGCCTCAGTGACTTTGCTGTGTGGGCTGGGAGCAGGATGCTGGGAGTGGGATGTCAGTCTCTGCTTCCCACCCTGCTCCAGGATGGGTGCCACTGTGGTGGGAGTGCCATCACTTCCTTGTGGAGGCTTCCACTTCCAGAAAAGACAGAAGCTGTGTTTGCATGCAGGGCATCTCTGTTTTATGTGTTCAGTAGCCGTACCCCACCGAGTGTGCATGCTGAACAGAATGCTGGTAGTAGCACAAATTCCATCAGCTTGAGGAGAGTTGTCCCTTACTTATATCCATAAGCTAAGAAACTGAAATGGCCCGGGGGGGGTGGGGGGGAGAAAGAAGCTTGGATTTTTTCCAGTGTCCATATGTTTTATTGCATGGACTCCAGCAGATCAAGGGATGAGATTCTGCCCCTCTGCTCCTCTCTGCTCAGTCCCCCTGCAGAGTTGCCTCCAACCCTGGGATCCCAGCACAGGAAGGACAGGGAGCCGCTGGAGCCAGGCCAGAGCAGGGACACCAAGGGGATCAGAGGGATGGAGCAGCTCTGCTGGGAGGAAAGGCTGAGAGAATTGGGATTGTTCAGCCTAGAGAAGAGAAGGCTTCTCTGGGGTGACCTCACTGTGGCCTTGCAGTGCCTGAAGGGAGCCTGCAGGAAAGAGGGAGAGAGACTCTGGACAAGGGCCTGGAGTGACAGGACAAGGGCGAATTGCTTCACATGGACAGAGAGGAAGGTTAGATTGGATATTGGGAAGGAATTGTTCCCTGTGAGTGTGGTGAGGTCCTGGCACAGGTTGGCCAGAGAAGCTGGGGCTACTCCATCCCTGGCAGTGTTCCAGGCCAGGTTGGATGGGGCTCTGAGCAACCTGGGATAGTGGAAGGTATCCCTACCAATGGCAGGGGGTTGGAACTGAGTGATTTTTAAGGCCCTTTCCAACCCACACCTTACCCCTGGGTGTCCCTGCCTGCAGGGAGGGCTCCGAGCAGGGCCCAGGCTCTGCTCCAGGGGCCCAGCAATGGCACCAGAGGAACGGGCAGGGACTGAGCCCAGGAGGTTCCACCTGGACAGGAGGCAGAACTTCTGTCCTGGCAGTGACTGAGCACTGAATAGATTGTCCAGAGAGGGTGTGGAGTCTCCTCACTGGGGATATTCCAGACCCCTCTGGACACAATCCTGTGCCCTGTGCTGTGGGATGGCCCTGCTGGAGCAGAGAGGTGGGACCAGTGACCCACTGTGGTCCCAGCTGCCCCACTGTGGTCCCTTCCAGCCTGACCCATCCTAGGATTTTGTGATTCTGTGAGTGCAAGTGTTCTCATCATCTGTGTTAAAATCCTAATTTAGAAGCCACTTATAAACTCAGTGTTAAATTCTTGGTGTGTTGTACAGAGACTGAGGAATGAGGGGAAGTCTCCAGAGCACAAAAGCTTTAGCTTGCAGTCTCCAGTGAGACAGGAGGAACACCTTCCTTCTCAAAGAAGGTGTAACAGGATCAGAGAACGTGATACTATATACATTTCTGTGGTGGTCTGAGCTTGTCTAAAGGATATTGGTGTGAATGTCCATCTTGCATGTGAAGGTAAGGACTTTCCAGAAGGGCTAAAGCAAGCTGCTCATTGGAGAGTTGGTGCTGAAAATTAAATTTGGGTGGTGGATCTCATCCCTAGCTGTGGTTTCTGGATTGTTATCACCTCCCTTTTTTCTGATGGTTCCCCATGTTTTTTGAGGGAGGAGAACAATTTACAATGGAGGCACGCTGTGGTGCTCTACCTCCATTACCAGAAGGCTCATTTTTGGTTTTTATTAAGTACAGGAGTGGAGTGCCCCTTCAAGTGCAACAGTATGACCCCGGTGTCCTGTGAAACATATGGGCCCAGGAGAAAGCCCTGACCTGAGCCTCAGCTGGTGTCCGCTGACGTCAGACAAACCACATGTGCTAAGAGCAGCTGAGGGAGCCTGTCTCGGTGTGCAAAGCTAAGCTGTTTGCCTCAAGGGCAGCCTCAGCCAGGCTGAAGGACTTAGGATGAGATGGATGCTTCTGTACTTCCCATGTAGTTTTTTGAAATGTTTGCATCAGTCTACTGATGTAGCCTTGAGAAAGACAGGAGGGAAGCCTTCCCTGATGACTCCAGGGGTGTGTGTATCCTTTAACAGCCCCAGGAAGAGAATGCTCGCTTCCCATAGTAAGAGTTTCCTGGAGGGAGAAGCTGATCAGCTTCCCAGGGTCACCGAGTCCTCTGGCACTTCTGCTTTGTTAGGATGAGTATGCCAGGGACACCGAGGCTCAGATGGTCTGTTACAGCCCCAATTCTACAGATGGGGAGAGGCAGCATAATTCTGCTTTACTGCCTTCCCCTGTTTGAAAGCTCAGCCCAGAGGATTTGTTTATCAGCTCTTCCACATGCCACATTTCAGCACGAAAATTCAGGGTGTTACAATGCCAGCGAGAATGACGTTTAATTTTAGCAGACACCTCCTTGCTGTGTGTGGGAAGATGGGCTTTGCTGGGCGCTGAAGCGCACAATAAGGCTGTTATCGAACATTCCCATGCTGGTGGGAATTAGAAGCAGTACAGTTTTAAAAATCAGCAAAGCTGTGCTCACTTTAAACCCGTCTGCTTTCCAAGTCTTCACCAGGGGCATTTTGCATTTGCTGTCCCAAGAGATGGGACAGCAACCAAACAAATGGAGGACTGAGGGTCATATTTTCTCTGGAGCCACATCAGTTAATATCTGCTGAGCCCCTGACTGGGAATGCTTATTCCACCAAGTGTGTCAGATTTGCTGCTCTGTTTTGCAGTAACTCGTGCAGTGCCTGAAGCAATGCATAAAACCAGGGCTGGATACACGAGTGACCAAGCAAAAAAAGGCTCAGTTTCTCAAGAAAGAAGGACTTTTTGGATCACCTCTATGGAGAGGGAGAGGAAGGGGAAGGAAAGGAAGAACAGCGTGTGAAGGAGCTGTGCAAGAGCGGGTGCAGAGGAGGATGAGTCACCTCCAGGATTCAGCTTGGGTGGCAAGGGAAGCGCTTCCACCTCCAAAACACCTCCTCCCCTTGCTTTTTCACTGCCTTGCTGAGCTCAGGTTCTGCAGTGACCCCTGGATCTGGGCTCAGAGAAGGATGGTGGCAGTGCCCCAGCATGGGAAGGTCAGGGCAGGAAAGCACAACACCTCCTGTGGGGATGTCACAGCCCTGTGCCATCAGTAGCTGCCAGAGGACTGGCCACGGGGCTCTGGGTAAGTCTGACTCCCTCATGTTTTATGTAGTCACTTAGCACTCAGCACTGGGGGAGGCAGCACCAGCAAATCAAAGCATCTCCAGGTCTTTACACTCAGTTTGCTTGCTTGATGTCCCACACAGAGAAATTACCTCACAGAGCCCTCAGCCAAGAGCTTCACAGCTGCATATTGCAAGTGCTGCCGTCGACACCCAGCACTGGGGCAGCAAAAGGGATATTTCCCCTTTGAACAATGACACTCAAGCATAAAGTCTCAGCTAATTGTCTGGGCTCTTCTGGGTGCTTTATATTGTCAGTACAAAACCAAAGCACTGCTAACTGGTGATTCATGGCAAAGCTGACAGGCACGGTGACTCAACTCCCAATAACACTGGTTTGTCTCCAGAGTCTGTGGGGTTGCTGAAGACATCCAACTTTCAGGTTGGGTAAATTTAGGTGAGATGAATCTTATCCCAGGAAGCAATTTCTGCTGCCATCTCTTGCCTTCCTCTGCAAACATCTCCAGTGAGAGGTGTGCGGTGACTTGTGAAGAAATGTTCTCTTCAGGATGAAGCAGCAGCTCTGAAATGAATATTGGTGAAATGTCAGTGGCTTTGCCCATTGACCGATGGCCAGCTTGTAAGAGAGTAATTATTAGACCTGGACTGGGGGATGTCAGGCGTAGAAAACCACAGTCTGAATTCTCAGCTTGTTTTTACCCACAGAAATTCACTTAGAGACAGATCTCAGGGGTTACTCTGAAATCCACAGAAAAGTTGTTTCTATACAAGCAGAAAATTTGCCTATCAGAGCAAAGCAGAGTGATCAGGTGGCCAAATCAATATGAAAACTAACCAAACCAAAACAACCCCTCCCAACATGCTATAAACAGCACTATTGTTTTGGAAATACCCACCTCTTATGATTACTTTAGAATAAAAAAGTATTTCTCTGATAGCATTAATCCTTCATGCATAGGTGAAGTACTTTTTCCAGACCACTAACACAAGTGAAGATGTCAGATGTGCTATACTATCAAAACAAATGCACAAACACACTAGATGTGAATGTTTCTTCCTAAATTTCTGTGTATTCCTAACTTGAAACCAGCTGGGTGTCTGTTCAGTAAATCCCAATCTAAGCAATATTACACAAGAGATCAGTCCATGGGTTTTAAAGAGAGCTGAAGAAAATTGCTAATATTCATAAATATTAAATTATTTGCTTATTAGGTGTTTTCTCTTATTAAACTGCTGAAAAGTTGCTTATTTGAACTTGTTCTGCCATTGGCAAAAAGTTGTCTTCAGAAGCTGATATTAAATACGTAGAAACTTCTTTACAATCATGGTGCAGGGTTTGTACTTGTGGTACTCTTGTGCCACTGACATAATGTAGAGTTTTCCAAATGTGCAGCACATTACAGGCCTCTAGTGGTAGAAAATAAAAAAAAAAAAACTAGCTTAGGATCCATCCTAACTGTAACAATTCCTGATGGTACTCAATTCCAGTCTTAATAAATTATGTAATGCTTTCTGTTTGTAGATTTGGCCTTGTAATTTGCTCACCTGAGGGAAATGGAAATTCAGCAGAGATCAGAGATGTCAGTGACAATTCTCTGTTAATCTGAAAGAAAAAAAAAAAGAGAAAGTAAACCAGGTTTAAAAAAATATAAGAGAAAAGCACATGGTGCATAGCCCTAGTCTTGCTCAATTAATTAATTAATTGCAGTAGCCAAAAGAGGTAGAATGCTGCGAGTCTGGCAGGTTACAATCATGCCACACCACACCTGCCTGGACTCCAGACTTACCACCTTTTTTTCTGCCAGGTCTGTGTGGGCACAGGACTCTGCCAGTCCATCTCAAAGCCTGGTTGCTATCACCTCCCTGTCAGATTCAGGCGAGAGTTGTCCAGGAGCATCCTCCTTTCAGCCCTTGCAAAAGGAGCATATCCTCCTGCCAGGGTTGATCTCACAGCATTTAACATTTGATTTACTCAGCACAAATTTATTTATTTTGCACAAAGCACAAGGCAGTGACTAAGCAATCCCCATAGGGTTGTTTGGTGATTTAGTTTTGATTTTCTGGGGTTTTTTTTGTTTTGTTCTGTTTGTTTTTAATTACAAATTTTCACTAAGATTACTAATAATATTCTCAAGCTCTTTATTTCTGAGATAAATATGATGCAAACTTATACTACTCAAAACTCTCAGCATTTTACTACGTTTTTAAGGGAGTTAACACTGTGGAGAGGAGTACTATATGTAAAAAAACAAAAAGGTGAGAAGTGACAGAAGTGATTGAAGTTTTTTTCCCCCTTAGGTGTTCTTTATTGGAAAATGGGGTTTGGTCACTGGTTACTGCATTTTGATGGAGGAGTAGGCAAATTTGAAAGGCTTCAGAAGAGATCAAATGAAATGCTGTATACCTGGGGACTAAAGAGCTGTGGAGGAAAAGATAAGGTCATAAGAATCTCTGTATGAGCAAAGACCATGGAAGAAATGATGGCAGAAGAGGGTGAAATTCTGTTGAGGGTGGCATTCAAATCAGAACATCACAGTTGGCAGTGAATGCATTCCTTTAAGATGCATCATCTTGGGCTTAAGCATCTTTAGGCCCTCTCTTGGATCTATGGAAGGGACTTGGTCTACTGGAAAGTGTCTCTGCCAATGGCAGGGGTGTTGGAACTGGGTGATCTTTAAGCTGCCTTCCAACCCAGGCTATTCTGTGATTTACACTTGCCATTCCTGTCCAGGAGATATGTGAGTTGGACCATTTTGGTACAAATAGTGCCAACATTTCTCAAACATTCCCTCTCATGACCCACAAGGAAAAAATCTTTAATTTAGCACCAAAGTCCAGTTGCAGGGCATCCTGAGTTACATCTCACAGTAGTTCTGCAGCTTCCTCAGGAGAGGAAGAGGAGGGGCAGGCCCTGATCTCTGCTCTGTGTGACCAGGGACAGGACATAGGGAATGGCTGGAGCTGGGTCAGGGAAGGGTTAGGGTGGGTATCAGGGAAATTTTCTTCCCCCAGAGAGTGCTGGGGCACTGAACAGGCTCCCCAGGAATGGTCACAGCCCCAAGGCTGCCAGAGCTCCAGGAGCACTTGGACAGTGCTCTCAGGCGCAGGGTGGGATTATTGGGGTGTTTGTACAGGGCCAAGAGCTGGACCCAATGATCCTAGAATCAAGAGAAGTCTATGATCCTATTGCTGAATCAACTTTTAGAACAGATTTCTTGCAGCTATTAAATGTTCTCAAGTATAGAAGAAGAGACTGTGAGGCCTGAGACATGGCTAAAGACTCATGGCTACATGGCAAAGAACCCCAAAATCAGGTAATAAAATAACTGGCATAAGTCCCTACTCCACAGCTGAGCCCTGGCATCTATGGCTGATTTCCAGGTAGCTCAGAGAGAATGAATACTTGCCTGGGATCTACACGATATTCTGGTAACTCATTTAATTGAGACATAAGGGCCCCAACAGAGGTGATTTCCTCATAGTGCTGAAGGGTGGGTTATTCTATTAATTTAGGGCCACAGCTGGTCTGTCCTCTCTATGAGAAAATGCTGCCATTCATGGGGTGGAAACCTTGCTGCACCCCTCCCACAGTGCTGAAGGAGTGTCACCAGCTCCCCAGGATACCACTACGAGCTCTCAAATGTGACATGAGGCCCTTCTCTCATTACCTCTTACTGCTGGCAGCTGGTTTTTGGCTAAGACATTGCTCCTGGGGAAGGGGCTGGGAAGATGAGGCCGTGAAATCCTGAAGTGAATACTTTTGTAAGCAGATCGGAGGGATCTGTTGGTGACTTGTGTGGAGGGCAATTCTGGCACTGCACAAACCAGCATGGTGACTGCCTGTGCTGGCACTCAACAGATTCCTAAATGCATGCCTTTGGAGATGCTTTTCCAAAGGGCAGCTGGAAACATCCAAATCTCTCTATCTTTCTTACCTACTTAGCACAGAGATGGAACTATCATCCTGGAGAGCTCAGCAGATTATCCTAATTTCAGTGCACAATCTCTGTAGTCTTAAGGAAACCCAAGAGCCATGTAGACATTCTTTTGCAAAAGGAGGCCCCTTTTTCTTCTGTCTGCTTTCTTTATATCCTTAGTTTGGGCCTTGCTAGCTACAGAGTCATTATATCATATTCTAATTGTCTAAATCTCCCCCTGACAGAAAGTCATTAAAAGGCTTCCTTCATCTGCTCTAAGACAGACGAAGACAAATTGTACATTCTCCATTTTTTTAACAAACAGAGTGTGTGACCTGCATGCTCAGAACCAGGCTTTCTTTCCAAGGTAAGTGCCTGCTCTGTACTCCATCATGTCTCCTGTGGCAGAGATCAGTGTTTTCCTTTCAGAGGGGTGGTTTGTTGCCTTCAAGCTAGGAGAATCCTCTACCATTGTGTTTTTCCCACACTGGTGTATAGAAGATTGTGTCTCAAAGCACTGTGCGGCAAGAAGGACTAACCCACAAACCAAAGCAGCATGTACAATCAATCCCAAATGGATCAGTTCCAAACTTCTCACAGTGGTCAAGATAGAAAGGAAGGATGAAGTCTGTTGAAGTACCTTGAGCTAGCCCACATCATCCCCCAGGATTTGGCCTGTAGCCTGGAATTATGACAAGACCAGTGCCTGTAGGCCAGGTTAACTTTCCCTAGGACTTCATGCAGTTGCAGGGGAATAGAAAGTGGGAGGAAAGGAAATTCCTGTGTGCTACTCTGGCTCATTTGTTGCCACCTTTACCAAGACTATACTTGCCAGCAGCAGCTATGACATTTACAGTTCTTGTCATTAACAGATTGCCTTTCTGTAAGGATTCCCAAGAATAAAACAGTAATTAAACCTCATAATGCCTTGGGGAGTTGCAAAGGAGTCATGTCACTTTTATAATGCAGCTCTGTAGCTGTTTGACTGTGTATGGCCCTTCTATTGTTGACTGATTCACCACAGGCCCAAGGAATCTGAACTGGAGGAGTCCCAGCCACATTCTTTTTCTGCAATAAATTGAAGGAGACTGGCAGTTTTTTCTCCAGTCAATCACCCACGCTGTTTTCAGAGAATCCCAAAATGGTTTGGGTTGGAAGGAACCTTAAAGATCAGTTCCAACCCCCTGCCTTGGGCAGGGACACCTTCCCTGCCCAAGGCTCAGGTTGCTCAGAGCCCAATCCAACCTGGCCTTGAACAGAGTGATCATGACTTTGAGAGCAATACATAAAATCCAGCCAAAGTCCTGCCCAGTAAAGATGTTTCCATTTTTTCCTGTGTGGAGGAGTTTGTTGCCTCAGTAAGCATTTTATGTCACTGTCTTTTGTCATGAGTTACTTTAACTCAAGGTGAAATTTTCTATTTTACACATAGATAGAGATTCAGGATGGATCATAACAAAACTGAATCTTTTTCTGCTATTGTAAATATAAGGCAATTTCAGGAAGGTGTCTGCTGTTCTCCACACAGTAACTGCTTTAGAGGACAGAGATCAGAACACTCTGTGCTGCCTATTGGCTCCAAAATCCACCATTGGAAGTTGGAAAGTCGAACTGCTCATTTTCTGGCTCCTATAAATATCTGTTCTATTTGGCTTCCAGATCACCGGGAGCATCTGTACCAGATCATTAGAGGAGGAAAGAGGATTTTACATCCTCAATTTTTATTGCTGCCATAAATACTTTGGTAGTCATTGCACAGGGAATCAGACTCTGCAGAACCTGCAATCTGCATGTTAGACACGATCCAGTGCATTGCAGGCATGGGCAGGAGAAAGGGAGGAGCAGGCAAAATGGGAATAAAAGGTGAAGTGGAAAGAGTTGAGGATACATCACAGTCTGGTTGACCACCAGCAATTCATAGGCATAATCAGGAGGAAAGTTTTGATGATAAAAAGGAGCCATACCAATTTCTGTGGGAATGTTTCTCCAGGTGTAGGGCAGGAACAGAAGGGGATGAAAGCATAGTACCATCCCAGAGGGATCCAGATCAGTTTAATTTCGTGAACACATCTTTGTAGAGGGAGGATGATATGGGTATCTGCCAGGCAAACAAAAAAAAAGGAAGAATTGTCCTAGACTTCCAGAATCCCCATGAGGCTAACAGATGTTGATGTGGTAATTCAGAGCGTCTGATTTAAAAAGAGAATACATTCTTTTCTTTCAGCAGCAGCATTACAATTACAAGAACATCCTCTTTCCTACACTGTGAACCCCAGACATTTGCAGGTGGCCTGGACAACATTTGTCCACCATTTAATGTCTCTCTTCAGCTTCTGAAGCACCATCTGTTATGACTTATTTGATCAGCTGAGTGCACATAGTGGAGGAATATCAGAAACTAGAGGGGAAAAAAAAAAAAGGAAAAATAATCCTTATAATCCTTTCTCCAATGGCAGTGGATGTTCAGTGGCAAGTTCTATTAAGTGCTCTCCCTTCAATAGGAACAGCTGGTCAGAATTAATTTCTCAGCTCAGTGCTGTTGGTGGGTTTGTGTGGGAGTGAAATGGAAGAGGAAAGTTCTCAGAAGCACTGAAACATTCAAGTATCACCAAGAGACAGGTACATGGAGATTCTGTATTCCCTTGATTAAATGGGAAAAAAAGAGACAGCAGTCATCAGCACTGTGCTCTCATTACGTGGGTACTGCACTAACTATAGCAGGAATTCAATCTGTGCTCTACCCATGGCTCCAGCATATTGGAGATGCCATGAGGTCTGGGTTTGGAGATCCACAGGCTGCATCTATTGGACAATCAAGTTTGTTCAGTGTTCTTTGTAGAGCTCTAGGACTAGAACAATATTCCTGGCATCCCTTGGATGTCTAAATGAAGGCTCATTACCTTCTCTTTCTTTTGGCTTCTCACTCCTTTTATGCCAACATCTTGGCATAAAAACCTTGTTGCTACCATGATGCCCAAGGTTTGGTTTTTGGTTTGTTTGGTTTTTTGTTTTTATTTTTGGAAGTTGTTATTAGCCAATTGATCAATACATAATCTTAAGCGCATTTCTGGGAGGTTTTTGGATGATGCATTAAATTTTGGGATCAGCATTAAGTCCCTTCTCCTTGCCAGTCACAGTACAATTTTGAAATAACGCTGATTCAAGACATGCTGAAAAGACAGCAGATTTTGAGATGAAAGCCAAAGGTTTCTGAGTTCTCTTGGCCTAGGAGTTACTTGGGAATGCATTTTTGGAGACAGGGCTGTTTCAGGCTCCCACAACCAAGACTGATGCTTGGCCATAAAAGCACATCACGAGAGAACGTTCTTATCTCAAAGAAATGATCAAGTAAGTAGGCAAGGCTGTCAAAAGGTGGGTCTAGAAGCAAAGAGGACTCAATTCAGATGCTATACATAGGTAGGTGTCCAGTGCCACTGGAGATGCTGCCTTAAGATAAGTCTGACCGTAATTTACACAAGAGTTGATGCAGTCTCCCAGTCCTATGCACAGAGACAGTCTGCTCAGTAGCTCTGCCAAAAATCCCTTCCTGTAATCTTTTCTAAACCTCTCAAGGTCTGTGCAGTTGGTTGCATGGAGCATAAGCAAGGCAATCAAGAAACAGAATCCCTGTGCCAGAAGCATCTTCAGCTGCTTCACTGGGCCTCTTAAAGGCTTCTTTTTTGCTGTGAGTTTGGATTTTTTCATGCACAAGAGCTTTGTGGATTAGACCCAGATGTACTGGAAAGTTTGGTGACGTCTTCAGAGTGTTTTTGTGTTGGCTGATTGTCACCTGAAACCACTGTATTTCCCCAGAAGCATATATAAACTGGTAATTGCATATTAGTAAAACTAACTCAGCCATTCAATTATTATTCTGTGGGAAATTCTATAGCTGTGAAAACATCTATTATTGTTTTCCCCATTTTTGAGAGAGTACTCATAAAGCCAGCTGTCATTTATTTCTGTTGCAAGCAATTGAGAGATGAGATGGTTGTTTAAAAGCACGAATTAGAGGAGATGACATGAACCTCCCTTGGCAATATATTCACAAAGATATCATTTCAGGAGTTCAGAGCTTGTTCTGGAGCACATTTGCCAAGGAGCAAGGTAGAGCTTCATCTGCTGGAAGTGTTGACAATACAATCCTTGAACTTCTCCTGACTTGTAAATGTGTTATCCCATGAGCAGTTTGTTTAGCAAGAGTCCAGATCTAGATATGAGCTGAGGAAGAGATCTGTGGGTTTGTCACCTTCCTTCCTGTTCTGTGGCATCCTCAGCTCTGATATTTACCTCTCATTGAAGCCAGTTCCATACATAAGTTACCAGTATTTTTTATTATCTGCATAAAATACACTACATCTGAATATCTGTATGCATCAAACACTTGAGCAGCTTGATCCACTTGAATTGCGTAGGAAGCGAATTTGATGCCATTCAGGAGTTCCAAGGGCCAGGTATGTGCAAGTTTTTTGCTCCATCCCTGGAAGTGTCCAAGACTAGGCTGGATGAGGCTCTGAGGAAGCTGGGCCAGTGGAAGGTGTCCCTGCCCATGGTAGGGGGTGGAACTGGATGATCTTTAAGGTCTTTTCCAACCCAAACCATTTTGTGGTTTTGTAATCTGTCAAGTCTCTGCTGTGGGGTTCAGAGCAGCACCATGACATAGCCTGTGTATCCAGATGAGAGTGGCCCCCTGCTCCTTGCCTTTCTCAAGCATTAGAACAGGTCTCCTTTGGTAATTTGTCCTTTTAGTACAGTTCTGGTTGGAAGCAACAGCAATCACAGGACCAAAGAGCAAAAGCTGCGCAGTCTAGAAGCCCTCAGGATTGTTTTCCTGCTGATACTTGCTATTGATAATGATTTTGTGGCAATCACCTCTAAACTATGCTGGAGATAGTCAGGTTTTTCACTGGTTAATATATTTTTTCATCTGGATGGAGTTGTCTGAGCTGTCACACATTCTACATAACTGAGTTCCTTATTACTGTGCCTGTCATTCATGTCCCTGCAATCCCCTTTTTTCTTGCCAAATCACTGAATGAAAAACCCAATTCACTTTGGCACTAAGAGCTCCCCTAATACTATTTCAGTGAAGGAGCAATGTTGGGGGTCATTTTTCTACTGAGTTCTTGCTGAAAGTAAAAGTTCTGAGGCTTTGTGTGCAGTCCCTGCAGAGCTGCCCTCACAGTTGTGCTAAAATTCATCATAGCACACCTATTGCCGGAGTGTAAAAGTACCACATTGTTGAGGACATCTCTCCATCTGCCAGCCGTGCTAGTGAACATCTGCAACAGCACCACTGGGAGTACTTCAGGAGGAGGGAAGGTTTTAAAAAAATAAAATATATTTCATAATATTAAAAATAAAAAATCCAGTTTATGTGAACAATGAAATAGTTTGCCCCAAATGAAATTTGTGAAAATTCACTGCAGGTGATTATTTTTTCACCAGAGTAAAAAATATTTGATGGAAAAGTTTTGTGTCTGTAATTCTGAGTCTTATACATCAGTATAAATAACTCAACAAACATTACTTAAACTACCTGATGGATATAATAAAACATAGTCCCATCTACATGTGAGAGATAGAAAGGACTGATCTGATTTACCACTTCCATTGATTTACACAGATAAATCATTGAACCCTTTTTAGGACTGGGGCACCAAAAATATAGAAATAAAACCTGCTGGTTCATGAGCAATTAGAAAACTTCAAGGAAAGGTCTTAATAGAAAGCTCTTCAAGAAAGAAAAAAAAAAAAAAAAAAACACCAAAAAAAAGTGCATAAAGTTCACTATGATTGTAAAGTTCACTATAATTGTAAAGTCCACAATAATTGTCTCCCTGACCCTGGGTCAACAAAAACCCAGTATGCTACCAAAGGTCAGTCAAACTCTCTTCTAGACTGGATTGCCCTTCTAACACCCTGACCCCCCAAATTCAAAATCTTCATCCTAAATCACCTCTCCCAAAAATATTTGTTTAAATACTTCCATGGTTTCCATAAATCACAGAAATGCAGTAGCTGTCCAACAGCATCAGCATGTGATATCTTTCAATGAAAAACTCCCAACACATGATCTGCCTAATTCCTAAAGCTGCTTTGAAAAGCTAATCTTTGGTGTTTTGCCCTTCAAAAAGGTTTGTTATGGATCTGGTGACAGACACAATGCAGTGGTATGAGAAATGGTACTACCCTCTAGTTTATTTGGAGTTTGCTAATGATCTGTGCCCACTGGAAAAAGAAGAGGATGTATCCACACCCCAGGTGGCCCCAGGTGACCAAGCCGAACCCCATCACTTGGCTTTGGGCTGTTTCTTGGAGGGTGGGGGTCCAGGGTCCTAGTTCTGCATTGGTCCCCCCACGTGGGACTGAATCACTGCAGCTCTCTGCATTTTCCCTTGATGCAGTTGCTGGAGATCACTTGGTGTCTCTGTCACACCCCTCCAAATATTCTCCTGTCATTAAAAACAGTGACTCCCCCAGGGACACAGGCTGGATATGAGGGGATGACTCCAGCTGAGTTTTCCCTGCCTTGACTGACTGAGACTGAGTGAGAGCGAGAGTGAGAGTGAGTGAGTGAGTGAGTGAGTGAGTGAGTGAGTGAGTGAGTGAGTGAGTGAGTGAAAGTGTTCTCATTGTTCTCTATCCCTCATTTGGTGGTCTGGACTTATTTTGACCACTCAAAAGGCTTGCTGTCAGCCCCTTGTGCTGGTCTAAAGAAGTGCTCCAAACAGACTGCTTTCCAGCTATGATCCCTCATCTTTTACTGTCTGCAAAGCTGTCATGGCATGTCCTGAAGAAACCTGCAGAAGAAATGCTGGCCTGGGTCCCACCTGGCCGGGCTGGGCTCCTGAGCATGGCACTAAAGGTCAGTGGTTCACTCCTGTGGAATCCCAGGAATCTTCTTCATTCGTTTTCCTCTTCTTTCCAGTCCCCTAATCAGATAAACTGTGTGGGGAGAGGCAAGAGGGGGGGAGGAGTATGTGATGTAACCTCTTATTCTGGCTAAGTTGTGCAATAACGCCATGGTGCCTGCGGCTGGCAGTGGGGTTTTGGTGGCCACTGCTAGGAGACTGAAGAAGATGGCCTGAAGATTCACCACAGCTGTGGGAGACCTCGCAGGGGATGTACTCACCTCCTTTGTGGAGAGGAAGGCTGCAGCTCCTTGTCTTGCTGGCTCCACCTGCGCCACGAGCGGCTGGGGACAGCCCTGGAGAAAGGGACATTTGGAGCCACTTGCGCTGCTGCGGTGAGTCTGCTCCTCCTTCCTGCCTTTTCCCGACGGATTTGGGGGGAAGGAAGGGGAGTGAGCTGGAGTGCATGTGGGTTTTTTGGGGACTTGTAACTGTGTGGAATCCCTGAGGGATTGACTCTGAGCCTGCTGATAATCGCCGACTAAGCTGGGTGCTGGCAGAGTCCACCCGGATAACGAGGGCATGTGGCTCTGGGTCAGGATAGGTGTGACATCTCCCAGGGGTCTCTGGCTTTGTGTCAGAGGAACACCCCAAGAAGGAGGTTGACTGTAAGGATTAACTGCAGGAGAGAAATTTGGGGGTGTCTGTCACTGACACAATGTTGGGCATGGGTGTCACAGTCTGTCAGGAGGGGTCAAAGGAGAAAATGTACTTTTCTCAATGCCAGCAGGAGATGAACCTGGAGGAAGCTGCCCCTGTGTATTTGCTAATGGAGACAACTGGATCAGGTAGCTCAAGCTGTTGAAACTAACTGCAGAAGTGTTTTCTAGGAGAACTTCCAAGTTCCTTTGAAAACATCTCCCTACTAAAGGAAAGAAGGGAAGAGGAGGATCATCATAATATGTATGAGTATTCTACTTTATACACTATATTACAGAATCTATACCAGATAAAACAAAATTAATGTATAAACTGGGGCTCAGAAAAACCAAATAACCAGCTCTGTTAACACCTCTGGAGCTGCAGCAGTGCTGAATGAATCCCCAGCTGCCTTCCAGCACTGGGAATATCTAATACTACCTGTGCAAAGATGCAGTTATGACACTTGGTGCTTGTCCTCATGTGAATGTTGTGCCCACACTGCTTTAGGAAAAAATGCCATGAAAAATGCCATGTGACTGATTTCCCAGTGGTACTGGCAGTTCCCTCCTGGATCTGGCAGATCACATGCAACTGCTCAGAGCATTTTTTAGAGGTGAAAACTCCATGCAATATCAAAATCTGGAAAATAAATAATAAATTATTAAAATTTATAAATAAATAAAATCTGGAAGTAGCTAATCATTGCGGGGGGGGGGGGCTTCTCTTTCTTCCCTTTTTAAAGGGGACTTTAATCCTGGTCTAAAAGTTAATTTTTTAGAAAGCAAACTATTATCCTTTCATTAGCTGTAGTTCTTTGTCTAAAGAACCTCCTCATTCCTGACTCAGTCAAGTTAATTTCTTTCCAGAACTTGAGATGGCTTCAACTTGGCAGAAAACTCAGGAATTCTACAACTGGATTCTTGAAAGTGGAGGTAGGTAGAGATGCTGTCTAAAATGGGAGTTTCTGCATCAACAGCATGATCATGAAAACCAAACCTAGAAGGAATTTAATCCTTACACTAGCCCACATTTTCCTAACTAAGAAGATTTCCACTTTTCCTTCTCCATGATCACAAACTTCCCTTAAGTCTTGAAATATATCTCATTGACCCTCCAGTTGGATCACAGTAAGGAATGAAGTGACTAGGAATTTCCCAGTGGGCAAGGAGCAATAAATGCCTGAGATTGTTGAGTCTGGAGTACTAAAGGAAGTGATTTTTTTAAATGCATATTCATGTGTCATGGGAAAGCTTAGTTGACCAAAGAGTTAATACTTTGGCATCTTTGTGATGCCAGGAAGACCTGTTATCAAATGAAATATTGGCAGTAACCACTCTTCAATGCCTGAGATTTGACAGCTTGCAGTGAGGAGACATCAGATTTTCATTAGTTAAAGGCTCAATTTGGTCCCAAAGGGCTGTGATGTATCTCTGGATGTAAAGAAAAGCCACAAAATGCCATGAAGGTAGAACAGCAGGCTTGCAGGAGGAAGACATGAGGCATAATGCTTAGACTTTACATAACGCTCAGTAAATGTTTCAGGACTTAAATTTCACAAGAAAGTGTAAATTGTGATTCAGGACTTCTGATGAACTGCTAAATCTAGAAATGGAATGTCAAAGAGCTCCTAACACAGCCCATAACAGCCATCATAAAGAACTGGAAGGTTTAGAAGGGAGAGGGATTAACAGAGTTGTCCAGACTGGTATGGCATTTATAAAAAATGAAAGGGGTTGACAGAGCAGTGATCACACAGCAAAGGAAAGCATGAATGGTACCTGGGATGTTTTTGCTGATGTAATATATCCTGGGTGACAGCAGGATTAGGAGGAGGTGGCATGACAGAAAATCTCTTCAGTTTCCCTTTGCTGTAGGACCGAAGAGCTGTTTCAGCAGGGATAAGTGTTTTGGTATTTCCAAGTGAATTCATGCTTCTTAAGAGAGCCCACTGTAAGAGCAGATATAAAAACGAAGGAGTGGAGAATTTTAGATATCCTGAGGATTGTAAGGAAGTAACACCAAGGATTGAAACACATTTATTATAAAATTGTAAATTTACACTCCCTGAGGAGGCACTGTTGCTTTGGCTGCTCCTGTGCTTCCCTGCACAGTGTCTGGGATCACTTCTTTCACCCAGGGAGGGCTCCAACTCATCCCAGGAAAGATCTGCCTTCCAGTACGGCAGTCCATACCCAAAAACGGGGCTAAAACCTTTGTCCTAAATCCTTTTGGCAGAGTCAGAGCAGGACTGACGTGCAGCTTTGCAAAGACACAAAGACACCAATTTTCTTTCTGCAGCGAGTGCACCAAAGGGAAGTATTGAAATACAATTAAATACATCTGCCCCATGCTGTGTGGAGGTGCCAGCTGTGGCTGTGTGTCTTTCTTCTCAGATCTGAGGACAGACCCGTGGCCACTGGTTTACTCCCCACTTCCAGTCATCCTGGTCTTCACCTCCTACCTCTTCATAGTGGCACTGGGACCGTCCTGCATGCGGCAGCGGCAGCGGCTGGAGCTGAGGGCTCTGCTACTCGCCTACAACCTGGCCATGGTGGCATTATCCAGCTACATGTTTTATGAGGTGAGGAGGCAGGATTGGCTCCTAGGTAAGCACCTGAGAAGGGCTTGAATTCCAGAGCCTTCAGATTCCAGGGTTTGAACAGCTTTTGCTGATGGACTCTGCTGAAGGGAGTGGGAGCTGTCTTGGACATGTCCCATGTTTTGCCACAAGAGGGACAGTATTGTCCTGCTGTGCTTGATTTCCTCCCAGTTCTCAATATCTCTGCCATTCATGAAATTAACATGGAATTTCATTCATCCTGAATGAATGAGTTGCAGGTTGAGAATTCCTCATTAGGCACAGATTATGTGGAGAAAGTGGAATGGTCTCATTTTGTCTCGAGTCTGGCTGGTGATGGATCCATCTCTGAGGATGAGAACTACTGGACTAGTGGAAGGTGTCCCTGCCAAAGGCAGGGGTTTGAGACTAGGTGATCTTTAAGGTCCCTTTGAACAATCTATGATTTTCCAAAGTTGGCAGTTCTCTCCAGGAGTGCCAAGCACTCTCTGTCTTCCTGCTGCTGAGAATGTTAAGAACTTATTTTTCTGCTTGTTCTTAATGCATAAGCCTTTCTACAAGCCTTTCCTCCCAAGTTTATGTAGGCCACTGAAAACTCTTTGAGGGAACATGGCCAAATAGGTTTCAAAAACATTCTGTTGACAACAAATATGCCCTTTTAATTTGTATTACAAGTGTTACATTAACACTATAATGTGTTACATTTAACACTATAATACATAAACACTATAAAAACACAATCACTTTTGTTTTTTTTTAAACAAATGCTTCTCCATCTTAGGACAGGTGTGCAAATTGCTTTTCTGCACTTGATTGTTCAGTTCTACTGGTTATTTGGTCCAGTTTTTGGCTTTCCAATGAACAAGCAAATGCAACCTACCAGAACAGAACAGAAAGATCTTTGCAAAGGAGAGCAGAGTCTCTCAGAGAGACTTAGAAGCCTAGAATTCAGTATTCCTGCTGAAGTAGTTTTGAGCCCTCCAGTGATTACACAAAGAGTTACAAATCTTCCCAGGCCCAATTTGCATTTTTTGAGATTTCAACCAGGATGTGAAGTACTTTGTTTTAGGTTTTTACTATTTGTCCATGGATTTTCTGTCAGTACTATAAGACTGAAACCTCACTACCTTAGCATTAATATGTCCATCTTTTTTGGAACAGATGGCATTGAACAGAAAACTGATTTCTATTTGCTTTTTGTCTGTTTCAGTTTCTGGTCACTTCAGTCTTGGCCAACTACAGCTACCTGTGTCAGCCAGTGGATTACAGCCGGAGTGAGCTGGGAATGAGGGTACAGTTCTGGAGAAAGCTTGCCTTAGGCCCTGCCCTCCCATTTCTAGGCAGATTCTTTTGCTCATAAATAGTAATTTGCATGGCTAAGAAGGCTTTGACTCCAGTTTGTTGTTGCCTGTAAATCTATTCCACTAAATTGTCTCCTTCGACAGTTGTTGTGCTTTGCTTTAGTTCTCTAAAATTAATCATCTAATCATCTCAGTCAGCCCAGCCATCCAAGTTTGCTCTTTGACCACTGCAGAGAGGGTGATCTTACCAGCTGAAGTATCAATATTGCAAATCAATTATTGAAATAGACGTGATTCTTTGCATGGATTATAAAGATTCTGGGTGATCTCTTTCCAACAAGAAAACTGATTTTTATATCCTCTGCCTTGTATGACAGAAATCTCACTTAACCCTTCTTTTAGCAGGGGGGTTTAGCTAAAACTATTTCTTGGTCATCACAGGGGTTCGGGTCTCACCAGCATCAGCTTTCCAAAAATGCTGCATGAGTTTTTTCTCAGTTTTTCAGAGTCTTGCCTTCTGGACAAAAAAAAAGACCCCTTAATTTTCCCCCCTTGCTGCAGACCCCGGGTGGGCAGGGATACAGCGTGGTTGAAAATGTGTTGATTTGGGGTAAAGCTTTAACCGCCGTGCCTTGTGCTGCCCAGCAGATGGCAAGAGTGTGTTGGTGGTTCTTCTTCTCCAAAGTCATCGAGCTGCTAGATACGGTAAGGAGGGCTCAGCTCCTCAGCGGGACCGGGGCTGGACACAGATACTTCTTTGGCAGAAAGGGGCAGCGTGCCAGAACTGATGTCCTGGGTTGATCACATATTGATTCGCTGCCCGTCTCCGTCCCTTGGCTGCACACATTCCCTCCCCAGCACACTTCCTGAGGCTGGGCACAGTGCTAGGGGAGAGGCTTTACCCCTGGCTACTGCCAGGTGGGTCCCCAAAATTTTAGCTGCTGGTGCCACACATGTTCTGCTATTGCCTGTCTGGCTGATTAACAGTGGGGATGAAAAGGAGCTGGACAAGTCCTGGCATCTCTGCTGCCATGGATTTTCCCAGGGCTCTGCACTAAAGGTTTGTGTCCTGGGGGAATTTAAAGTCCCTCTTTACAGCTTGTTGTCAGGTGTCCTTCTGCACTGTAAATGAACTAAGTGACTGGACAAGGCTTCTGCTTAGCCAGCAGAAGACAGCTGTGTCCTAGCCTGAAATTTCTCAGCTCTCTGGGGTGTAAGCTGACAACCTACTGAAATGTGAATAAACATGTGGATCCTTCCTAGGCCTATTGCCAGGGTTTTGGCCGATCCCTTCTGTTTGTATCAGCAACAAAAGCAGCTTTTTGCCAGTCCTGAGTGCCTGAAAAGCAGATTCACTTTTTGTTGTGTGTGTATGAATGTGCATGCGGAAATGCAGTGACCTGACATATTCATCTGGCAAAACCCTTCTGTTTACTAATGCAAATTCCAGGAAGGTTTCAACACAGTGGATTTTCTATGGGTTATTGTCTGGTAGCAGTAAATATACAAGCTATGCCCTGAAAAGGAGCAGATCCAAGCAGCTGTGAATTGTATGGAAGCTCAGTCAGAGTCTTAGATGTATCCTCTTTGGACTTTGGGCCCTGAATCCAGACATAAAAATATCTGGGGCTTTGTGGAAGAAATTCTGTCTTCTAACTCCCCCTACAAGTTCTATTGTATTTCACCAGTTTTTGTCAACAGCAGAGGAAATGGGTTTGGGAGATTCAGACTCGTAATTAGCTATTTTTATAACTTTTTACTGTGAAATTTTTGTCTAGACACATCAACTCAAGGTTTTCCTTTGCCTGGCTTCTTTCAGGTTTTCTTAATTCTGCGCAAGAAACAAGAGCAGGTGACTTTTCTGCATGTGTACCATCATGGCTCTATGCTCTTCAACTGGTGGTCAGGGGTCAAATACGTGCCTGGAGGACAAGGTATGCTTGTAAGAAATGCTGCTGCAAGAAAACCTTGTGTTTCTCACAGCTTTTTTGGGCAATGGAGGTAGCATTAACAGTGCAGATGGGCTGACTGGCAGGTAGGAAGCTCATCTACTTCCAAAGGTGAGAAAAACATGTGCATTCTAGATGATCCCACCTGCTCAGCTTTTGGGGCTGTTTAGGCTGCCCTGTTCACTGCCTCAACCAGAATAAGAGTGTGCCATCAGAGCAGGTCCAAACAGAAAAAAATAACAACCCACAAAAGGTCACTGTATATCTCCTCCCAGAGCAGTGCTCCCTCTCTCTCCACTCAGAGGCCCTGAGGCAGCAGGCCAGGTTCTGGGTCTGTTTCCCGCTGTGGCCGTGCCCATTTCTGGGCTGTATCCAGAACACTGCCCCTTTCTGCTCAACTGGAAGAGAAGCATCTGGGTACTCCAGGTAGGCCTTATACAAGATGCTGGGGCATTTTTTTGGGAAGTCATTTTGGCTACACAGCGTTGACACCAGAATAGTGTGAAATGCTTAGGTCAGACAATCAAAGTCTCTCCTCTGCCTTTGAAGCCCTTCTCTGTCTCTGAACACTTGATATGGGATGGGTATATCATGGATACCCCAACCTTGGCAGTGTTCAAGGCCAGATGAGATGGGGCTTTGGGGCAACTCTAGTGGGAGATGTGCCCTGGGGGTTGGAGCTGATGGCCTTTAAGGTCCCTTCCGACCCAACCCATGCAATGACTCTGGATGCTGAAGGAAGGGAAAAGCTGATGTGCTTCCACAGTGTCCTGGTTTTGCATGGGAGGTATGAGATCCCAGGTGGAATGTTCATGCACAGAGGTGGGTGTGGTGTGTTTTGGAAGCATCATCAGAATGGCTGTGAGGCCTTCACAGAGTTATCCTGGAATGGGTTGTGTGCCTTGTTCACCCTCACTTTCTCACTCCTCAGCCTTCTTTGTTGGGATGCTGAACTCCTTCGTCCACATCTTCATGTACGGCTACTATGCCCTGGCCAGCCTGGGACCGCAGATGCGCCAGCACCTGTGGTGGAAGCGTTACCTGACCATCCTGCAGCTGGTAATTAGCTCCAGGTGTTCACCCCTGCCCTCCCATGGCTCAGGTGTGATGGCCTCTGCTGTCTGTCTACTCACTGGCTCCATTTGCTTGCTGTCCATGGAGGGCAGCACATCCCCAGGTGCCCTCATGTGCCACTCTGAGAGGTGAAGCCATGGGTGACCTGCTTCAAATGCTTTCACAAGACTATCAGAGGCTTTCAGTGACCATCTCAAACTAAGTATCCACAGCTTTGTAATGGGAAGGGAAGAGAAAAATTAACAATTGGATTCCTCCTTTTTATGTTGTATATGGAGCAGTGAAAACAGAGCTTGATGTGGAGAGGTAGGGACAGTGATTATGGGAAACTGGATTCTCAATAAGGCAACTGACTGGGGAGCCTTGATTCAGTTCCTTCAGAAAGGAAGGAAGTCTCTAGCTACAGGCAAACAGGCAAGTTAAAAAGAAATATGTGAATTTTACTCTTTCTCTAGAAAATTCCTTTGGATTTTCTTTCCCTCATCTCTGATGAAGTTACAAATCTGGAAAACTCTGTGTTTTTTTAAAGATACAGCATAAATGCAATGGTCCAAACAAGGACAATGGTTGTAGGAGAGATTTTTCCACTCAAAGAGAGGCTTTGCAAACCATAAGTATGCAGTTACAAGGGAAGAGGAAGAGGATATGTGTAAAACACTGGTGCAGTGAAGACTGCTCCAGAATTCTTACTTAGTCTGCATGGCAAAACAGAACAAGAAAGCATTGCATGAAATAAAAAGGTATTTCTAATGCAAATTATAGCAAAGGAAAAAAAATATTTAATAACTCTTTGGTAGGTAGAACTCATTGCTTCAGGATATTGAGACAGGTAACTTAGTAAAATACAAAAAAAATGTTAATGTTGAATGTTTAAATGAATAAAGGTAGTATCTGCATTTCCTCTCTGCAAGTTAAAATACAAATTAAAGTAATTATGGGTATAACAACCTGATTACCACTGGGGAAGAGGAATCTACCACCTTCACTTTTCATATTCCAGCATCTCAGTTATTGCACTATGGCAGAGAAATGGGCCAAGGGCAGGAGAGACAGGACTGGTTAAACCTTCAGGTTCAGTGGACATCTTTCCTGGTGGGAAAACACTGCTAAACTTGAAAGGAAGGTTCCCAGGGATGTCAGGAGAGGCAAGCAGGTGATCCTGTGGGTTGAGGACACTGCTAGGATGTTGTGATAGCTGTGATGGTCTCAATGGCCAGCTGAGGTGTATCTCATGTGGGTTCCCTAATCTGGCTGCTTCTTTTTTCCACCTCTTCCAGTGCCAGTTTGTGGCCATTGCTGCTCATTCTTCCTACAACCTCTTCACAGAGTGCCCGTTCCCTGATGGCTTCAACACCGCAGTCCTCCTCTACGTCCTCAGCCTCCTGGCTCTCTTCCTACGCTTCTACTATCAGACCTACGTCAGGGGAAAGCGGGAAAAGCTGACTTGAAGGAAATCAAAGAGAGGACAGAGAAGGACAGAGAGCGCAGCCTGATGAACATGAGCATTCTCTGCTGCTTGTGACATGGTTCCAGGAAGGAAATGTATCTGGGGAGTGTGTATGAGGCTCACGTCTAGCCTTCAAATATCCCAGGTGAGGGAGAAGAAAGGAATGATGTAAACTCAGGGATTAAGGAACTGAGGAGGCACACTTAATTAAGCTGACGCCAAGCTAAGCCAAGTAGTCACAAGCATAGCAGGCTTTGGGACATTTGCAAGATAAGGTCTTTTTCCCTTCCATCTTTAACTTGGTGTCCAAGGTCTAGCAGCCAGCTACAACTCCCTGCCTCATTTCTTAGGCTGTAGAGGGTTTCTTTGCTTCCACAGAACTATCTCAGCTTGTTGTTGTAGGTCAGGCAGGGTCATGTGCCTCCAGCCTGGAAATCAATGTCCAGGTAGCAGCAGCAGCCAGGAATCACAGGGACTGCAGGATGTACACTGCATCCCACCCATCCTGCTAAGGAAGCTCCTACTAGGCCTGGGGTGGTCCTGATGGTTTAATTCTTATCAGTATAAGCAGCAAGGAAATTGGACATTAGGTTGTCTGGCTGAACAGGTGTCTTCACTGTCCTGAAGCTAAAGAAGGCATTATTAGCATTTTCATCCTAATAAGAAACCAGTGCAGTAAGAGTCACCATGTCCCACTTTCTGGAATGCTCATTTCCCTTTGGTTGCTCTCATACCAATAGAGGATTTTAATGCATGAAGATACTTGGTATTGCTCCTTGTAGATGCCATAATTGAACTAGAAAGAATAGATTGATGTTCCATTTTCATAACTGTTTTCTCCAATTTGTTATTATTTTTAATACTTTTATTTTTAAATTTTGCTTCTTGTCAAACATAAAGAGTTTAGCAACACCATAAGCAACCACCTCCACTACCTAATTGTATAAGAATTAATATAAAATGTATAAAATCAATTCATTGGATAGTGCAAAGCTGCATAGCTCCATTGATTTTAAGATATCACTAACTGGCTTCTTCTTTCTGCTCCTAAATCAACTACAACTAGAATTTGACACTTATATTCATCTGCAGACTGTTAAATACTGTTAAAGTTCTGATGTGATAGTACTTTGAAGATCCTAATTAAACTACAAAGTGGTAATTATTGATTGAATCCTGCTCAGCTGATTAAAACTGGTACTACAGCGTAGTGGTATTTTGTGAAACACTGGTGTTGAAGGAGAGGATTGGAATTAGTGACATGATGCACTGCCACTGCCAAGCCAAATCCATCTCAAATATAAAAAAGTCCAACTCCACTGGGAATGTCCAGAGGACTAGATCTGGCCTGAACAGCAAATGGATGTACCCCAAAAGACCTGTGTGCCCTTCACCAATCTGGAGTCGAGTGGCTACAAAAAATAAATTCAACTTGTTCTTCGCTGCTCTGTGCTCGTACCCCAATCCTTTCCTTCAGCCCCTCCACACACATGCGGAAGATAAAACAATATTCTGCCATTCTTCACCCTCCTCCCCTTCACACACAGCCACTAAGGACTTGTTCACACTGTCACAAGGTCACATCATCAGTGTCCTTCCTTTGATTTGATCAGTCTCTCTTCTGGTTGTGACTGGTGAGTATGAGAATCACTGCATCCGTGCTGGGGAAGAGGAATCTACCACCTTGGTTTTCTTCCTGTCAACTATTTTTCCATGCAAATAATTAAATAAATAGTGACACTTTCAAATACTGGAGTTCTTCTGTCAGAATTTTAACTAGCAAATCCCTGGATGGGTCTTTCATTCCTCCCTTTGTTTGGAAAGACAGGAAAACGGGATCTACTGTGTATCTAACATATTCATGTGGAGGGTTTCCCCTGGGGGCTCTCCAGAGCTGAAGACTCATTGCAAGTAAAGCTGTTTCATTATTCTTGTCCACCTAATGATTCATTTACGGCCCTCTCCTGCAGTCTTGACCCACAGCCACAGGAGCTGACGTATGCCGGCTAGCCGCTCCCGGTGTGTGGCCAGAGGAGACCACGGATTCCGCCACTCCCAGGTTCTTCTCAAGAACCCCGGGTAGTGGTGCCGTCTGTGGCATGGGTGGCGCAGGCGAGAGTGGGACTGTGAAGCACTGAGGAAAAGGAAGGAGAGAGCAGATACTCATGTGGATGCCAAGGTGCTTTATTGTCCCAGGTGGGACCAGCGACGGTGTCAGGGAAGGACCGTTGGGAAGGCACTGATAAAGGGGATGGGTGTGACAGGAGGAGACACGAGGGAACCAATAAATGAAGCTCAGGGGAGGAGCAAGGGACACAACTGAACCAATAAGTATTGCATAGGGGAGGGAAAAGGCTCAAGAGACAAATCATGTCCTAAGTAAGGGATAACTGACACAGAAATTTCTCCAAATAAAGGGGGGGGTGGTTACAATGATGGACAGGGAAATTGGGCAGCACCAGGAGGGAGGAGATAAACTTATAAGGATATAAGGGGAAGGACTAGGGGATCGGTCACCTTAAAAGACAGGTCGCTGGTGGGAAAACAAGGGACAAACAACTCAGGGACAAACTATTGTGAGGGAGGAACATGGGGGAAACCGAAGGTCAAACTGGAGCAGGTAAGGGAGTTGAAGTCAGGGTAGGGGTATTAACCACAGGGGTGTTAATCAGCGGTGGTAATGGGATTGGAATGGCTGCTGGTTGTGGGGATGGAGAGGCCAGAGGTAAAATTGGGGGATCTGGGAGAGGAGTCTGGGGCATAGCCGGGTAAATAAGAGGGAACGGAGGAGGAGGTAAGTAATCAAGGGGGTCTCACTTAACACTAACCTCTTCTCTCCCCTCATTCTTTTCCTCCTGTTTTTGTAGTTTACAGATTTTTATAACCTCATTGCCGGTGATATCTCTCTGCCAACATGCAGCATATGTTAACTGCTCAAGACTGGGACTTTCTCAGGTTTTCAGGTGTTGGTTTAACACATCCATGAATCTCTTGTCCCATACCACGGCCACTCCCCCTGCAGGTTTAACTTAGGCCAGACTTCCATACAATAGTGAATCATTTTTATTTTGTCTAAGCCTTTTGTGGCCTCCTGAGTGTCCCATTGATCAAGCATCTGCCCAAGACAACTATCAGGGGGAATATTCTTCTCTGTTTTCTCATCTTCCCTTCCAAATCTTCTTCTTTTACTCAAACACTTTCTCATACTGACTCTAATTTGGTTCTTAACTGAAATCTTAAGGTGCCCCTACCTGAATGAAAACTACTGATGGGCAAAACAACACTTAATATTCTTTTACTGTTCAAGCATTCATTCACTTTCACACTGGTAAGTATGGGGAATTTACTCATACGCTCGGGAAAAGGACGGGAATCTCACCTACACTCACAGGCTCAACTCTCTCACTTCCCTGGGGAGTCCCAATGGGGCTCCCTCTGGCCCCTCCCTCACACCCCTACAGTACACAGGCCCGGGGTTAGGTCCCACTGGAGCTCCCTCTGGCCCCTCCCTTGCACCCCTCCTACCAAGGAGAGGGGGGGTCCTACCCCTTTTGGAGGCACCTCAACCACCAATTCCACTCACTTCCCCCTGTTCCTGGCCAGCCCCCTCGCGGGAGTCCGGAAACGCGGTACTAGGGGGCCCTCACTCGCTTTGGGGGTCCGAGCTGCCGGCCCCCGTCTCACTCACTCCCCACTCGCTTGCCTCCAACTCCTGCCACCAGTTCTTACCAGGTCCCGGTGCTCCTCTGCATCGCTAGTCCCAGGCTGCCTTCCAAGGTCCTGGCATAGCCAGCTGATCCCTGGAGGCCCAATAGGGCAGGCAGCTGTCCCATCCTCAGTCCTCTTCGGGTGTGACTATCCAGGACGAGTCCCCAAGCTGTGATAAATAGGGCCAGGAGACCAACTCCTTTAAAAGGCCTTTATTAAAGACAGCTCTGGGTGGGGAACCCGAGGGGTCGCGCACACTGCTGCTGCTCCCACTGGACGACGCTGAGGAAGAGGAGTGCAGCTTCATCTTTCAGCAGAGCTGGAGCTGCACTATTGGCTCGTAGCCCAGGGGTATCCTCCAAGCTGGGTCCTATCAAAGTTATGGTGACAGGACGAAATCCGGCTCTGGTCAAGAGTGGGTGACTTAGTGTGGTTCTGGTGGGTTAAAGTCAAAGTTTATGTGCTGGTTTGTTGTTTTGAGAGGGTTCATATAGTTCTCACAGCCTCTCATTTGAATTCAGTCCAGGTGCAAGGCCTCCTGGGAGCAGGGGAGCAGGGGAAGTGGTTCCCAATGGGTGAGACAGAAAGGGGTACAAATGCAGAGTATGATGGGGAGAGATGCAAATACAGGGTAAAATGGTAACATTAATAACAGCAACTAAAGGCAAGTCTTAGAATTCTAACATTCAATGTTTAACAGACTAACACAGGGTACAAATACAGAGTATGATGAGGAGAGATACAAATACAGGGTAAAATGGTAACATTTAACAACGGCAACTAAAGGCAAGTCGTTGAACTCTAACATTCAATGTTTAACAACAGACCAACACTTCAAATTAAGACTTTATCAACTTCACTAACATCAACTACCAATTACTACTCTGAAAAAGAGCTCTCATCTCCAGGATTTCATTCCTCACAAAACCATAATCTCGACTTACAAAAAATAACCAACTTTGCAACAAAAAACCTGTATAAAACACACAATGCTACTCTCTCCTGCTTAAACCATCAGTACCTTTGGCCCCCTAGTTTTGTGGTAGAGCATTTCCTGCAGCTGGCTAAATTTTCTGTGCTCACAAGCACTCTAATGCTCTTTTTCCTATACATGAGTAAAAGCAATCTAATGCTCTTTTTCCTATACATGAGTAGGTTTCAACCTCAGTTTTCCCCTCACTATAATGTTTTCAGAATGTAGTAACTAAGTTCACTCATAATTTTATACCAGACTAACCATCACATATTTTGATTTTCCTTGATTCATGACTGCTTAAAAATTGTAAATGAGCACAGAATCTGAATGAGGTTAATCCTTGCTTTTCCACTCTTAAAATACATGAATTTGTAAACATGCCATTTATCTTTTTTAATGCAGCCTATGCAGGTTAATTTGTGTCCATGTATGACAAAGCAATGGTTTCTGGAGTGTCACTGGCCACATAGGTGGTAAAAAAACATGAAAATACAAATCTGTCACCTGACAGCTTGAAGTGACTGATCACCCAATTCAGACACCACTGTCACCACTTGTTCTAGACATGAAACCTTTGATTTATTCCTGTTCCTCTTCCTCACAGCCTGAGTGAATGGCCTGATCTTGAATGAGTAAGAGCTTTTCGTTGGTATGACTTTGATGGCACAGGATGAAAATGAAGTATTTTCAGTCAAATGATAAGGAGGGATTGATTTTGCCCAGAAACACCATGCTTTCCATACAGAAACTGTATGGAAAGCATGGCATGGAGCACAGCTGTTACAGAAGCATTGATGCAAGCAAAATTAACTTGTGAGGGTATTTGCACAGGCAGTGAAAAAATGTGCAGTGGTATAGCTGAGAGGCTCTGCAGGTTACTCCTTCAGATTGCCGTTGTTTGTCTTTGTTCTCCTGTTTTAAAATTGGGTTGTCCTAATTGGAACTGTCCAACTGAGCAATCTCGTTGTAACAAAAAACCTGAAAGCACAGCTATGTGCTCCTGTAATTTAACAGAGAGTAAAGACACCAAATGGGATTTCCCCTCTAAAATCAAGTCCCTGGAATTAAATATTACACCACAGAAAAGCAATGGAAGTCAAAAGGGGCAGGAAATTATAAATTGCAAGCTTGGATGGCTCATGCTGTCTGGTAGAGTCCAAAGCTTTGAGGATGGGTTGAAAATAAGCTGTCACAGCTGGATTTGTGAAAAACCTCTGGGCCAAATGCTGGTTCTACCAATTTGAGTGACAAAGGCTGGAGCAACTCAGGATGCGGATGAGGCTGACACAGCTGTGTGGAAAGCAGCACGCTCAGCTCCACAGCCATGTTTGCTGGGGGCAGGAGTGTTATTCAATCCTACAAACAGATGACTTTTGAGGGCACGGTGGTGTGTAAGTCTCCCTCTTACAAACTGTGGGTCATTAGATGTTCGTCGAGCAGTTTACATGAACAAGATGTAAAGCATAGTGCAAGTAGGCTGCTGAAATGAATTAGCTTGATATCTGGTTGTGCTCAGCATCTTTCCTGCTGTTCCAGTCAATGTAAATTATGGATGTTCTAATCAAATTACTTTTGAATTAAGCAGACCATTTACTCTGTGCTTACTTTCTCTCTGAAGATAAATGAGAGGGATTCTCATTTTAATCAAAACGAAATACAGAAGAGAAAATCAATTACTATTTAATGTTTTTTCCATCCCTGTGTGATGGAAAGTTTCTAGAGGAACTTGGGCTTAAAATTGCAAAGCAATATAAAATGCAGGGACATGGTTGGGTTTTAGCTATTGGATTTTTTTATATACTATTAGAAAACATGGCTGTGTTGTTTGTTTGTTTGTTTGTTTGTTTGTTTGTTTTAAGGCAAAAGAATTACTCTAAACAATTAAACAAGCAAAAGCAGAATACAGTAGATTGCTTCACCCAAAAAATAAAAATCTGTTGATACAGATGTAAACCACCTAGAAGCCAAACATTTAGAAAGATAGCCAGCCCTATATATAGAACAGTGTGAATGTGCTGAATTCATTAATAAATAGCTTCATGGATTAGGGCTTGATAGATGGAGATCTCCATCCAGATGTTTATTGTGATTTGTCAATGGCCTGGTACTTAATCCTCCTGGACAGGAAACCCTTTCTCTAGGGTCTCCCCTCGGGACTGTGGCAGTGCCTCCCTCTGGCCTGAATCCTCTCAGCACTGGATGAGGCTGCCGAGGAATTAACCAAGTGGCAGAGGCACAGATTTGCCTTTAACCCTTTCGGTTTCCTCTCAGCTTCAGATGATTTCCTAACCATCTGCCACAACCTCGCCTTTTTTAGTCAACATATGGAAAAGGAAAAAAGGGAGTCACCCATGTCACCCTGGGGTCCCTGTACCCACAAAATGTGCGGAGGAAGGCACATGGATTCCCATCAGCACTGAGGAGGAGGAGGGCTGTGAGCAGCCTTAAGAGCTTGGTGTGCCCCTCTTCACTGCTCAGCATCATTTTTTCGTTTTTGTTATGCTGCCACTCCCTGTCAGTGACAGGGATGGCCCAAGAGGTAGTATTTGTGAGAAGACTGATGTCCCCAGGGTGTCCTCGGTCAAGGTACCAGAGAGTGTAGTGCGTGTATGAGTGAGTTTGGGTGTGGGTAGGTGAATGCAGCCCTTGCAGACAGTCCCCACGGCTCATTTCTCAGCATATGGGACCTCTCCGTGGGATGGGTCCTTCATCTTGCTGTGGGACACTGAAGACAGCTCCTAGCAGCCACACCTGCTATGGAATGGCACAGTGGGTGCTGCAGTGAATGCTAGGTTTTGTTGTGGATATGCAGGATTGTAAAGGACTGATTTCCTGTGTTCAACTTCTGGCTAAATCACAAATACAAATGTTGACAAATAAATTCTTTTCAGGGACTGCCTGGTTAAAACATTAGTAGCACATCTCAGTACTATTCTCTAGTCTGCCTGTCATCGTTTCTCTCCAGTACCTTGGCTTTCTGCTGCCAAACTCTCTTCAAGAGTTTGTCTTTACACTGAGCTGAAAAAATGAGGGCTATTAAATAAAAATTGTCCTTTAAAATTTCCTGCTTGGAGTAGATGTTCCTTCCCCTTTAACATCATCCTCCCACTTTCTCTTGTCCCTTTTCTCTGCTCTTCTTTTGTACCCACACATACAGACACTGTAATAGATTCTCAGGCCTTTTAAAGCTGCAAAGAAAGTAGCTACAAGTTACTCAAAATGCTGTACAAGCAGCTGCATTTTTCTGATCTGTCAATTAATAATGTACATTTTCTTCATAGGGTTTTCTGCAAGGCTTTAATCCAAGTGAATTTGGGCAAGTCTTTAGTTTTCTTTGCACTTTAGCATAATCCCATCTGCCTTCAAATTCAGGATGTGAACACTGCAACTTGATAATTAGAAAAGCTACAAACTTGAACTAGAACTTAAATTTGGTATGGTCCCTTCCAGGCATTCCCTGCTATTGATAAAGGAATGGCAGAATGGATACAAACATCTGAGAGGCAGCAAGTTACTGCTGTTCTCTACACTTTATTCTGCTCTGAGTGGTGCCCACCATCACAGATGTCTGAGGATGTTTTCTCCTGAAATAATAAATGGTTATTCCTGAGGCAATGTTTGGAGGGCAAATGCCCTGCTGGCAGAGCTGGAAAACCAGAATAGTTTTCGAGTGTGCAAGCCCTACTCTGGTTGTAATCCCTGATATGCACTGGTAGCAGATCAGCCACTCCTTATTGGGGTGCACAGCTGTGTCTGTGGTGTGTCTGTATTTATCATGGGTTTTGCTAGTCCCAGAGGGTGTTATCCTATATTTTGCAGGTTTAATATGTTATCCCATTAAATAACTGTAAATCAAAGGGCCGCTATTTTGAAAGAAGAATTTATCTTCTACATAATTTTGCTTCTAGAAATTACTGGTGTGTGTAAAGCTATCGTTTATTCACTGGCACACTGGCAAAACAGGTTGGCAATTCTGTGCTCAGTTCTCGGAGATAAAATGCAAGCCACCACTTACAGAAACCATTTAATACAATTATGGTTTTCTATTTTGGCACTGCTTTTAATATCTTTGGGCAGATTTCATACACAGAGGTAATGTTTTAAATTAGGGGGAAGCCACTAGTCACAGTGAATCTAGGTGAAGTGTTTGATGGAGCTATGAGTGGTAACATAAGGATTTAAGAAAAAATGTCACTGTGATGCCAACTGGAAGGCAAAATGGTCACAATCAATTTTGTTAGAAAACCAGGAACTCCACAAGAGTATATATACCTATAGGTTCTAATCCTACAATATTTATATACATATTTACTGTATTTCCCTGCAGACCTTAAGAAGAATACATGAGTTTATGGCTTGAATATAGCAAGTAGGATCTTAGCACTGACTGTATTACTGAAATTGCATCATTGTGTAAAGCTGCTCGCTTCTCTTTAATAAAATGTGCATCTACTGAAATGTTTTAGCCTTGGATGTGGGTTTAAGAATGCATCAATGGGAAAAGTGTTTGCAAATGTTAACATGAAAACAGCCCGGCAGAAATGTCGTTTGCTGGCTTGGGAAGCACCTTTTGGAACCGCACTAATTCAGCGAGAAACTCGAGGGAGCAGAAACGGGGAGAGCAAACGCAAAGCAATCCCTTCCATTGTTCTTATTCCGCTGGGGAATGGGGAGGGGGGGACACACGCCAAGAGGAGCCCGGAATCCCCGGGGCTTTCAGTTTGATTTTCATTAGAGGCGAGAGGGGGTGTGCAGCCAGAAGCGCTCGCGGCGAGCAAATCCACGCGCGGGGGCCGCCCCGTAATCCCCCGGCGCCGCGGGATGCGGAGCGGAGAGCGCTGTGCCCCGCACCCCCGGCCCGGAGGGCAGCTCCAGCCCCCTGCCCGGGCGCACGTACGGCCGGCGCCCGGCCTCCCGCACCTCCGGAGCGGTGCTCCCGCCGCGCATCCCTCGCCCGGGCACCTGTGGGTATCCCCACGGCCGGGCCCCGCCGCCCCAGCGCGTCCGCGCCCCGACGCGCAGCCCCTCGGCGGGGCGGGGCGGGGCGGGGCGCGGGGGGATGCGGCATCCCAGCTCCCTGGGGGATGCTGCCGCTGCCTGCGCGGGAGCGCGGAGCAGAAGGGATCCTCTTTGACGTCAAGCGACCATAATATAATGATCGCTCGTTCATATCCGGGTCCCCGGGCGGCTCCCCCGGGCCGCGCTCGGCCGCGCTCGGCGGCGCAGTGAGGGGAGGCGGGTCGGCCAGGGCAGGGCAAGGCAGGGCAGCGGGGCCGCCCGGAGGTGGCCGGCGGCGGCAGGGGCACCGGGGCGGCGAGCGCAGCATGCCCGCCGCCTCAGACGCGCCTGCCTCCCGCCGCCGCCGAAGCTGCTGCTGCTGCTGCCCATGGAGATCGCGCTGGTGACTTTGGAGAACGGCGGCACCACGGCCATCGCGGCCGGCGACGATGCCGCGACCGCCGGCGGCCGGGCGCGCTGGCGGGGCAACTTGCTTCACCTCGCCGGCTCGCCGCAGCTGAGCGACGGCAAGGAGAACGCCCCTCCGCCGCCGCCGCCGCCGCCGCCGCCGCCCGCGGGGGACGAGGAGCGGGAGCGGCCCCCGCCGGGTCCCCGCGCAGGAGGCAGCGGCGGCGCAAGCGGCCCCGACGAGCGGCCGGCGGAGCTCCGCGCAGCCCTCACGCCGCCGCCGCGGCCGCCGCCCCGCGCCCCGCGCCCCGCCGTGGACATGGGGCCGTCCGAGGAAGGGGGACACCGCCGGGGCATGGCCATGGCTGCGGCGGGCGACGAGGAGGAGGACGCGGCGACGGCCAACCCGGGCGCCATGCACCATCAGCGGGTGCTGATCAACATCTCGGGGCTGCGCTTCGAGACGCAGCTCGGCACCCTCAACCAGTTCCCCGATACGCTGCTGGGGGACCCCGACAAGCGCATTCGCTACTTCGACCCGCTCCGCAACGAGTACTTCTTCGACCGCAACCGGCCCAGCTTCGACGGGATCCTCTACTTCTACCAGTCGGGGGGCAAGCTCCGCCGGCCCGTCAATGTCTCCATCGACGTCTTCGCCGACGAGATCCGTTTCTACCAGCTGGGTGAGGAGGCCATGGAGCGCTTCCGGGAGGACGAGGGCTTCATCAAAGAGGAGGAGAAGCCCCTGCCCCGCAATGAGTTCCAGCGCCAGGTCTGGCTCATCTTTGAGTACCCCGAGAGCTCCAGCTCAGCCCGGGCCATCGCCATCGTCTCCGTGCTGGTGATCCTCATCTCCATCATCACCTTCTGCCTGGAGACCCTGCCCGAGTTCAGAGACGAGAGGGAGATGCCCGTACCTCTGCCCCCACAAGGTGGAGGTTTGAATGGCACGCCCGGGGACTCCCCACCCATGCAGCCACCCAGTAGCCTGGCTGACCCCTTCTTCATCATAGAGACCACCTGTGTGATCTGGTTCACCTTTGAGCTCCTTGTACGCTTCTTCGCCTGTCCCAGCAAGCCCGAGTTCTCCCGCAACATCATGAACATCATCGACATTGTGGCCATCATCCCCTACTTCATCACCCTGGGCACCGAGCTGGCCCACGAGCAGCAGCAGCCCGGGGCTGGCAGTAGCAATGGGGGTGGGGGCCAGCAGCAAGCCATGTCCCTGGCCATCCTCAGAGTCATCCGCCTGGTCAGAGTCTTCAGGATCTTCAAGCTCTCCAGGCATTCCAAGGGGCTGCAGATCTTGGGACAGACTTTGAAAGCCAGCATGAGGGAGCTGGGCCTCCTCATCTTCTTCCTCTTCATCGGGGTGATCCTCTTCTCCAGTGCTGTCTACTTTGCTGAGGCTGATGACCCCGAGTCTCATTTCTCCAGCATCCCTGATGCTTTCTGGTGGGCTGTCGTAACCATGACTACTGTGGGCTATGGGGACATGAGACCTGTCACTGTGGGGGGCAAGATTGTGGGCTCCTTGTGTGCCATCGCTGGTGTGCTCACCATTGCCCTCCCTGTCCCTGTCATTGTGTCCAACTTCAACTACTTCTACCACCGAGAGACTGACCACGAAGAGCAGGCTATCCTCAAAGATGAACACAGTAGTGCTCAGGGCAGCACTGCAGGGGGAGAAGTGAAGAGAAGACCAAGCAAAAACTCTCTGAACAAATCTGTTGTGCACTTGGAAAACAGTGAGGAGTTCAACAATGGCACCAGCTCCTTAGAGAAAGCAAATATCAAAGCAAAAAGTAATGTAGATCTCAGAAAATCCCTCTATGCTCTCTGTCTGGACACCAGTAGGGAAACAGACCTGTGAGGAGAGGAGACGGTTAGAGTTCAGAGGGGCAGAAGGATTTTCTGGTGTCAGAAACTTGCTACTCCAATTACTCTTTTAGTACCAATTAGTTTTTTAAGTCATAAAAAAGTCAATAAGGCTGTATTTTATAAATTGATCACTATCCTGAGCAGTCCTCCAGGAATACATGTTTTTGTGGTTTTTTTCCATGACACAAAGGGTCACCTATTTTTAAAATAGACTAAGAATAAGCTACACTCCATGCAGGAGCTGGTAAATTATGACAGAGAAAAATCTAATTTTTAGAAACTTATTTTAGCAAATGGTCATTGGTTTTGAATGGGTAATTTGTAACCAATTCAGTTGATCCTGAGTTTAGTGTAATGAACTGGGGGGATGTGTGTGTGGAGAATGAATGGATTGGGGATGGGAGGGAGGAGGTGGAGGGGTTTTGTATTACAGTTTCAAATTGGAATTATTCAAATATATTTTGTATCTGTATGACTGTATTTATGGTTGAAAGGAGATTTCTTATTCCTGTGAAATATGATAGCATTAAAGCACTAGGAACATTAGCAAATCAGCACTTTCTGAGTTTTCCAGTAGTGATCAGCACAGATCTGGTTATCTTGTACGTGAAGTGAATTTGGTGCTTTGAACCCTAGAGCAGAAAACTTCTGTTGTCATTGATATGTTAGTTTCTTGTGAGCCTTAAATTATTAAATATTGTAGATATACTTCTTTATAAATTTATTAGTTACCTTCCTGTTTCAGAATTTCTAAGTCATTCAGTCGTGTGCTTACTGGCCTCACTCAAAAAAGTATGTGCAACTTTTCTTTTTCAGGTTTTTTTTTTTTTGTGGTTTTACAGTTTTTTATCTTTGTTATATTGTTGAGACCTAAAGGAAAAAAATACACTCTTCTGCTGTTACTGGTTTAAATCTAGTGCACAACAAATCTAAAGTGATCTGAACAGATTTTCAAGTGCACAACAGATCAAAAACACGAGGGAGTGGATAGGCACAATGAGAAAGTAGAATACTGAGTGTAATATCTGCAGAACTGTTTTCGTTGTACTCCAGATTGCTTGAGCATGTGTATCAGTCACCTTTATGTATGCACACACCATTTGTGTACACAGTTCTCTGGTTTTAGTTCTCTCAGACTGGGAGTGGATGGCACTTCAGGAGTTGAACGTGGCGTGCTGTTCTGCTTCAACAACCGTCGTGTGGCTTTTCTCTTGGACACGGATGAAAAGCACCATCTTTTCATCAAAACACACCCCTGGTTTCTTGTATTTCCAAACAAAACCTTCTCAGTGCTGTGGATTTTACAGTTGGGGTGTTGAGAGACGAGTGACACCTTGCCTTCATCAGGATCACAGCTAACTCTGAAGACCGACAAAAAGTTGCTCTTTAGCTCAAAGAGTTTTCTTAAAATTTCTCTTGCAAAGGACATCTCTGTTTCCCCCTCCAACTTCTGTTGTATTGCTGAAGGATGGTCCATGCCTTTCCCACATCCTGTGGCACAGCAAGAGTAGCAGAGAAGAGAAGGCTTGATTGTCAACATTGCTCAAGGTTTGTTGCTAACAAATTTTCTAATATAAATAAGTGCTCAGTTGGGATTATAATTTATTCAAGTACCTCATCTATGTTCTGAGATAAATTGGGATCAGCTTTGCAGGGCAGCACTCTGACATTCTCTCCCCCAGACACAAATGCTGCTTTCCTGTCCCTGACCTTGCTCTTTAATGATAATGCCCAAATGCATGATGTTTTTTTCTCTCCTAGTCAGTAAAATAACTGTCAAGCAAGTCATACGTTTCATTAACAGAGTGCTCAGCCCAAAACCCAGGGCTGAGGGGAAGGAATTTGAATCTCATAACAGAGAACAGCATCTTTCACATTAATTTTAGAATTTTAGATGTCGGTTTCTTAGTTGGTTTGCTTGTTTAGCTAGATGTAGAATGAGGCTGTAATGTGCTGAGGAGCTGTCTAAAACAAGACTAACAGGAAAAGCATCCAGTGCAGCTGCACTACAGACTTGGGGAGATCTCCAGTTTGCCTTGGTGGGAGCTGTTGCACCAAAGGGAAGTGAAGAATCAGCTCTTTGGTGAGGCAGAATCTCAGATGAAACAAAGTGGTGTAACTCTGCTGCACGTGCTGAGACCTAGGTCACTGATGGACTTAGAGTAAGGCTTTTTGCTCAGACAAGTGCTTTGCTTTGCTCTTGGTGATCACATCCATCTGACTGGCCTGAATAAGCACCAAACAACTGCAGTGAGTCTTTCGGGATAGTTTTGAGGTGGTCTTTCTGAAACTACTACCCTTACCTGCCTGACCACCGGAGTTTGGTCTTCCAACTGTGTGTTATGTTGGATTGGGCTGTTGGCTCCTCGCAGGAGGGGCACTGTGTCCACACAGCCACTTGTTTGGAATCCTGTGTAAGGATTTTACGGTTCTGGATTACATCTCCAAAGTGCAGCAAGCTGATAAAGGTGAAATAGATCAGGGCTATGGGACATGGGTCAAGCTGATCTTGGTGACACAAAGGGAAGGCCTGGTTTTCCCCCTCCTTTTTTACTTTTCTTCCCACCTTGTGTCTTTTTGTTGCTTTCACTGAACCGGTTCTCTCCTCATGGAAGTAAGTGAACTCAAGTTCAAATGCTGCCTTCTCTTCCTGTGGCTGCCTGAGCTCACTCATCTGATAGGAAATTAAATTCAGCCTTCTGTTTGAATATGCTGTGTTTTTCCATAACAAAACAACAGAACTTTCCAATAGAAAGAAAAGAAATCATTCTCAAAGTATGGTTAAAAAAATTTGCTTGGCTTGGGTTTCTAACATGTTAAGCACAGTTCAGGCAAATTTGGTATTGACACCTTTACAAATAAATACATGATTTCTATTGGCTTATAGGGCAGTAAAGGATTTGCTTTCTAATCACAGGTACTACTGCCAAGCACTGAGTAATGTGACCAGGAACATGGTCTGAACCCAGTTCAACAGAGCATTTAGCACAGACACATGCTTAAACCAACACAATTTTCAGCAGGTGTTTTAGATTCACTGATTTTTATGATTTTGAGGTTTGAGATCCTGAGTTGGACTTGGATGTTCCTTGTGGTTCCCTTCTAGCTCCAGGTATTCTTTGATTCTCTGATGGTTATTTAAAGATAAGTTATAAACAGGACTGAAACCTTGAAGCCATGGATTCCCCTTGGCTTTTGGGGTAAATATGTGGGTACATGTTACAGTCACCTAATATGCTGATGCAGATTTGTGCTGCAGAAGAGTATAAGAGAGAAATGAATCCCTCCAAGAAGGCTCCTGGAAATGTGAGACAGGAAGAGAGTTTTCTCTTCCAGGCCCATCACAAGAAGGAAATACAACCTAACCACTATTAATTTATGTTAACTGACCTGCAATGAACAGCAGGCTGAATCAGACCTCTTTGCCATATCAAAGGCATCAAGATGTCAGAACTTAATGAATAGCAGATCATGGCAGACATCAAAACCCCAAACAAACCCAGCCAAACAACAAACCAACACTGTTTTGTAAACTCTTTTGGCTAGGAGCTGCAAAAGAAAAGCTCCCTCACCCCACACATGCTGTAGTTATTAATGGCTTGTCCTCTCATGTGGGACACTGTGCACTAAAATGCATTCTTGGGAGTGCTGAAGTGAATGTTCTTTTGGGTCACCAGTAATGTAAGTTTAATTTGCTTAGCCTGACCCCAAGGTTTTTCCCTTTTACTTTTCCATCATCCTAAGAAACGATAAAATAGTACCAAGCAGTTATATAACACCATTCATCTCCCGGCGCTCTGTGAACAATTGCACCACGCTCTGTGGCACAGGGTAAAGAAAGGGATGGGGAGGGGAAGTCCAAACCTTTCAAAGGGGGACAGGGCTCAGAGAGGCACAAATAGGAGTGGGTTTCACTGGACTGAGAGGTCTAAAATGTGGATCTCAGGGAAGAGAGATTCCCCCTGTGGTCTCCTGCATGACTCTGGGTGGCTCTGCAGGCAAGGACTGGATGCCAGCAGCTGTGCACCATGATCCATCTGGTGGGGTCACTGCACACAGAGGGGACTTTATGCTGCTCTGAGCAGCACAAACAAATCCCTCTTTTGTGTGCTCTTTTCATTTGGGCTCTGTAAGGAGAACATGGCACTCCTGCTGGCAGTTCCCTGGCCTCTCCAGCTGCAGACACTGCTGGTCTGGTGGAGGTACTGAGACATTCTCCAGGCACTGCCCTTCACCTCCTGTTAAGGAGCAAAGCACATGTCAGAGCATTCTCAGAGGGTGACACTTGCGTGCACATAAAGGCTGGCTCTTCTGAAACCTATCCCAGAATCACTGAGGTTGGAAAAGACCTCAAAGGTCAGTAAGTCCGACCTGTGTCAGATCACCACTTTGTCAACTGAACCAGAGCACTGAGTGCCATGTCCAGTTGCTTCTTGAATGCCTTTGAGTGACTCCACCACCTCCCTGGGCAGCTCATTCCAATGCCTGACAACCTTTTCTGTGAAGAAATTCTTCTTCCTGGTCAGTGTTAAAGAAGCTGGTGCTGAGGTCAAATGAGGAGAGCATTTAGTGGCATGTGACAGTGCCACTGAGCTGTGGTGAGGGACGAGATGCCTTGATGACATCTGATCCAGCCATTTAGCAAGATGCCATGAACAGGAGTGGAATTTGGCAGGGGCCTCAGGGTGGTTGCTGCCATATTTAGGGAATGACAGAAGGAGGGCTTTAAGCACCTCATCAAGACTTTGGCCTTGCCATTTGGCTGTGGGATCGGGATTGGAATGTTGTGTGGCAGGCAGGGTGTGGGGGAAGGCTCAGGAATAATGAGGCTGATTCCCCTGAGGACAGAGGGGCAGCAGGGAAACAGGGAGATGAAGCTCTAAGAGCATCTGCCTGCCTTTGGTTCAGCTTTAGCCATGTCACTAAATGACTACCAGCCTCACTCCACAGCTACAAATGTCCAAAAAATGAAATAGAAAAGGTCTTTATAATAATCTAACCTATGACCAATTAAAATAATTGTTCCAAAATTATTCTGCCATGACTTTTGCTATATGCAGCACTACTAAATATTTTTTTAGATTGTGCCATTTAGTCTTTTCACAGGTTCTGTAATGTTTGGTTTTTGGTTGCTTTGTTTGAAGTTTGCTTGTTTTGGTTGTTTTTTGGTTTTTGTTTTTTTTACTTTCTTTCTGTATGCATTAACTGGTCCCTAGTTCTTCTGATCAGCTTGTTAAAGTTCTGTTTCTCTGACCTAAATTTGGGACCTCAGGGTGCTGGCACCCTACAGTGGACCTCGGTCATGCCACCTGACATCAGTGTGTCAGCTCATTATACCGAATTTCTCCAGTAACTCTGTGGGCCCATTGACCAGAACATACCTAATATTTGTATGATGAAATATTGTGAAAAATGTGGTTATAGTAGCCATTGAGATAATGTGAAATAAAAACTTTTATGTTAATTGGAATAGGAAAAAAATAAAGCTGATAAGGAATTAATTGGAATTAGAAGTTTTGAAGAGAAATATCAACTTATTTAAAGAAAAAGAAGGCTTTAGACAGACAGAAAGTAGGTTTAGATTGGATATTAGGCAGAATTTTTTCCCTATGAGGGTGGTGAGACCCTGGCACAGGTTGCCCAGAGAAGCTGTGGATGCCCCAGAAATTACCTGATCTAATAGAAGGCAACAAAGTGTTTTCATTAAAGCTTAGGCTTCCTAGCGCACAGTCTTTATGGTTACTGCAGAATTAATAATTTTCCAGATAGAATTTAAAATTTACCAAAGTTAACTGCAAGTTGTCTTCTCTATAAATAATTCACAGTCATTAGGGGGATATTTCCAAATAAATCAGTTTTAACACTTGATTGACAGAAAGAAGAGAAAAAAGAAAGATATATCTTATTTCTGTGCTTCAATTTTGGTGTGCCCTGGAGATTGTAATTTGCAATATTCTGGAAAACAGCTGTGACTGTCTTAAAATTGACATTGGAAAGAATGTTGCTGGAGAATCACCTTGGATGAAAACAGGTAATAATTTCCCTCTCAAGACAGTGGTTGACTGACCTTCTCCCGTCTTCTGATAAAGCCAGTTTGGACATAAATGTTGAAATATAAGGTCTCTTCTCTTAAATCTCATGTCCAACCCTGGCCAGGAATGGTGGTTTCCTCACTCCTGTGGGTGAGGAATGCAATGGAACCTTGCAGCTCTTCTCATGACAGTACAGCTGCATAATAAATACTCATGTCAGGGTTGATGTTTCCATGAAGATGCTGGAGGAAAAGATGGGATTTAAATGGACTACATTGGTCTGAGAGTGTAATATGTACAAGGAGCAGGTAAAATTTCTTCCTTTGCATGATTTCACTCCAGTGATGGTGTCCTAGCACACAGTAATCCCCCTACAAAATATCGCAAAATCCATACCAGGGCTTGCTTTGCTCTCTTCAGTCAGTAGAGATTGGTTACATTATACCATACTTAATGCTCTCAAGCAAGTTCAACACATTTAAAAATTCTTCCTCTTCCTCCTCCCTGCTTAAGTATAGGTAGAAATGCCTGTGATTGGAAAGGTGAAAAATTATTTGAATTATTTAAGCAACATAAACTTATAATTCTTTTTTCTGTCTTGTTTAAAATTATTTGAAAATCTAATGGGGTGTGATTGAATGCGATTCATTTAACAGGAATTTGCAGAGCAAATTGTATGAGTTTCTCAGTTCAGAAAACAGTAATTTTCAAGGCAGTGCTGCACAAGGGGGCTATTGTGAAAATACATGGTGTTTTATTATGCAAGGGAATGGTGCAAAGAGAAGCAGGGAGTCTGGAAGGTGACAAAGCTTGTTCTGGGAAGGAATGCCCTCTAGTTTAAGCTTAGCCTCTGTGCTCTGAAGGAGAGAGCGTTCCTTTAGCCACAGAGGAAGCAAAAGGAATAGCAGGAATCCACAGCTGAGCTATACAAACATTTGACTGGCTCCCACAGTTGTCTCTGGGGGAGAGATTTCAGCCACTGGGCAAAATACCTGCACAGTATCTCTCAGGATCATGTTTTAAAAGTCTGCCCAGTTCATTGAAAGGATACAGGTACCTGCCTTCAGGAGAATGTGCTGAAGTGTGGATCTAAGGCAGGCACTGGCATCTTCCTGCAGGCCTGGCAGAGTAAATTCCAGCGACCAACAAAATTTGGGTCAGATTCCCACTTGTCTCCCAGAGTATCTCCATCTCAGTGATACATCCATACAATGGAGCAGAGTCTGAGAAGTGCAGAATTCTGGAGCACGAGAGAGAAGTCTCTCTGGAAAGCTTGGAAACGCTGGGTATTTCAAAATAGCATTTGCACTGCTTCTTGCTAGTGGAAAATGGAGTAGCTCTGTTCTTAAAAAGGAAGCTGGATATTCCACTGAGGGGGAGATACAAATTCTCATAGACATCCTGACTGCATCTATATTAGAAAACGAAATGTGCCCAGGACCATTCCCTGGCACTGAGGCCAGCTGGCAGGAGACAGGCTGAGCTCCTGCTGCCAGAGGCTCGCTCTGAAACAAGGTGTTCGGCACTCAGCCTGCTGGGCTCCCTTCCTGACCTCTGCTCATGCCCACATCGTGCCTAGGAAGTATAAGTCTGTACCCAAGCACTACCCAAGAGAGTGCTTGGGTACAGACTTACCAGCATGGCCAGGAGCCTTGAAGTGTAGTTGATTGTGATTAATTGCTTGGGAACATTCCCTCAAACTCTGGAGGTGGCAGGTGTAAATACAGCCCTGCTTTGATGCCTCTTGCCCTCAGGTAATTTTTGGGGTATCTTAAAAGCTTTACACATTTCCCCCTATTGGCACATTCTTAAACAATAATCAGTCTCTATTCGCTGAGAACAGCTATTCCTGCCAAAATCTTTTCTCATCTAATTCTGCTTCCACCTGCACTCGTCTATATGCAACTTTAACTAAAAATCACCACACTATTCCAGACGCACACAGAGGAGCACAAGTGGATCTGACAGTGGGAATGGGATACTGTTGCTTTGGTTTTTGGCGGATTTTCCTGTTTGCCTGGCCCTAGTGTAGGCTGCATCTTGTTTTTCAGTCACTGCATCTTCTAACTCTGCTTAGCATTCCAGCTGAGGCCCTGGTGGCCATGCATATCCCCTGGTCTTGCTGTCCAGCAGGGTGCATCACAAAATTACTGGAAATTAAACAAACAAACAAACAAACAAACAAAAAAGAGTGGGGACACTCTGCATTCTAGTGCTGAAGAAACCAAGGACCACCCAGCACAGGCAGAAAGTGGGCCAGCATTAGAATTCTTCTGTGGCTTCAAGGTGAGCCTACATGCCAGTGGTCCCCAGAGAATGAAACATGAGTCTAATACAGTCAGAGGGAGAAGAAAAAGCAAAGTTCCTACTTCCTTCTGCTAAAGTAGAAATAAACTTCCATTTAAAATCTTTCCTGTATTCTTGGGTCTTGACAGCTCTAACTACAATAGTTTAAGATGTCAGTGCTGTCAACCACCCTAAGAAGATGTTGAGAAGTAAATCAGTCTGAAGGGACCACTAAGGACAAGTGAACCTATTGATGGGATTTTTCCTTCAGCAGATATGTGGGCACATGGTTTAGTGTGGGTGTGATATAGAAAAGACCAAGAGAATGTGGTGGTTGGAATGCTGAGGTACACCACCTAGAAAAAGTGATGGAACTTTTTGTGCCAGGGAATCACTCCTTGAGGTCTGTTTCATCAAGTAAGGCTGAAAACTCTGTTTATTGTATTTATGTGTTAATATTTAGAGACAGGACACATAGTGAAAATGTGTATGTAGAAAACATGAAGATTTGCAAGAAAGCAAAAGTGTAATTCGGATGCCAAGCACATCCTGGAGGCAAGCAGATGCAATCATCATCAGAGCCAGTAAAGAGAGGAGGGCTTTCTAATTATTTCCCAGAAGTACAGCAGTTGCAAAGCCATTTTTGCAGCATTCATCAAAACTTTTATTTGAAATATCTCAGAAGCACACCCTGCACTCTGTTCACTCTGTAGCTGCAGATTAGTCCTACTGAAGGCAACTGGATTCCATTCCAGGAATCCTGCTCAGATAGACTTGAGCTCTGCAGTCACATCCTTTGTTTTCCTTGACTCCTGACAGCCCAAATTAAACAGAGATCTCTCTTAGCAGTGAGGGAATGCTGACGGCATTCCACCGTGCTGTGGGCACAGTGTGGAAACAATATCACTTCTTGCCTGGCCTCAGTGTGGCCAAATGGCAGCATGATGTCCTGGCTACATTCGTCCCTCAGGCAAGGCAGGTGATGCTGGGGAGGGGTGTGAAGGGTCCAAATTTGGAAGAGAAAATAATCAGAGACTGATGACTGGAACAAAATGCTCAAGCCAAAATGCTTTCTCCCTAGGGAAGCTCTCCCACAGCCAGATGCAGTGTTGTTTAGCAGTCTGGATTTCATTCCAGGACTGCACGTGGCTCTTAAGGTCCTGCCTGAGACTTTTTTTTGTCTGATGTTGGGTAGCAAACCCAAATAAACAGGAAGTCAGGCCTGAACAGGAATATCACATATCATCCACTTCTCATCCCTGTAAAATCCATCCCCATTCCCTTGTCTGATTTTCTAATTGAATCATCATGGCTGTAAAATCACACTGTAAAATTTCCTCCTCTCATTTGCAGAGAGCCCAGAGGAGGAGCCAGTATAACATATTTAGAATTTGTTTTCCTTTTTAGAAGGGGCTTGCATTTTGGGTAATTTTTTTCCTGGGCTAATGTACATCTGATGTCAGACTCCCCAGATGAGAATGGTTAGACTGGAGTTGACATTTTTAGAAATATGTGCGAATGGAAAAATATCCTGGGAGTGCTGCCAATGGCTAATTTTGTGAAGTCTTAGTCTCTGTTGGAGAGGAACCATGAGCCAGGTACCTGTACTGAAAAGAAGCCTTGCTCATAAAGTGTCTTGCTCAGGTGTGTGCCAGACATGCCTTCTCAATTTAAAGAGAGGGCAGAAATTAATTTCAGCAGGCTGTGACTCAGCCAGGCACTATTCAATTCCCCTTTCTGATCAGATGACAAACAGCCAGTTAGCATCTTTCCCAGAGGGAGGTACAATGACCAGAGAAGTTCCTGGCAAAAAATGGGTTTTCCAAGGTTGAGCTGTGAAGTGGTGCAAACAAATCTGCTTGACCTGTGGCTGTTCCTTCTAGTTTGGTACTGACATGACTGGGACAGGACAGCTTAGAGCTGAGCTGGCTTGCTGCGAGCCAAACCTGCAGCTTTCTAATTCCCGGTGTGCTGGTGGAATTGGGAGGATGAGTGCAGCTGATTCGTGGTGCTGCGAATGTCAGCAATTTTTATAGGCTTTGTGGGGGGCTGGTGTTTGCTGCCTCATCAGAGCAAATGCCTTGTTGGCAGGTGGCAGGCTCACACTGAGCTAGCAGGGGGTGGCACAGGGGCTAGGGCAGTGCAGGGCAGGCACTGAGGGCGCAGCATCAGCTCGCTGCAGACAGACGGCTCCATCTCCAGCCAGGGCTGCAGGCCGCCCCCGCTGAGCTGCTGGCTCTGGGTCTCGGTGGGAGCCTGGAGCTGCTGCTCTCCACTGAGGCCAGTGCTCAGGGAGCAGCTCTGTGCTGAGCCTGCCCTGCTGCCTGGCAGGATCAGAATGTGCTGAGCCAGCCCTGGCTGGGTGCTCCAGAGAGCCAGCACAGCTCTCCTCCAGCTTGGTGGGCACATCAGCCATCCCAAGGACAGTGGCAGGGTGCTTTTGTGCACACCATCCTTCTCCCATCCTGTCCTGGTTTAGGGCAAATTTGCGAGGAAACGTCCAAAGGGGTTCTTCTAGAAAGCAAATTCAAGCAGCCACTTGTCCAGACAGTTCAGGAAAATATTTCCTTGGAGAAAAGTGGAAGAACTCTGTTTATTTAACAGGCAAAGCATTCACCAGCACAAAAAAACTGTACAATATTAAAAAATAAAACGTCTTGCCAATCTGAAGACATGACAAACTCAGACAGTCCCCTTGGTGGGCTGTAGCTCAGCTCACTCAGTCTCTTATCAGTCCCTCCGGTGCTGGAAATGCCATGGCTCAGCCTGGGCCCATGGGCCACAGGTGCGAGCTGCCAGTGCTCTTCTGGGTTTTCAGTCCAGAGCAGGTTTAAACAGTTCCAAGAACAGTTCCCAAGAACAGTCCAGGGAACTTCTCTGCCTCTGCTAGCTAAACACTAACTAAAAGCAAAGGAGAGCTCTGTCCTGCTGTCTGTCCGTGCTGCAGACAACACAGTCCAGGAGAAGGATGCAGGGGAGCAAGTGCAGTTCCTGAAAACAAACTATGCACTTCTTCTCTTCCCCCTTTGCTCTCAGAATCAGTCTAAAAGGTGCAAAACTCATTTCTGGGCTAAACAGACAAATGGGGATATGAGCATCATAAAGTCATCCCAGCACACATCCCTCTCTCTCTTCTGCAGGC